>NC_056739.1:1424324732-1424397232 GCF_019279795.1 Protopterus annectens | reverse complement strand
GTGACTGTTTCAAAAAAATCGACCAGGTTTAAGAGGCAGGATCTGCCCTTAACAAAGCCAAAATGGGTAGGATCCAGAGTCTGTAGGTCCCCAATATCTTTATTTATGAGGTCCATGATGATCCTTTCCATAGCTTTGCAGACCAAGCTAGTCAGGCTTATGGGGCGATAGTTTCCAGGATCCATTGAGGCACCACCTTTGTGGAGAGGGACCACTGTTGCTGTATGCCACTCTTTGGGTACATATCCTGTAGTTAGGCTAAGATTGAACAGTAGTTTTATGTTTGGGTTTAGCTCTTCTTGGAGTTCATGTAGGACGCAGCCCGGGACACCATCTGGTCCCATTGATGCTGTGTTTTTGCTTTGGAGAGGGCTCTTACCTGAGCATCTGAGATGTCAGGGGCAGCACTCTGTTGGGATAGATATTTGCCCTTTTGGTGGGGAGAGGGGAGAAGTTTGCACTGAACCTGTCAGCTAGGATGTTGGCAATGTCTGTGGGCTCGTGTATTTTTGTCATTTTGGACTAATTCTGAGCATATCTGGGAATTCCCACCCAGGTTCCTAACATAACTAAAGAATGCCTTGTGATTATCCTTAGTGTCCTGTGCAATTTTTCTCTCGAAGCTGGCCTTAGACGATTTTATGAGTGCCCGTAGTTTTTTGCTAATACTGATCAGAGTTGCCTTCCCTTTTGAGATTTTGCTCTATCATGTAGTAGCTTCCTCCTTCTATTGTATAGTTTGTTTATGGCTGGGGTCCACCAGACAGGACGCCTGCCTTTGGAGGATTGGGTCTTGGTTTTATTTGGGATTGCATGATCCATGCATTCCTGAAGGTGTTCATAGAATGCGTTATAAAGGATTCTGGTCTGGGCCATATTTTCCACAGGCCCGGGGCTTTGAAGGATTTACCTCGGTTTTGAGGTGTGAAATTTGCTTTAGAGAAGTTTTTCACTGTGGTTTTGTGGACAGGGGTGGGGTCGGGATGTGAATATCCAGTGAGATTACTTTATGGTCTGATCTTACCAGTGAGGGATACACTTCTGGTCTGGAGCATAGTGTCCCCATGTTGGTGATGATCAGGTCCAGTATGTTTTCCCTCTTGTGGGAGTGGTAACAAGTTGTTCCATAGCATTTGAGTTTATAAATTCTAGGAACCTTTGGGCTAGGGTGTTGGAGCTAGAGTAATGCTCCCAGTCTATGTTTGGGTAGTTGAAGTCGCCCAATATAATGGTGTTTGGAGAGACCTTCATATTTTCCAGTATTCTCAGGAAGGCCAAGTGGGGTTCCTGTGTTTGGGAGGGTGGTCTGTAGCAGGCTATAAACTGGAAGGCAGTTTTACCCACAGTTAGTTGCACATGGATAGTCTCTGATGCTTCGTGTGCCACCAACCTGGAGGTGTGGGTATCTTTGACGAATATTGATACTCCCTCCTTTTGTGGTTCGGTCCAAGTTTTGGGGCGAAAAGCATGGTATGAGGTATAACCCGGTAGGGCTGGGGTGCTCTTCAGCGTCTTGAACCAGGTTCCTGTTACTCCACAGATATCGATGTTCTCCATGCTAAGGAGAGTTTCAAGTGCATGCATCTTGAGGTTTAGACTTCTGGCATTGAGTAGCATTACTCTTAGTTTCTTATCCCTTGTGATACCTATGGAGGTGGGTTTGTCTTTTGAGCCTTGCCTAAAAAAGGCACTATGGGGGTAGCAAGAGCCTTTGCCAATATCTGAAAGCCCAGGGGTGACAGGTGCAAGCCGGCCCTAGCGAAGCATCATGGCTTGTTGAGCATGTCATCCCAGGCTGACAGGCATTGGATCCCCTTTGAATGACACCAACACTTAAGCCAATTGTTGAAATTGATCATCTTGTCTTCATATTGTGGCATCATTCTTGGTGAGGGTAAGATGCTACTCAAGGTCAGGGTCATACCAGCCTGGGCTACATGCTCAGAGAACTCCTCTATGTCTCTTTTCATGTAGTCCAGGGAGGTACGTCTCAGGTCATTCACACCAGCATGGACAATGACTGAGTCATATTTGTACTTGCCTTGGAGTGACCTGAGTGCTTGTGTTATGTGGCGGATCCTAGCGCCCGACAGGCAGCTCACCGTGACCCTCTCCTTGTTCAGCCTGGTGAGCAGGACGTCAGTGTGCCTGACGATAGAGTCACCTATTACAAGTGTATCAGGTGTGTTGTTTAGCCTTAAGGGCTGTGACTGTTCGGCACAATGGCTTTGTGAGTTATGTGTTGCACGTGTTTTGTTTTGGGGTAGCGGTTGCTTGGGTGTCTGCTTTCTAGGTCTCTGCTGCTTAGGCAGATTTTTATTTAGAGCCTCCGAGTATGTTTTTGTGTGTTTATGTGTTTGGTTTGTTGTCGTGGTAGGTCTATGTGAGACTGGAATTGTAGTGAGTGTGGTTTCCTTCTCCTCCTGACTGGTTATGCCAGTACTGAGTTGAGAGAGCTTAGCCTCCAGTTTGGCTATATGGTTGCATCTCTCACATGTGTTGGAATTTGTTGGGAGGAGGAGAGGGTTGTCTGTGTACATGAGGCAGTTGTAACATTGCCTCAAGATTCCCAGATTCACCTGCTGGACCGGAGAGGAGATTGACAACTGACCTTTGGACATGCTAGAATAGTATTGGGAATTCCTTTATAATTGAAAAAAAGGGCCAATGGGGAACAAGGTACGTGCCATGTGCATAAAGGACTCATATGTATGGGGCGGTATGTTTTTTGTGACAGATGCCCTTTTTATTTTAGGTGAGAGTGGGATGTTGGGGAAAGCTTGTAGGTATGCTAGGGAAGTTGCTTTGGTAGGGAGACAGACAAGACAGCAGACAGGAGTGGGGGCATACACAATGGATAAGGAGGGAGGTTGGGAAGCAGAGACCCATGAGCCCCCAGATGGATACAGTGGGATTGACATCCCCACCTACAGACAATCACTACTGTACCATTACAGCCACTAACTGTAAAGGGGGGCAGGGGAGATGGTGGCCTTAACAGTGATGGCTATGTGGTCAGATATTACCAAGGTGTATGGCACTGTAGCAGTGCTGCATTGGCTATTCATGTTGGTTAGGACAAGGTACAGGATATTTCCACCTGTCCTAGGAGTGTTGACCAGATGTCCTGCAGTAAGAGGGTCAGAGGTATGTGATATTATTTACAACTGCACTCAAGGTATCATCCCAGTGAAGTAGAAGGCTCCTAGAAGTGGTATGTGGCAATGGTCATGAATATGGTCTCACATCCTGGCTTTTCTGTGGAAATCTGTACATACAAGAGTTATGCATGTCTGGCCATTGGGAACAGACTGCCAATATTTTGTAGCAATGTTGTGAGTAGATGTTTGTTGGGATGAGTAGGGAGAGTATCTGACATGAGTGCCATAGATCCTTTTTCTATCTGAATGTACATGCTGCTACAGCTGCTGGTGGTCTATCAGGTGTGAATGTTTGTAGGGACAGACGGAGAAATGTCCTGTAACACCTCAGGATTCCCAGTGGACTGTGAGTTGGGCCAGTATATCTTGGTGTAGTGTGTGACTGGCAATTAGGATATGTTTGTTCAAACAGTCGTTCTACTCTTGAGTTCATTTGGGGTACTAGTATGTTGCTGTGACTATGGTGCAAATAGCTGTGAGTGGACACATTTTTGCACCACTATCTGCTTTTCCCTACAGTTCCATCCCTGTAATGCATTATATATTTGGATATACATGGGTAATTGCCCAGAGCTGATTTGGGTTAGTGTTATGTTGCTCTTACTGTTGTTCATGGTTGGCAGCTGTCATGGGTTTTTCCATTCTGTTACATGACTGCGGTCAAACCTTTCCACTGTCCAGATGTCTAGAAACTGTCCAGAAGCGTGGCTCATATGTTTGGTTACCCATAACAGATGTGGCCTTCTGTGAAATAACTGGGATGGTGTGAGCATTCACATCAGTAAATACTGACATTCATTTGTGTTTCAGACCTGGAATCTATCTGGAATTGTATATTAAAGCAAACCATGCCACTTTGGCAGACTTGCGCGTATGACAGCCGTATTTCAAGGATGTCACTATTGTTTGCCCTTTACCCCCCCCCCCAGTTTGTCAGGCTTTTTGCAGATGTGTTGCAGTAAGAGGTCGGTTATTTATATTTATATTTATGTATAATATATATATAATTTATGTACATATATATATATATATATATATATATATATATATAAAACATCTCTCTCTCTCTCTCTCTCTATATATATATATATATATATATATATATATATATATATATATAAATATGGATCCACTTTGTAATTTCAAAATACTGAAATCTCGAAATTCAGTATTTCGAAACCACAAAGCCAAAAACCCAACCGCAACTCACAAATTCGCAAACATACAACCGCGAAATTCAAACTCCCATAATTACGGTGCACATACATTACACACAAACATACACACAACTCCCCTCACAATCAAACTCATCTAAACTACATATTAACACCCCCCACACCCCCCTACTTATGTATTCTAACTCCGAGATCATACAAACAGAAACACAAATGAAACACACACACACATCTTACAGTCTCTCAAACACACACATAACAGTCACAACACACACTTACACACACTAAACCCCTAACCAACATACTTACACACACACTCTTACCAAAATTAAACCTAAACATCCACATACCATACCAACAGAAGCAGAAATTCAAAATATCTGTGCTTCGGTATTTTGAATTTCGTGCTTCTGCCGGTTTTGGAAATGTGAGTCTGTGGCTTTGTAAGTTCGAAATACTGCAATTCGAGATTTCAGTATTTTGAATTTACAAAGTGGACTCGTGTGTGTGTGTGTGTGTGTGTGTGTGTGTGTGTGTGTGCATATATATATATATATATATATATATATATATATATATATATATATATATATATATATATATATATATATATATATATATATATATATATATATATATATGTATGTGTGCATGTGTGTGTATATATGCATGTATATATTGGTATATATATATGTACATAAGAGTAGTACGGATATATAATTCCCCCTTATGCTGAATGATGGTTGTGCATGATATGTTTATAAAGGCATTACAATTTCCTACAATTCAGTTGGTGTAGAGGTATATTGCTGTGATTGCAGTGCAGAGTTTCCTGGGTTCCACACTTGGAAATGATGACTTTTTTCATTAATGTTAAAATGACCAGAATGAATGATATGTTTGTAAAAGCATTACAGATTTCTAGTCAGCTGGTGTAGTGGTATATTGTTGTGATTGTAATGCACAGCCGCCTGAGTTCGAGACTTGGCAGGGCTGATCATTTTGTTGCTGGGCAGAATAAGGGCTGATGGAGACAGTGATTAAAACACTTTACAGCAGTTGCAAGCAGGTTTGCTTGGAGCTAAGCAATGCTAACTGGTGCTTAAGTCCTCTTAGCTTCGCTTAGCACCTCTTACACCTCCACTAATTTTAATTAAAGAAAAGAAAAAAGAGTGATAGGAAAGTGGTGAAATGGGGGCAAGCAGGGGGTAAAACATTAAGAAAACCAGCTAGGGAAGTACAGGACAGGTGTAGGAAAGGACCATAGCTCCACATTTCGTCTGCAGCAACAGCTGTGAATTGTGTATAATGTGGAATTTACAGCCTCACACCCCACAGTTGGGGTGTTGGTGACAGACATTTGTAGAAGAATTTGTGGGTAGATTGAGTTTCACTGTACATGGTTGCAAAATGTAGAGCTATGTATGGAACAATGATTTTTTTGTGGGACAGATGCCTTTTATTTTTTGGTAGGTGAGAGTGTGATGCTTTAGGAAGGGCTGTAGGTATGTTTGGGGACATAGATTGGGTTGGATAGGTAGCATTTGCAGACTGACAAGACACACAAGACAGCAGATGGGCAGTATACGACACATGAGGGGGGAACCACCTTTAAGGCTGTTCCTTCACAGCCTTAAAGGTGTTTGTGCTGGTGGCTGGACAGGAGGGGTGGTCTGCCTCTCGAGGTGTGCCAGCTGGCCCTCAATCTGGTGCAGCTGCAACTCGGATGTTGCTGTGCACCAAACCCTGGAACTGACTGTGGGTGACAGGCTCCTGTCCACTTCAGCTCCTGGTGGGGTGGGGCAGGCCCCATCCTCTGAGGCATTTCCAACAAAGGTGGTGCAGGACCAATGGATGAAGAAATCCTGGGTTGAGACCCAGATGTGCTGGGGCCCATTGCCACTGCCAGATAAGGTGGGACAGGTGGATCTGCTGGAATCTGCCTTCCCAAACATGCTATGGTGTTGAGGTTTTAAAAAATTTGTTGGTTAGTCATGGACAACACATTTTCATATTAGTTATAACAGCATGCATGGGTGTTCCAGTTAATCCCATAAAACAGATTTGGAACAGTTGCATAGCAAAACAAACACTTGCATAAATTCAACAACAGTATGCATCATACCAGCATGCCAGTACATTGATGGCAACAGGCCACCAACAATGGTATTTGGTTGCATGTTAACATACCTTGTTCAATCAAATATATCAACAATAATAGAACACAAGTCCCAACATTAGGTTTGGAGTAAAACCTACCCATAGTATATGAATTATTGTATTGATCCAGATGAGGGGGTGGGGGAGTGAAAAAGTCCATTAACAACTGTTTATGTTTCTATTTTCCACAACAGTACTGCTGAATACTCTGTGGGTCTGCCCTCAATTTACATCTGCCTATGGCCCTTACCTTCTGTAGCACAAACATACCTATTATACTGTCAGCCTGGAATGGTATGGGAGCAAACTTTGACAACTCTGTGTACATGACTAGAGGGTACTCCTATATGTCAGGGTTACATGTCTGGCACAGTAAGGGTACCCTGAAGTGCTGTTATGTGAGTTTTCTACTGGAATACTTCAACTGGCTTCCTATCAGTGTCCAGGGTTATTAGCAGCAGTGACCACTAGTGACATTGTGACACTTGAGAGACATTTATCAGGAAGACTGCAGTTGTATGTACCTATCCTGCTGTCATTTGCGGGCATGTGGTGGGACTGTTGAACAATTATACCTTGTTTATTAGTATACCCTTCATACAGCTACTACCAACATTTCCTTACCTGTACAACCTGTGGAGAATATATCTGTTAACACTACTTGACTGTTTTTACATGTATTCTTGATTCCTTGTGTATCGATATGCACATATCTTAGTACCACTCCATGGATCCAAACTGTGTATATGTGTGCAAAATTAACAACTGAGCTATTTCTCATTACACTGAGCTACTGGGGAACTGCTGTTTCATGTTTCTCTGGTTTCTGCCTAATATTCCCCTGGTTAGACAGTCTGAACTTGTAATCCTGTGATGCATGCATGGCAGTTTTTGTACTGCGCATTAATTCTTTGGACTACAATCTGGAAAGCAAAGGTTAATGAAAGCCAATGCTGGATGGAACACACTTTCAAACTTTACACATTACTATTCAAGGTTCAGAGGTTAGTGCAGTATATATTTCACATTTCAGTTATATCTTGTTTTACAGCTCCACCATCTACAGTTTTTCTTACAGCTGGTTCACAGAACAACCTCAGTTAATGTATGCTGACACAGCCACATTTGCTGTGAAGAGCCTGTATACGTTCTTATATGTCTACAAACAAATGCCAGAATAAATGCAACAGTTCTTTGTAGCAATCTTTATTGAACATTAATATTAGTCGGTCAGGCTTTATTTATTCAGTTCACACAGTAACAGCATATGTACTAGCAGTGAGCAATGTACTCTTTCTTAGTTACTTGAACAATATACTACAAAAATAGATTTGTACTCACCAACCTGTCAGTGCATGAGTTTCAATATTCTTGGCCCTCTCTTCTGCAGCTGTAGGAGAGAAAAACAAAACATTATGCATACCTGTCTGTCACATTCTCAGGCTAGTATTTGCTATAAACTACTTGATAATGATACTTGCTCACTATTGGAGGATTCTGTGCCCATGCATCTTGGATCCACTGGGCCTAGAGCACCCCCTTTCTCCTCTGTAGGTCAGCATAGTGGTGCTGTACCTGTTCACCTGTCTGGGAGATGCCAGCAGCACTGTTGAAATCATGTGTGAGATGGTCTCAGGCCTCTGCTTTTGTATTGTGAGCCCTGGTACTGGTCCTGCAGCAGTCTCTTATCATGGTTTACTACAAGGAGTCCAGCCATAATCCTGGACTTCTGAATGCTCCAGCACTATGCCCGAAAGTGCACTCCCTCTCCAATGGCAGACATGTTCCTTCAGAGATCAAACTAAACAGGTTATGGTTGTATTCCCATCTGTACCATTTAAATGAAGTGATATTCCCACCCTTTGCTGTTATTGGACTATTTCAAAAATGTTAAGCTACTGTAAGCAGTGCGCAAATCCACTAAGCAGAGTTGAACAGTGCTTAAAGGGGTAATTGCTGAGCACTGCTTAAAAGTGTGCAAATCTGCTTAGCTGAGCTTTCTGCTGCTTAGCAATCATGTGTAAGCAATGCTTAGACCTGGTAACCATAGCTGAGCATTGCTGACCATTGCTCACTTTTCATTTTAGAAAAATATCAGATTAAGGACTTCATTTGGTAGGTGTGTATAATTTACTTTACATCGCATCCCTTTATGTGCTTTCATTACATTAGCAAGGGTGTGACTATACTGTATGGGACACTTGTGTATACATGGGTGATTTCACATGTTATATGCACTCACACTTCCGTTTTACACCAGATACACTTCCCTGGTTGACAAAAAATAGTTAGTACATAGTTTAAGTTTACAAAATTAATTTTAACACTGTTTTCTCATATAAAAATAACTTGCCTATCTTGGTACTTGAACGGTGAATGCCTGCATGTAAGGCTGGTAATCTAAGCATTACATCATCACATTTCAGGAATTTCAGCTGTATATTTTTATTTATCTCCTATGGGATGCTTAAGCAATGCTAAGTGGAGTGACATAACGCACACACTTGTTAGCTATTCTTAAACATTCCTTAGCATGTAAAAAATTATGTTATATAGTGAGTATTGTGGTTTTCTGACAAGTCCTTGAGGACTGCAGTCAGGGAATTCTGGCATACATTTGACTTTCAGACTTCTGTCCTTCGTAAATTCATGCTAATGCATATCCTGTTTTCTATGAACTTTCTAATTTTGTGAGGGCAATATTTATGTAGTGTCCCTATTTTTAAGAGTTTGTCTTCTTTTATTTGTGCCTTTGTTCACATGGACTGCTGTCAGGGAATAATGCCATACATTTGACTTTCAGATTCTATCCTTCAGAGAGTCATGCTAATGCATGATCTGTTTCCTATCAACTTTCTAAGTTTGTGAGGGCAATATTTGAGAGGTGTTCGGCTTTATCCCCCCATTATTTGTGCCTCAGTCCACATTTCCTGCTTTAGCAGGTTGCGAGGTGTTGTACGGCACTTTTACAATGCAGGGGGTGTGTCACAGAAGCTGTCGCACACCTCTTTCATTGCTTTTCTGCTCTCGTATGTATTTCAGTGTCCGCGGATACTGAAATACTGGTATAATATTAAAGAAATTCTCTATTATGCCACATCAGACTTAGAAAGTGCCGTAGAGCACTTTCTGATTGCAGGGGGCATGTTTGTAGTCCATGCACTAGTTAAACACGTACCCTGCACTTGTTCATGGTTCATGTCCATTTATCCTTAACAGCATTGAGCCTTCATGAATATGCAAGGTATGTTGCTGTGACTACATGGACATGAACGACTCTGTTCAGGAATAGCACTATTCCTGCATGGAGTTTATTGAATCCAAGGGAATGTCTACGGTGATGTCTGTCATCAAGTATTGCAGGGCAACCAAGATCCACACTTGCCCTAAAAACACAACCTTAAAATAAAATAAATATATTGCAGACCACTCCCTTCCAGTGAACAAACATACAAACCTATCATGGATTACACAAATGCCCTGTATAAAAATAAAAATGGATAACATTTTACCCCCAGTCAAGGTCATAGGCTCAAATATGTATCCTGTATCTGGCCATTTTAAAAATCTTTTGTAGAGGGGAGGGAATCAGCTCCTTCATGGAGTAGGACCATAAAACTGCAAACAAAATTATCCAGAACAGCAATTGAAGGGCCAGTCTGAAGGAGATTAGAGACTGTAAAGTGGTGGCAGGGGAAAGTGTAGTTAGGAAGCATAGGATGGTGGCTTGTAGGATGACATTGGTGATCAAGAATAGAAGGAGGAGTGTGAGGGCAGCACCAAGGATCAAATGGTGGAAACTGAAAAAGGGTAATTGTGAGGTGGAGTTCAGGGAAGAGTTAAGATAGGCACTGGGTGACAATGAAGAGTTACCAAATAGCTGGATAACTACATCAGAGCTAGTAAGGGAGATGGCTAGAAAGGTGCTTAGTGTGACATCTGGAAAGGGGAAGGAGGACAAGAAGACCTGATGGTGGAATGAGGAAGTACAGGAGAGTATACAGAGAAAGAGGTTGGTGAAGAAGAAGTGGAATTGCCAGAGAGATGAAGAAAATAGACAGGAGTAGAAGGAGATGAGGTGCATGGCAAAGAGGGAGGTGGCGAAGGCCAAGGATATGGCATATGAAGAGCTGTATGAAAGGTTGGACACTAAGGAGGGAGAAAAGGACCTGTATCAATTGGCTAGACAGAGGGGCTGAGCTAGTAAAGATGTGCAGCAGGTAAGGGTGATAAAGGATGAGGGAAATGTACTCACAAGTGAGGAGAGTGTGTTGAGCAGATGGAAAGAGTATTTTGAGGGGCTGTTGAGGGGCTGATGACTGAAGAGAATGAGAGGGAGAGGGGCTGTTGAGGGGCTGATGAATGAAGAGAATGAGAGGAAGAGAAGGTTGGATGATGTGTGGATAGTGAATCATGAAGTGCAGTGGATTAGCAAGGAGGAAGTAAGGATAGCTATGAAGAGGTTGAATTGAAAGGTTGTTGGTCCAGATGACATACCTGTGGAAGCATGGAGGTGTTTAGGTGAAATGGCAGTGGAGTTTTTAACTAGATTGTTTAATGAAATCTTGGAAAGTGACAGGATGCCTGAGGAATGGAGAAAAAGTGTTTTGGTACAGAGTTTTAAGAATAAGGGTGATGTGCAGAGCTGTAGCAACTCCAGAGGGACTAAACTGATCAGTCACAGCATGAAGTTATGGGAAAGAGTAGTGGAAGCTAGGTTAAGAAGGGAGGTGATGATTAGTGATCAGCAGGATGGTTTCATGCCAGGAAGGAGTACTACAGATGTGATGTTTGCTCTGAAAGTGTTGATGGAGAAGTACAGAGAAGGTCAGAAGGAGTTGCATTGTGTCTTTGTGGATTTAGAGAAAGCATATGACAGGGTGCCTAGAGAGGAGTTGTGGTAAGTCAGGAGTGTCAGAGGAAGTATGTAAGAGTGGTACAGGATATGTACAAGGGTAGTGTGACAGCAGTGAGGTTTGCGGTGGGAGTAACGGATGCATTTAAGGTGGAGGTGGGATTGCATCAAGGATCACCTCTGAGCCCTTTCTTATTTGCAATGGTGATGGACAGGTTGACAGACGAGATCAGACAGGAGTCCATGTGGACTATAATGTTTGCAGATGACATTGTGATCTGTAGTGAGACTAGGGAACAGGTGGAGGAGACCCTGGAGAGGTGGAGATATGCTCTAGAGAGAAGAGGAATGAAGGTCAGCAGGACTAAGGCAGAATATATGTGTGTGAATGAGAGGGAGGATAGAGGAATGGTGAGGATGCAGGGAGTAGAGGTGGCGAAGGTGGATGAGTTTAAATACTTGGGATTAGCAGTTGAGAGTAATGGTGAGTGTGGGCGAGAGGTGAAGAAGATAGTGCAGGCAGGATGGAGTGGGTGGAGAAGAGTGTCAGGAGTGATTTGGGACAGACAAGTACCGGTAAGAGTGAAAGGGAAGGTCTACAAGAGGGTAGTGAGACCAGCTATGTTATATGGGTTGAAGACAGTGGCGTTGACAAAATGGCAGGAGTCAGAGCTGGATGTGGCAGAGTTAAAGATGTTAAGAGTTGCACTGGGTGTGACAAGGGTGGACAGGATTAGGAATATGTATATTAGAGGGTCAGCCAGGTTGGAAGGTTTGGAGACAAAGCCAAAGAGACAAGATTACATTGGCTTGGACATGTGCTGAGGAGGGATGCAGAGTATATTTGGAAAAAGATACAGCCGAGTGACGCCTCCAGGTGCTTCTGCAGTTAACTCCTACTGCTCCTGTAGGCGTCAAATATTGTTGTTCATATTTGCATTAATAATTCCAAAACCATGCTACATACAAGATATCAGAATAGTTTATCTTGAAGCACACATGATAGTAAACACAATTGTATTCATATTTGACCTCTGTCAGTGAGTATTTATTAGAACTGTAAGGTGATAACTTCATTTTTTAAAGGCTCAAGCCACACCCACTGGGAGTTAAAGGTACACAATCAAAAGAGCTGTACTGGAGGGAATGAAGCTGCCAGGTAACAGGAAAAGAGGAAGGCCTAAGATAAGGTTAATGGATGCGGTGAGAGAGGACATGCAGGTGGTTGGTGTGACAGAGCAAGATAAAGAGGACAGGAAGAAATGGAAACAGATGATCCAATGTGGTGACTCCTAATAGGAGCAGCTGAAAGAAGAAGATGTAATTGTAATCCAAAAGATTCAAACAAGCCACTGACAATGGAATGACAACAAAACGTGAAAAGTCCAAGGCTGGAGTTAGAAATGCAGCACTCAGAGAAAACATATGGCATTCAGCCACCAACAGAAAAAAAATAAATAAATAGGGATAAGCATCAGGAATGTCAGATAGTACATGACTGAAAAGCAGGACAATGACAGACACAGAAATAAGCTAACCCAATGCCATCATAAATCACAAAGACAGGTGAAACCGGACAGGGAAAAAGAGATGACTACAAGAATGGTCTAAAGGAAAATAACAAGATTGTAAGCATCAAACAGTAACAGAAGCAGCACCTGAGAAATAAGAGAGTAAGTGCATTAGACACCTCAGGATACTCGGATGCTCAATACTGGACAAGTAAAAGTCCTAAACAAAAGTCAAAGTAAACTTTATTGTCACTTTGATTCACACAAGTGTGAACCGAGCGGAACTGCATTTCTTCTAACTCAATGTGCATAAAATACAGAGACTACCTTTAACATGATGATAATGCACAAAATTCTATAGACACAGATGACAAACGCAACAATAATAAATACTTGCATTATTGCACTGATTTAACAGATTGTCACAGTTTACTAGGTTATTTGCTTATTTTCATGGGAAAAATTGCACTTAAGCGATTGATTTAAGGCCTACTTTTATATTGCACAGTAAAACAGTTCAGTTTGATTTCTGCTGACTTTGCTGTCTGGGTGTGGGTAAGACCTTGTTACATGTTGCACTATAGAGTATTGTTGGATTACTGCTTTAATGTCCAGAGTGAAGGGTACTGCTCCTAGAGCTCGGTAACCTGATAGGTAATGGAAAGAAGCTGTTTCTGAATCTCGTGGTTTTGCAGTGTGTGCATCAAAAGCATCTTCCTGATAAATGTGAGGACAGTTTGTAAGCAGGATGAGTGCTATTTTCTTTGCCCTGCTGAGACTTCTGGACA
This sequence comes from Protopterus annectens, assembly GCF_019279795.1. Lineage (NCBI taxonomy): Eukaryota > Metazoa > Chordata > Ceratodontiformes > Protopteridae > Protopterus > Protopterus annectens. The sequence goes on along the minus strand of NC_056739.1, from coordinate 1,424,383,582 downwards.
TGTGCAGATCTTGTATGGATGGGAGGGAGTTCCTGATAATCCTCTCAGTCACTTTCACTATCCTCTGGAGGGACTGTTTCTCTGAAACACTGCAACTTCTATACCATACTGAAAAGCTGTTTGTCAGTATACTTTTGATGGTGCACCTATAGAAGGTTGTGAGAGCTGTTGATGGTAGGTTTGCTCTCCTCAACCTTCGCAAGAAGTGAAGCCACTGGGGTGCTTTCTTCTACAATGTGCATCCCCAGAAATGTTGTGCTTTTTACTATCTCAACCATTTGTTCATTGATTAGGAGTGGAGTATGCTCTCTTTCCTGTACTCCACAATTATTTCTTTGGTCTTGTTGACATTCAGTGCAAGATTATTGCTATAACACCAACTTATGAACTGATTCATCTCCTCTCTGTAGGCTGTCTCATCATCATTCCTGATGAGGCCCTCAACTGTCGTATCAACTGTAAATTCAATGATATGGTTTGACCTGTGCTTGGCAGTACAGTTGTGGGTTAGTATGGTGAAAATCAGACAGCTTAGGATACATCCCTGTGGGACTCCAGTGTTCAGGGTGATGCTCTATAATGTATTCTTACCTAGGGGCACTTTCTGGGGTTTGTCTAAAAGAAAGTTCGGAATCCAGTTGCATAATGGAGTGCTGATGGCCAGTTGAACCAGCTTTCTAATCAGATTTTGCAGGATGACTGTATTGAAAGTTGAACTGAAGTCAATGAAAAGTAGTCTCACATAGCTATTCTTGTTCTCCAGAAGGTCCAGTGATAAGTGGAGTGTCAAAGAAATAGCATCTCCTATGGTGTAATTGGGTCTGTATGCAAACAGGAGTGGATCGAAGTCTGCAGGTAGTTTGGATGTTATTACATCTCTGACCAGTCTGTCGAAGCATTTCATCACAGTCGATGTGAGAGCTACAGGATGATAGTCATTTTGGCTAGCAGGTGGTGACTTCTTTGGCAGTGGTATAATGTTTGGCTACTTGAAATATTTGGGCACAATGGCTTGGCTCAGTGAGTTGTTTATGATGTCTGCGAGTACATGTGTTAGTTGATCCAACAGTCTTTGTTCCAAGAATGTTGTCCGGTCCCGGTCCAGCTGTTTTCCTGGGGTTAACTCTTCATAGGTTCCTTCCGACATCAGCAGGGTTGAGGCTTAGTGCTTCCTCACTCTGGTTGTTGGTGATTTTTCTCTGCTGCTGTCTTGTTCCCTTCCTCAAATCTACTGAAGTAAATGTTGAGCTTGTTTGGGAATTCCATATCACCAACACACTGTGAAGACAGGGACCTGTAATCTGTTATAGACTGGATGCCCTGCCACAGGCACCGAAGGTTCTTTTGTTTGGAGAAGTGGCTCATGATCTTTTGACCTTATTTGCGTTGGTCCTCCCTCACTCCTTTGTTTAATTGAGATCTGGCCAATCTGAGAGCCTCTTTATCACCAGACTTGAATGCTGTATTCCATGTTTTCAGGAGATCATACACTTCACTTGTTAGCCAGGGTTTCTTCTTGGCTGTTGTGATGCATTCATGTCTGTCACATCGTCAACACATTTTGAGATATAATCCATCACTGATTCAGTGTGCACTTCCAGCTTGATGTGTTAGTTTACTGTGGCTGCCTCCTTGCTGAATGATCATCAGTGGAAGGCCACTACCTTAGAAACTACTGAGGCAAAAATAAATTCACACAAGAGGCTAGGAAGAAAGAAGCAGTATGGAAATTGGAGTCTAAATTATGGGAGAAGTACAAAAAGTGGACATGAGAAAGAAGACCAAGCACAAGAAGCCTAGAAAGTGGTACTAATCCTAAACCAAATTTAAAACCATGGAAAAGGATGCCAAAGAGCAGCAATCCAATGGACTGAATAAAGCGTATGCATATGGTAGTATGAAAAAAATAGGAGACATGGACAAAGTACATAAAACACTTGCAACAAACAAATCTCGAGGAATACAACAGAAGAAAGTCCAACGAGAAGATACCTACATTGACGACTCAAAGTATGACAAACGGCATGAGGGACACTTAAAACATAAGGTAAGCCCCTTTCTTATTGTGGCTAAATGGAACTTAGGAAGTGTTTCACACACCATCAAGAGAAGAAAAGTCCAAAAACTGCTAAAAAGGCTAGGAGGGATATAATAGTTCTGCAAGAAACTAGAGCTAAAGATGAGAAAGGGAGCAAATATATTGCCCCCAGATAACCCCAGAGGAGAGGTAGTTAACATGCTAGTTGAGGGATTATAATACAGTATCAATACTATTCAGAAAGGGACTAAGTTAACATCTGAGTAAAAAAAAAAATGTGGTCAAGGGGAGTTGATTTATATCGCAAGGAATAGTAAATGGGGAAAAGATGGAGAATATGGAAGAAATATGCTCCGGATAAGGATGAGTGGAAGTTGTATTCATAATTCTTTGAGGAATGGGCACAGGTGAGTGGAAAAGGGCAAGAAATCATAAGAAGGGATGTCAGTGTAACTACACACCTAAGAATCCAAACACTGCTCTCTGTGATTAAACATGGCACCCAATGTAATTCTCTATCAATAAGAACAAACTGGTAGTCAAGTAGCATTTTCTTTTTATACCAACATTAAAACAAAGTAAATAAAATAAAACAGTTAAGTGCTTTTGTCTTATTACATAGAGGACTTTATCAGAGCTAAATTAAACAACATCCCCTGCTTCTTATTTAAGCTATCTAGTTAATTAATGCTAATAAACAACAAATTAATAAACGTACAGGAGTTTAAAGGTGCCAAACAATAAATATAAAATAGACACTCAAAAAGTGTAACATTTTAGTCAATCTAAAATGTCATAAATATATAATAATATATAATCATCATAAATTTATTGTAAAAAACTTAAAAATAATTTAGTTTTAAAGTTTAAACTCCACACCAACACACGGATCAATTATTTGGGGAATGTGAATATAATGAGAAACTGAAACAAGGCCTGAAGAAAAACAAAGCCAGGGAGGATATATGTAGTGAGCTGCAGTCAGGAAAAGGGAATGTACATTCTACAGAAGTATCTATCACAAGCCAGCAGATTAAGAGAATGTAATAGGGGGGAGTGAAGTACATAGAGAGGCAGGAGACACATCTCAGATGGTGCCCCAGTTGTAATGCAGACTGATATAGAAAGAGTGGAAGATAGGGGGAGTTAATGACAATGAGCAGGCTATAAAGAGGGGAGACCAAAATAAGAAGTTACAATTGCAGAGATTTATAGAAGAAAGACAAAAAGACAACAGAGCAGACCTGTGATAGTATAGCACTGGTCGGATCCAATTAAAGTCAGAACACATATCAGGCTACGTGAAAAGGACCAGAGAAGTGATGACAGCAAAAAATGAGGAATACAGGCTGGAGGTAAGCAGCTACAAACCAGTCACACTCATAAATGCAGAAGTCAAATACTAAGAAAATACTAGCCAGGAGATTAGACAACTTGTTTCCTTAAATAATTAAGTGGGCCAGTGGATTCATCAGAAGGAGGAAAAAAGGGACAAACTAATCTGTCTTGACAGAAGTTATGGGGAGAAAGGAGTGAAAAATGAAACAGTGGTAGGTATGGTCTATTTCAATCTCCATAAAGCAATAAACCCAGTTAGATTGGGATATATATGGAGAGTGGTAGAAACAAGAAATGTTTAAGATGGATTAAAGCAATATTGACTAGTCCAGAAACTGATATAAAAAATGGATGTAGATCCAATCTTGTGGTGCAGAGAGAGGAACCAGACAGACCTGCCTTCTCTTACCAAATCTGTCCATATTAGTCATTGAGGAACTAGCTTTTGAGGTAAGGTGAAGAATGAGCTAGCACAGTCAAGAGCCTGAGGTTATAATCACAATTTCTGATATTCACAAATGATTGCTGCCATTGGTTGCAGCAACAAAGATAACAATGCATGCATTTGCAAGGCTTAAGGAGACATTGCCACTGTAGTACAAGAAGAAGACAATGATAGTCATCATAGGATGTGAAAAAGGCATAGGAGGAATAATACATGAGGCAGAGTTCTCAAAATTCCACGAAATCCTATGGGAAGCGCAATCTCAGAAATGATCAGAAGAACACAGTGGAAACCAGGATCAAAATTAATAGCATCATGAAAACTGGATGGGTCGAGACATTCACCTAGATGTGAAAGATGATCATAGTAAGAAAGGGGGAGTGTGGCCTATAATTAAAGCAAACACTAAGAAACCTGTCTTTAGATGCAATGGATGAAAGATTAACAAAATTGCAGTGAAATATATACTATTGGATAGAGATAAGCAATGGGAAGACAGTAGTAGGAAATGAGCTAAGTGTAAACAGGAAAAATGGGGGAGTCCCACACATTCCTTGCATATTATGACATACAATATAGTCAGGTGGTCTGAAGATGAAGGAAATGATGACAATCACAATGTAGATCCTCAGCAAGCTAAGTAGGAAGGACACACTGGGAAAATGGAAAAAGCCCTGAAAAGGTGTTGAAAATGATTTGGAAAACACCAGAGAAGAGGAAGGTATGGACAGATGGATGCTTGTGGAACTTGTGAAGAGCAGGCAGAGATGTTGTAGACCCTGGGGATAAGGAAGAAAGGGGAAGGGTGACAGTATTCAAGATCCTGGCAATCATCTCTGAGGAATGTAGAACTCTAGCAAGTGAGTGGTGAACATAGCAGAGGGAGAAATTATAAAAATTAAAAAAAAAAAACACTAAAAAGGAAGAGAAGGGTACCATGGAAAATATGAGAGACGAGAAAAATTAGTGGAAGGAAATGTACAATGACATAAGAGAAAAGGAAGAGGCAATGCTGAAAGGGATAAAAATGACATGAGGCAGGGAAGAAGGGTAGAAGAAAAGCCAAGAGTGATGTTAGCAGATAAACAGGTTAACCATAGATATTCATTTGTTACCTAGAATGGGGGAATTGACAATTGACGATTATTCACAGATGTTAATTCATAACAGAAAGGTTGTCAAAAGAAGGAAAAAGGAAGGCAGGTGTAGATCAGCGTGTGTGTTGTACCTTTAAGAGCCATTCCAGTTTATGGGCATATGCATATAAGTACTGAGCACATGCAAGCAAGAGTGCCATTTTGAGCGAGCAACCAGAGTGAAAGCATGCATGTGTGTAGCAGTCAGTTAATACATTTAGGTTTTATGTTCCAGTTATCCATCCTGATGTGTTTGGGTGAAATAATCAACTTAAACACCAAGCCTCGTTGTCTTATTTGAATTCATATGATGAACAACAACAGGAAGGAAGGAAGAAAAGAAACAAAACTACAAATGTTGGAGATGCAAAATGAGAATGTAAGGATGGTGAATATTTTCTGGTGGTGTAGCCCAAGATATGTGGGAGGAAATCTTCATAAAATAAAATGAGAAAAAAAAAAACATAGTAATTTTGTATGGTGAGTTAAGAGCAGATGAAAAAGGTTGCCATTACAGGGACAGGAAAGTCATAAGGATGTTTAGCACTGAGACTGTGTCTAATTTCACAAAACTGGAAATGAAGGGAGGATAATAATGGATAACTTAGGCAAATGATTCCTGTGTGTAGCAAGAAGATGGATAAAGCAATACAAAGTGGGACAAAAGGAGGGGAGAATCAAGAGACAATAGCTGGAGATAGTGGAGTGTTACAAAAGTAGTGAGAGATGTAGAACTAATGTTGTAAATATAAAGTGCACCATACATGTGACTTGCCCAGTATGGAAATAACTTTATAAAAAATAAGATGAAAAAGCATAGTGAGTTTGTTTGTGTCTTTCGGCTTTTCCCGGTTAGGGGTCGCCACAGCGGAACTCTGGTCCGCTAATGATTGGCAGTTGATTTTTACATACTGGCTTGCCAGGCCTGACGCACAACCTTCAACAAAGGTACACCCATTCACGCATGTCTCCATGCAGAAGACGCTCTAGCTGAGAATCGAACCAGACAGCGTCTTACTGTGAGGCGACAACGCTACCGCAGCACCACCAACGCGGGAAAAAGCATAGTGAGTACAATAATGTATTTCAGCTTTTTTTATATACACAAACAGTAGGCTCAATTTAAAGGCAGTAATGCAAATCACTTTCATCTACAGATGGTCCCTACAGTTAATAAGTTGGCTGTGTACATCTTAGATTTCAGATTATAATAACATTAAAATAACAATTGGCCTCATTAATTTATTTTAACCCCCAATCTCAAACACACACACATGCATGCTCTCAAAAATCTTCCTTAATTACAGTGAATTTTATAGCTATGCACACCCATACATACCAGACACACACACACACACACACACACACACACACACACACACACACACACACACACACACACACACACACACACACACAGAAATGTGCACAGCAGTTATAACAGACTGCCTGATTGGGATCAAATGAATGAATAAATGCATAAATAATGGTAACACCATGCATTTCAGCTTGCTACTATCAGAGCAATTGACCCAGCTAGAATCGTCTTGTCTATAAATGTACACAGACACACACATGCAGAAACACCCACACACACACAGCCATCAATTACAGCCACATAGATGACTGCAACTGCACAATTCCAATGTTTAATTGCAGTAGAATGAATAAGTACATATGCAGCTGCATCACAGGAATGCATCTTCTCAGCTCACTGCTGTTGGAATACAGTGTGAAGCCCACTGCAAGGCACTTGCATACCTCTCCACCTTTAAGCTCAAGAATCAAAAAAATGTTTTCACATTGCAGAATGCATGTATGAAGCAAGCATCGAGAGGCTGATAAAACACACAAAATGCTGATAAAACCAGAAAATTCCTGTACCCGAATGTGGGACACCAAGGTATACACGTACTTCAAGAAGATTAAAAACACCAAATATAGGTCAGAAGATGAAACTGCTTTGGGGTTGAGTACTGCAGATCACATGATAATAGTGCAGAGGTGAGGAGTCATTAATGGAAGAAAAATGAATAAAATATATAAAAAGCATTCCAAATAAGTTGATTGCTGGAAGACAACATTAGAAGGTATAATAAGAAAGTGAAAGAAATAGAGGAGATCTGCCTGCAACTCAGATATCACAGGGCTATCTTTTAGAGCAGGAGTTAGAATAACAGAATATGGAAATGACATTAACAGAATTGGAAAGCCTATGATTTACAGCCATTCCAGGGAAACTGTAGAGAGACAACTGCAATGTGTTCATGGCAGACTGCAATAGTAAGATAACTGGCCTACTGTTTGGGGACATTCAGTTAGAGAAGGTCCATAGTGTCTTATTATCTGGGTGCTGTAATGAGGAGATACCCAAGCCTACTATAATAAGGTTTTAAATATACAAGCACAAAGAATAAGCATTATATCAGGTTTGGAATAAAGGCCAGGCACTGAAGGTAGATCAAATCAGGGTTTACAAAGACCATGATTATATTATTCACTGTCAGGAGATCTATGCCTTGTCAGGACATGCAAGCCAGAAAGGCATAGATGCAAGCTGCTGTAGTCTTCTGATTTGAGAATATTTTTACAACAGGCTCAAAAACATATGGAAGAGGAATCGGCACTCACAAATCTGCAGAAAAACCTGGAGACCCCACAAAAGCACAAACAGCTCAAGTCTCCTCACAAGACATTGAGAAAAAGATGGAGAGAAACAGAGTCCTGCAGAGAATGCCAATGAAGTCCTTCCCAGTTATTCAACAGAAAATAAAAGCTAAGCAGAAGGAGGTTTGCTTATACTCAAATGATGAGAGACTCACTCTAGACATAAGAAGCAAGAGATCAATAGGAACATTTAGGAAAGCTTAATGAGATTCGCTTGCCAATAATGGACTGTGTAATAGCTTCCAGTGAACATACGACTACATATTAAATATTAAAAATATCATTGTGATATAGTATTTGTTGGGGGGGCTCAGAGAAAATAAGGACAAGGTATGTAAACATTATCTTCTTGCATCTTTAAAATATGAGATAGTGGGGAATATCGGTGGGGAGATTGGATGGAGTCAATCGAGGGGAAAGCTGGATGGAAGGGCTAGCTGGTACAGGGTTCCAATGGCCCCAGTATTCTCTTTATATGTATGGAAAATGTGGGCAATGAGCCATCTATCAGGGTGAGCGACTATGGACTAGGCTGCTGAAGACAGTATGGGCTAATGGTAAGCTTGTTATGCACGCTAAGGTGCAGTTTTACACAGCCCATGTTTTGAGTACATTACTGTATGCCAGTGTAAACATGGACTCTATGATCAAAACAGGAGCAACAGCTCAACTTATTCCATATGCTCTGCCTTAGATGTATACTTGCAATCTCATGGCAGGACAAGATCTCCAAAATCAGTGAGTGGTTGGGCAAAGCTTTCATGTTCAGGCTTCTGAAACAGAGGTGTATGCACTGGTTGGATCATGTCTCATGCATGGCAAATGACCAAATTCTGCAAGACCTCCTTTTTGGAGAGCTGGAGCATGGAAAGAGACTAAAATGGTGACTGAAATTACAGAACAAGGACAAGTGCAAACATGAAATTGGTGTTCTATCCATCAGCAAGAACACCTGGCATTCTCTTGCCTGAGATGAGTATGCATTAAAACAGGAAGAGGAAGCTCACACTATGTATAAAACCATCTTGGCAAGAAGAGTGGAGGAAAATTTGCCTTTTGCTGCTCAGAATGCAGAAAGCTGCCATTCCAAGATTTGATTACACAGCCACAGAGTACGCTGCTTGAATCAGTCCCAACAGGTGTGCAAACCCATGATCCTTTGGGATTGAAGGATGCCTGCCTGCCTGTATGGAAAGTATAAGGAGATTAGCAATAAGAGTTTAACAGGGGCTGGAGTGACTCTGGATTGGTTGAGGAATGATATAGAATCATTCATGTAAAGAAGCCTGAAAACTAAACTGCCATATGTAAAATGACTTGGCAAACTTATACAAGTATACCACAATATATGTTGTGTAATCCAATCAAGGTTGGGGCGTAAGTAAGTAAATACAATTTTGTGAATAAATCTGTGTGTGCAAAGGTGGTTAATGAAAGTGGTTGAAAAAAGGATGAGGCCAGAGATGTGATAATATTGGCGAGAACTCAAAAAAGTTATTATGGTCTTCCTTTTGAAAGCTTCATAGTAGTAACATCTCTGGTGGCTGGGGTACAAGGAAATATTGTCACATATGAAGGATATCATCAAGAGGTCTGAGCTAAGTCACCAAGGTGAAAAATTTTATCTATGGCAGGAAACAGCAAGGGAAATTAAGTTGCATGTAGTTCATAGGTAGGTACTAGGCTATTGGCCCTAGGGCCTATATAAGCCTAGCCAAACAGTACCCTGGATTTTGCCACCCAAGAAAATTATTTTCCTGTGCCACTGTCAAGCAGAGCCACAGAAGTGATCCCTGGGGTGAATTCCCTATATCCTATCCAATCATCAAGATTTTTCTTGAAGAGGGCTAATGAGGAGCTTTGTTTGATATAGATAGGTAGTTTGTTCCAGAGTATGGGAAGTCTCTGAGATAGGAATCGATCCCTCCAGCATGTTCTGTTTATTGTGGTGACAAGGTTTAAGTCCCTAGAGCATGTAGCTCGGAGGAGTTGGGATTTCTTTATGTGGAGCATGTCCAACAGCTCTGGGTTTGACATAGCTTTGTATGTTAGGCAGAGATCACCTCTGAGTAGGCGATATGCGACAGAGTAAAGCTGGAGTTTTTTGAGACGGTCTGCGTATGGCATCTTTTTGAGTCCAGTAATCATCTTTGTGAGGTATTTCTGTGGCCTTTCCAGTTGTTGTAGATGTCTTGTGAGGTACATACCAAAAGGGGAGTTGTACTCTATAATGGGTCTAATGAGTGATGAGTAAAGGGGAACAATGACCTCTTTTTTCCTGGATGAGAAACCTTTTGTGATGAGGTGTGCCATGTAGAAGGATTTCCTGACTACTGTGGTGATGTGATTAGCAAAGGAGAGACTACTGTCCACCTGTGTTCCAAGGTCTCTTATCACACTTTCAGTGTTAAGTAGACTACTGCCTATGTGGTAGTTCATGGGTACAGAGTTTTTACCAAAAGGGATGACAATGCATTTTTTGGCATTGAACTTGAGGCCATGGTTTTGACACCAGGCATCTGTCTCAGTGAGGCTCTTTTGTAGGATGTCCACATCGTTAAGAGATTTGATTATGGCTCCTAGTTTGCAGTCATCTGCAAACTTTGTTAGCCAAAGACCTTCTGTGTTAGCCTGTACTTCAGAGAAGTAGATACCAAACAGGAGAGGACCTAGGATTGAACCCTGTGGTACTACACTTGTCAATGGTCTGAAGTTGGATTTAGAGTCTGCTACTTTCATAGTGTGGGTTCGGTCAGTGAGCCAGTTAGTAACCCATCTTGTGACATAGGTATTTGTACCTAGTTTAGTGAGTTTGTCTATAATTCCAGAGTGGGGGATGGTGTTGAAAGCTTTGGCAAGATCTAGATAGGCTATGTGTACCACCTTACCCTGATCTACAACTTTGGTGACCACTTCAAAGAAGTTTATTGGATTTTAAATGTTACAGTTAATGGTAAAATAAGGAAGGGGATTGGTAAATGAAAGTTTGCTGGATAGGACAATGTACTATTAAAAAGAAAGAGAACAGTTGTTTAAGACACAGAATATGGTTATGTTGACACAGGCTCTCTTGGTGTGTGGGCTGATGGGAAAATAAATAGTATTCAACACAATGATGGAAAGGTGTGTACATGTGAACAGTATGTTCCCTTGTAATATCTTGTAATGTAAATGAGTTTGTCAATGAGGATAAGAGAGTTAGGGTGATGGCTTACATCTTTAAAAACTATTTATGTTGTAAAACACACACACACACACACACACACACACACACACATCCTCACTAATTACAATAAATTCTGTAAAAAGTGAAAAACGCATTTAAAAATATAGATTATAAACATTTGATTAAAAGAAACAGAAAGGCAAGCATTAGTGTTGATTAGAAGAGAAGAAAAAACAGGGTTGTAATAACTCTGATACAGAAAAGCTTTAAAATAAAAACAGATGAGGATAGGGCAGACCTAAAAGGTGTCTTAGTAAGGGCTACTGCTTGAGCAGGAGAATTATGTTGGCTAATGTATACTTGCAACCTAAAATAAAAATTGAGGGAATAAAGATTATTATGGGGGAAATAATTAGCTTCCAACAAGAGCTTATGTTAAGAGGGGGACACTGGAATATGGTGTGCCATAAGACAGATGTGTTGGGAGGGCCAGGAATATTAGTGCATCCAAAGTCAGTTAGGTATTTCAGTTAGTTTTTGAAGCTATCTGGGCTAAGAGACATTATAAAAGAGGATTAAGAACAGAGAAAATGCACTTTTTGGGACATATTCTACATGGGAAAGACTAGAGAGGTTTGTATGTCTCCCTGGAACATAAGGATTTAGTGGTAAACTTATTTTCACATTTAACTATTAATTAGGATTATACCCCAGTTATCCTAAAAATAAAATCCCCATTGAATTTAGGAAAGCAAAGGCTCTGATGCTTCCCTGTCCACCTACCAAGAAGACAGGGACTTGGAAACTGTGTGCAGGAAACACTACAGGAACAGTTATTCCAAATGTAGAAGGCAGCTGAAGAGCTAAACGGATGGAATAATTACAGTGGAGATTTAAGTGAAATGTTCTGATAAAGGGGAAGTGAGGAATGGGAAACAGGCCATAATTTCTTTATGGAAAGTTAATGACCTGCCATAGAAACAGGGAAATATGGAGGAGCGAGAACAGGTACAATAGAAGCTGGAACATATGTATAAGATGGTAGCTCTAAAACTCTTTCTTTTTTATATAAACACAGCGATAATGATACTCATCCACACATTACTCCTCGGCCTACTTACTACCACCAACCTCTTTACCTCCTTTCAAAAACAGCGTGCCACATATATCGACTCTCCCACTAATACAGTCATCACCTCACCCAATACAACTCTGAAAAACATTATCATATCACCACACCACTACAGTAGCTCCAACACTGAACTCTTCTCTTTTACATATTCTCCCCCACAGCTATCTCCATATTTATTCCGCAAAAATACTAGACTAGTGCACAAATTCTCACACCTATTTCTGTTCAAGCTAATTCACCTCCAACTAAGTGCACACATACATCCAAACCCAGGCCCTCATCAACAACAAACACACCATCCGCCAAACAGCACACCACCTCACAACATCACTAACCTTCCCTGTAACACCACAGATTTTCTAATCGTACACATGAGTATAAGGAGCATTGTAAATAAAATTCATGAATTTCTTGCAACCATCTCCCTATACTCTCCAGATATAACTATCCTAACAGAAACCTGGCTAAAACCCCACATAAATGATAGTAAAATTTGAATCTATTGATACAATATCCACAGGCTCTGCAGAACAGGCAAATGTTGTGGTGGCATTACCATAATATACAAAATACACTCCAACTACAGCATATCAAATATAACTCCCCAGATGTCATGAATTCTGAAATATTAATCTCTCACCTCCAACTAAACTGTAACAAACATATTATTATCATAGCTATCTACATTCCCCCAGGAAACAACTCATCTATTATTGAAAACCTTCTCTGTTGGTCTTCCTTCAGCTTTAATCAGGAAACCATAATAATGGGGGATTTCAGCATAGGTTGGTCTACCTGCACATCAGTCTTCCCTCCAACTTTCTTAACCTTTTTGGATTCAGTCAAATAATTCTATCCCTAACCAGAATCGATAAACATAGCAACAGACAATCAGTCTTAGACTGGACTCTAACAAATAGGCCCTCCCTCTGTCTTCAAAGTGACTGCCTCTCCAGACAGCCTAAGTGATCATCTACCCACCTATCTGATGAGGAACTGCACATGCCTTCCAAAGAACATTCTATATAAACAAGTCTGCAACAAAATAAACTTTGTCTTCTAAACCTTTGAATCCATATTGACACAATATAACTGGACCCCACTAAAAACATCTTCACTTAGATTCTGCTGCACAGTACTTCAATAATAAGTTCCTAGGCATTTTAAATAGGCCAGGACCCCTTAGGAAAATATATGTTAAAAAAAAACATGTGCCATGGCTTACCAAGAGCTCAATACAGCCCCTAAAGCAGAGAGAACCTGGCCACAATATCAAGAAACCAAAAATCAAGCTTCTCTTCTAAGCTAATAAACCTTGCAAAAAAAAAAAAAAAAAAAAACAAATCAAGCTTGATAAAAAGTGATACTATACAAAAACACCAAAACAATCTATAAATGTTTTGGAGAACCATTAAGTTACTCCTTAAACATGGACAGTTCACAACTCCAGCTCCCACCACCACAAATACCACAGACAACATTGCCTCCCAATTTAACTTGCACTTTAACTCTATTCTATCCCTAGTAAAAAATAAATAAATGAGGGTGACACTCCTCTATTTGTTCGTACATGCTCAGAAGCACACCTTAATTCTTTCTCAATAAAACCAGTTCTAACTTGTACCATTAAAAAACTTCTTGATGAGCTTATGCCCACATCCCTCGCTGCTGACCAACTCCCAAATGAATTTCTCAAATTAGCAACAGATTACATATCCTACAATATCTCTCTCTTAATCAAGCATTGCATTTGTGAATGATATATCCCCAGTCTATGGAAAATATCTTATATTATCCCATGGCACAATGGTGATACCTCAGCTGATTTTTTAAACTACAGACCAATTGCTGTACTTCGTTCCCTAGCCAAGATTCTTGAAACATGCATCCACAGGCAACTCCTCAACTATTTACTGAACAGTAACCTTCTAGCCAATTTCCATTTTAGACCCCAGCACAGTACTACATCCACTATCATCAGCTTTACTAATGCAATCAATCAACTAAGAAATTGCCAACTTGTATCGTTCACCTTTCTTGATATGTCTAATGCCTTCAACACTATCCAGTCAAAAACTACTACATGAACTAGCTTCCTTAAACCTCACCCATCCTGCCTTTTCCTGGTTCCACAGCTATGTATCTGACTGCCACCAAGCAGTTAAGTGGCAAAATGAACTGTCTACTCTACTTTTCTCTGTGGGTGTGCCACAAGGCTCAATTCTCAGTTTGCTGCTTTTCACAATCTTTTCTAACAAACTCTGCACTGCCACTCACCTAGTAACAATTGTTCAGTAATCAGATGACTCCTCCCTCATATGCTCGGCACCCTCACTACCTGAACTTCTTGAGGTCACCCAAAAATCCTTCTTTGACACTGAAACAGTTCTCTCTAACTTCCAACTTTTATACTAATTCCAGCAAAACAAAGCTGTTACTTTTCACATACAATAAAACAAATGATCACCTACCCCCCCCCCCCCTTCATTACCTATTCCTCCAATAATACTAAGATTTAATGTTGTCCAAACCAAAGTACTTGGGGTCACAACTGACAACTGTCTAAAATTTGACAAACACTTACCTCAAACCATCAAAAAAGTCCAAATAAAGCTGGGCTGACTCAACAGAGCCAAGTCATACCTTACCAGAACCACCAGACAATCCATGGCCAGAACACACCGACTTTCAACCCTACTATCTGTCTCTCCAATTTTCACAAATCTCAGAAAAGCTGACTTAAACTAGTCCTGTTCTAATAAAATTGCCAGATTTGCAACAAACTAGCCTCATAGATCTCATCAGTGCTCTTCTATTCGCCAACCAATGGATTGACCTACCAAATCTACTAACCCTCTACCAACGAGTTTTGGCACATTCCATCACCCACTATCCTAACAATTGATCTGCACTTAGGAACCTAGTACAACCCTACTGAAATGGCAGATCCCTGAGATTCTCCAACAAACTCCTATTAAAAGTCATTAAGTCAAATAACAGTTTTTTGGGACTCTCTGTTCTCTAGCCAAATAGCCAAGTACTGGAACACCATCCCTCAAAATACAATAAACTACTAATACAACCAAATTTAAACTTCTCCTCCATGAATACCTATCCAACAACTGGCTATGCTCGTGCCTTAAGCCAGGATGAACACACTATGCTATGTTTTTCAGTTTTCTCTACTTCCTCCATCCTTTGCCTACCTCACTGTACTCTTCTCCTATTCAATCCAATGTACTTAACTACAATGCAAAGACAATACCAGTCTATAGTGGAAATATATGTTTAGATGTATACGCAGTAAATAATTTTATAGCACTACTGTATATTGCCTCTTTAAAAGTCAAACACTTATTTATAGGCTCTATTTTTTATCATTTCTGATATGCAAATTTCTGTACTGCTTCTAATATTATCTTGTGTTACTTTGCAAGAATTTGTACTGCATACATTTGTTACATGTGTGGAGCTCTTTTCCCCAGGCCTCCATTGAAAATGGGCTCTTGGCCCAGTTAGACTTTCCCATTAAACAAATGTAAAGTAAAAAAAAAATATGAATTCAGATTATGTACATATTACCATAAGGTTTAAGGGTGCAGAAGGTACAGAATTATATCACCAAAACCAAGAACATGATATTGGAAAAATAGTGACAGTCCTGAATGAGATAATGGTGTTTAGAAATGAGGAGGAGGGGGGCAAGGACTGCTATAAAAAATGGCAGATTTCCATAGGTTGTGAATGGTACCACAGATACTAGAGTCAGTAGGTGCTGAGCTTATAAAAGTAAAACCCCAGAAGAAATTAGATGTGTTGTTAAATATCAAGCTGTTGGGAAAATGCCAAGAACTGGCATGCCAGTAGATATATAGAAGTTTTTTTTTTTGGGGGGGGGCAATAAAAAGATGGCTGAACTTAACACAACCATGGATGGACCTGTAATGCTGTTTATGCCGAAGGAAGGTAAAGATTCATCCAATCCAGGGGCCTACAGGCCAGTATTAGTCCATACCTCTCAACCTCTTGGTGCAAAAAATATGGACAAAGCCTAAAATAACAGGGTTACAAGGCACAAAAAACAGGGATAGATTTTAAATATTGTTCTTACAAACTTAGAAAGCTGTTAGAATAAAAGGATTTCTGTTAGCATGCATTTTTTGAGGGATACAGAAATCTGAAACCCAAATGTATGTCATTCTTTAGTCACTTTGATCCTCAGTGATTTGCCAGAAAAGAAGAAGTTTTATGAGGAACAGACCAAAAATCTGAGGAAAAACCTGAACATTCTGTAAAGATCTGGACAGTTGAGAGCTATGATTTCAGTACTACATCATTATTGCAAGACTTTTATGACCATATTGTAAGTAGTTTAGCATGAACATCAACCATGGTGATAAATGTGTATGTGGATTTCAAAATGGGAAGCAATCTTTGACACTATTGTGACTCAGAATCAAGCCAAACATAGAAATATTTATTTATTTTATTTTTATTTATTTAACATTTGTTGACAGGGAAAGTCCGACTAGGTTCCACAGATCCTGTTTTCAGAGGAGGCCCGGGGAGAAATGCTCCAGAAGCATGTCTTTAGAATGTGGATTTTTATTACCAGACAATATGTTAAAAAGGCATTTAATATCATGAGACTGGAATTTCTGTATCTGGTTGTAGGAAGATTTGGAATACCTAAAGAATGGATTGACTTGAGTAGAAGAATCTATGGCACTGCAGTAACAAAGATAAAAATGTTTGGCTCAGTATCAGAGAGTTTTCCACTGACGAGTGTACTAGACAGAAGTGCCTACTATCTCTTTTTCTATTTTTTTTTTTTTTTGCAATTCATTACTGGGAAAGTCTGACTGGGCATAAATCCCATTTCAGAAGAGGCAAAGGAAGTAAAGCCCCATAAGACATAATACAAATTGTATACGTATGATCTTACAAATGTACCAGTAGTAAAAGATTACAATAAATTATACAAGTGAGATCAGTAGAAGAAAAAGGTATAGTGACATTAGAGACAGGCAAAACACACACACACACACACACACACACACACACACACACACACGCACACACACACACACACACACATATATATATAGATATATATAGATATAGCTATATATATATATATATATATATAGAGAGAGAGAGAGAGAGCGAGATCAAGATAATATTCCATGTATTTGAATATTATGAAGAAATAAGAAGTAATAAGGTACAGTAGATGAACTACACAGACATGACAATAAAAAAAAATGTTATAGTACAAAAAAAGGTAAGCCAGTGGAAATCTGAATAAGAAAATCCACATTATTAGGCTGCAACTGCTATGGTAGGGAAGAAAATGTGGTGCTGTTTGCAGATTGCTTTATTTTGTACATAATTAACCTTGAACAAGACATAGAGTATGTTCACAACTATTGAAAGAATGCAATCTGGTAGTCATAAAGTAAATGAAGAGAAAGCTAAGGCTATTATACTGACTTGCATCCTGACAAGTGAATTGGCTCAGTCATATGCTTATCTTTGTTATAAGAAGTTGGGATACTAATGTATGAATTAAACTGGAGGTAGAAAAGGAAGTGAAGGCAACATGGGAGGAAGTCAAAGCAGTAAACACTACAACACATTAGACAATGGAAAATAATACATTTAGGGCAGGAAAGCAAAATACTAGCCATGAAGATGGTTTGGGGTGCCTCTAGTGCTCTATACAGTACAGGCATATTTTTTCAAACCTAATAAGGGGATTTGGGAGAAACTTAATGGTTAAATAACAGCATTTTTGGAATAATAAGAAACATTGAGTGAAATCATAGAAGATAGTTCTACCAGTTGATCAGGAGGATTGCTTATTTCAGATCTGAAAACCTATTATATGGCAACAATAATTAGACTGATATAGTTGTTGCTTCAATAGAATCAATACATTCCAAAGTGGAAGCAGATGGTTCAAGAGCAGGAAAGAAGATTAGGGGACTCTAGCAGACTATGTCTTTGAACATAAGTACAGGAGATGCAAGAAGAGAGACTGGTGAAAAGATATGCTAATAGTTCACTGATGAATCTAGTACAAAGTAAAAGGATATATAAAGCAATGACATACTTAAATACTAGGGTCTATATCACCATTTTGAATGGTGAAAACTCCCAGTGCTG
This sequence comes from Protopterus annectens, assembly GCF_019279795.1. Classification (NCBI taxonomy): domain Eukaryota; kingdom Metazoa; phylum Chordata; order Ceratodontiformes; family Protopteridae; genus Protopterus; species Protopterus annectens. The sequence goes on along the minus strand of NC_056739.1, from coordinate 1,424,365,492 downwards.
TTTAATCGAACTCAACAGTTCAAAATCCGTAAACAGCGAACTCACGGAACACAGATTTTTTTCCCCCAGGGAAAAAAAATTGCTGCTCCGTGAAAAAAAAACTAGCAACTTTAAACACAAAAGTGGGAGGCTTTGCCCCCCCCACACCCCCCAACCTGGGGGGCTGTGCCCAGCACACACACCCTACTTAAATATACCAACTCTGAGATTGCACCACAGTGAAGGAGGAAATAGCAAAGCCACGAAGACAGCCCACCGATTTTTTTCCCTGGGAAAAAAATTGGTGTTCTGTGAGTTCACTGTTTATGGATTTCGAACTGCTGAGTTTGATTAAACAGCGTTCGGAGTTTTCACCATTCGAAATGGCGATATAGACCCAAGTACTATAGGGGCAGAATAGGAGGAGGGGACAATCAGAGATGGAACCTTGCTATGAAAAGATGGAAAGTCCTAAAACTAAACCTAGATACTGGGAAAAATAATACAGCAGAGACCAATAATGAGTTGAGCATAAGCAGAAGGAAATTACGGACTTGAAGAGGGATACTAATTAATCTATATGGGATTGATTACGGTTGCTAGATATACAGCAAGGCAACATTTTTAAAGAAAGGACACACTGGGGTGGGTAGATCTGTTTACAGAAGTGAGAATAAAGAAGGCAATAAAGACATAACCAGTATCCAGGCCTTGTAGAGTCTTGGTAGATAATATCAAGGGGGATGAATATATGTTAAGATTGGGTTGGAATGAGAGACTAGGGAAAAAACATTCCAAGGAGCAGTGTCAAGATAAGTATCTTTATCTATCCATCTATCTATCTATCTATCTATCTATCTATCTATCTATCTATCTACCTATCTACATATAGCTATCTAAATCGATAGACATAGCTATAGATATATAAACAGTGCCAAATCTTTGCAAGTAGTCACCTGCATAAAGATTTGAATATGCCTCAAAGAATACATAAGATGTTTCCAGAAGAATGAAACACCTGTTGAAGGTGTAATTTGGGGAAACTAGGCACTAAGGAGCCCAATAATTGAGAAGAAAATTTCAAAAGGGATGTACACAAATGCATGAATAGATTAATGGAGGGGAAGATTACACTGACATAGGAATTAATGCTATTGAGCTGGGACCCAGAAGTGAGAAAGTCTGATAGTATACCAGCATTAATAATAATCCTCTTTCTTTTGGCCAAGAAAGCATTCACCTAGATATAGAAAAAAGTGGCTAGAACAGAATGGAAAGAAGCAGAAGAAATAATGGGGGGATATGAGAAATCGTATTATCACCATTAAATGGTAAAACTGAAAACAAATCACTATGAAATGGTAATTTTGCCAAACAGTATTAGATGCCCTACAAAAATAAAGGAGGTGAGCATAGAGTGATTTGGCTGGATTTAAAGGAAGTCAACTGTCAGGGTAGATTAGGGCAATATCTTATTTATTTAACATTTGTTCACCAGTATAGTCCGACTGAGCTAGTGCCATTTTTCAGCTGAGACCTGGGGAGAAAATCTCTACAATAATACAGAGCACATAATAGTAATATAACAAATCAGTACAGTAATAAACAAATCAAGAGTTTTTAACTGAGAAATTTTAAGATAGGTAAAAAACAATGTTTAAAACAACAGTTAATAGTAAATGCTACAATATGTAACACTGAGTTCAGAGGCCATCTTAAAATTAGTTAGACAATATTATTTACAATAGTTTCTTATGCACCTTAAGAGTAGGTTGCTAAGAAATCCTTTTATACAGGCAGTGTATAAACTATACAAAACACTTTGAGAACTGACGCTGTTATAGAATGTTATATACAGTAAAGAACTAACTGAGAATTGGGTTTAGTAGTTTGGAGTGGAAAGAAGGACTGAGAGCAGGTTAACCAAGTGGGACTGGAGTTTAGAAGCTTAAATCTGAGAGAGGAGAGTGGGGAGAGATTATATATAATGGGAGGTGTTAAAGATGTTGGGTTATGTAATAGGGTCAGAGATGGTGTTATTCAAGAGAAGCTGTTGATGATTAAGGATTGATGTAGAGATCAAAAGATGCTTAGACTGAAAAAGTATTAATATTACAAATCAGGAAAATGACAAGAGTCTGTCCAACAACCCTACACAGAATCTCATTTCTGCACTTTGTGAGCATGACATCATCCTTTCAATCATTACCCAAAGCACGCCAGCATAGAACAGGGTGAGGACATAGACTGGATAGTAAATTCAGAGCTAATGGCATACTTCATCTCTCCCATCACCATCACAGCCTGCAATATGTCTGCAACACTGCCATCATTGCATTTGTCCACTGGTCAGTATCCCAACCCACTCATGAACAAGATGCCAAGATGTTTAAATTCTCCCACTTCACTGCTCCCTCTCATTTACAGAGTACAAACCACAAATGTGTGACTTACGATTTGATAGTCTTTCTTCTTAGCTGTTTCACAATCAGCCGCAGACTATTCTAGTGCATACCAGACATCACAGTTTTACTTCAAGAACAAATCATCTGTCAACAGCAAAAATGCAACTCTTCATTCTCTAAATTGGTCACCTCTGCAATGCTGGATCCTACCCATGAAAAATGAACAAGAAGGGGAACAATAAACGCCATTGGTAGTGTCCTATTCCCACCTTGAATATATGTGGTTTTACACTGGGAATGTGGGCCCAACATTCACTCCACAAATTCAGGGACCAAATGACACAGTGCAACAGTGCTGGAATTTCATACTGTTGTAGCAACTCAAGCAAGTTTTTCTAAGGCTCATGGCCATATGTCTGCTAAAGAGCCATAGACAGATGTATGCCATATTGTAGAACAGTCACAACTTTTTTTTTTTTTTTTTTACTTCACTTTGTTTTTTTTATTTTTTTTGTTTGTAAACAAATTATGATACAGTAAATTTGAATTACAATTCGAAATAAAAGAAAATAGTTAATAACTATAACAATATGTACAATATTTACAGGTGGTCCAATGAAAAGGATTAACCAACAAAGTTATAAAGAGGAATAATCCCATAGAACAAATATAACCTTTACTGGCATATATTCACATAAGTCCATCTTAGTTTATGACATTTTAATTTCATGTAGAAGAAATTATATCCTTTTGTAATGTGTCTATAAGTATTAAGATTTTATTCCAAGGATTGTCTGTCCAACGTCTGGGAAAAATTCTTTCTTCTTTGACTTTTATTTCTTTTTGTGCAGATTCCTTTAATAGAGATATGAAGTCTTCATAACTTGGAGGGACTGTGGATTTCCATTTTCTTGTTATACATTTTCTGGCTATAGCCAGAATAGACCATAGAAGATATTGATCACTTTTACTCATAGTTACTGAGTCATCTACATTCAGAAAAATTAAAGATTTTGTTAGAAAAAAATTGTCATTATAAATGGCTTGAAGAAATCTATTAATATCTTCCCAGAATTTTTTAATGCAATCATAAAACATATGCATCCAATCTGCCTCGCAGTTTAAAGTACATCTCCAGCATATGGGCTTTTGGATAGGGTCAAATTTGGCTATTTTATATGGTGTATAAAAGGCTCTATGTAGAAATTTCCATGTGAAGATTTTCCATATCTGAAAGTTTGAGGTTAGCTTAACTGACAACAAAAGGTCATTTATACCTTCAGGTGATAAATTTATGGTCAAGCCCTTTGTTAAAGAGTTCACAGCATTTTGACCTATTTTGGTTTTCTACACTATTAAAATTTTGTATAATTTAGATATAGAAATTAGCTTATTATGATTTCCATAAATCAATTCTTGCATATATTTTATGAATTTAGGTATAGTATTAAAGTTTGAATCATTAATAATTCTACATAAATCACTTGCATATTGTAATATTTTTTGGAGTTCTATTCTGTCTATTTCAAATATATTAAACTCATTTATTACTTGTTGGATGGTTAAAGTACTGTGATTATTCAAACATTGAAACCAGTAAATAAAGTTATTGGATTCCCAATTAATGAGAGTTTTTTCTTGGATTTTTTCTTTAAAATTCTTTGATGTTTTAAATGGTATTAAGAGTTCGAACCATAATTTTATGTCTGGATTTGTAATTATAAATTTTCTAAATAGATTATAAATATTATTCAAATATGATAAATTAGTGGGCTTTGTTGTTTTATTTTGTAAGCTATTGCATAGTACATGCCAAAATATGTTATTATAATTCTCCAAATCCATTTTTTTTAATATTTTGTTTTCATTTAAGAAAAAAGTTATATGTAAAATTTTCCATGCAGATGAATAATTTGGATTTACCCAGTTTAGTATAAGTTTAATTATGGAAGCTTTAATGTACGTTTCTATGTCTGGAAATTTAGTTCCTCCCAAGTCCCAGGGTCTAATATGATGTGAGAAAGCAATTCTATTCTTTTTTGGATACCAAAGAAAATCCATTAAAAGTTTCTCTATTGTTTTTATAACTTTTTTATCTGGTAAAATAGGGATTGCTAATGCTATATAGTTTATTTGTGGTAATAATATCATTTCTATTTACTGTAACCTATCTTCCAATTTTAACATTAATTTATTCCAGCTATTAACTTGTTTTTGAATTAAATTTTGGATTTTATTATAATTTAAAATCATGGTAGTATCTATGTTCTCAGATATAAGAATTCTTAGATATTCTAGTGAAGAAACCTTTTCTCCAATTATTTGATATTTATTCAGATGTAAGTCATCTATTTTATTTAGAAGTATATGTTTTGATTTGGATTTATTGAAACAAAGACCTGAAATAGAAAAAAAATCTTCTACTTGTTTCTCTAATTCTTGTATGGACTCTTCATTTGGTTTTAAAGTCAGCAATATATCGTCAGCAAATAACATGATTTTAGAATTAAATTTATTGTAAAAGTTAATTCCTTCTATTTTTAGATCACTTCGTATTGCAGACGCAAATAATTCTATCGCCAGGGCAAACAGTATGGGAGACATAGGGCAACCTTGCTTAGAGCCTTTAGTTATTTTAAAAGCTTCTGAGGTAAATGGGCCTAATTTTACATAAGCCAGGTTATCTTTATATATATTCTTTATTAAATTTATAAAGTTTAATGGGAATTCAAAAAGTTCCAAGATTTTAAATAGATATTTCCAGTTTACCGAATCAAATGCTTTCTCTATATCTAATGTGATTATAAGAGCTTCTGAATTATCTCTGTTCAAAGCTTCTATAATGGTTAAAATTCTCTGAATATTGTCATATGTGTGTCTTCCAAATATAAAGCCTGTTTGGTCTTCATTTATGACTTGAGTCAGGGATTTCTTAATTCTATTTACTAAGATAGACATAAAGATTTTATAATCATTATTAAGCAGAAAGATTGGTCTATATGAGCTGCATTGGGATGGATCTTTTTTTATCTTTTTTTATAGGGGTAACTAGTGAATATTTCCAAGATGGTGGAGTAATAATTTGAGTTTGAATATCATTTAGCATGTTATGAAGTAGAGAAATTGCTGAATTTGGAAGAATTTTATATCATTCCATTATTATTCCATCCATTCCTGGTGATTTGTTGTTTTTGCTTACTTTAATTATATCTTTTATTTCTTTTATGGAAATATGCTTGTCCATTTCTACTTTTAATTGGTCAGGTAGTTTTTTTTATTAAGGAATTATTAAATTTCAGATCTGAAAATGAAATATTATTATCATTATTTCCATAATGCTTAGCATAATAGAACTTGAAAGCTTCAAGAATATCATTCACATCAGAGACCTTTTTTTTCCCTTTTCCTTCATGTATTATATTTATGATGTTATTTTCTAAGTTCTGCTTTTTAATTCTCATTGCTAGATTATGTAAGTGTTTTGGAGATGTTGAAATTGAGGCAAATTTTAGTTTTTCCAAAGCTAGATTTGTTTTATGAGTGAGGAATTCATTGTATTTTTTATTTAAATCTATAATTTCTTTTTTTTTTTCCTGAGAAGCTACTACATCATAAGAACTTGTATTTATTTCTGTTATTCGTTTTTGTATGTTGTGTAATTCAGATTCCCATTCCTTTGTTTTATTTTTAAACCATCCTATAATTTAAAAAGCCTTAAGTGTATCCCAAGTTGTTATATTATTTGTATCTTTAATAGGATTTGTTTCTAAGAAATATTTGATTTCTGAATCTAGCCAAGGTTTAAACTCTTTTAATTTAAGAATGTAAGCTGGTATTCTAGTTACAATGTTTAGTCTTTTGAAATCAATTTGTACTTTAAGAATTAAGGCATTATGGTCTGAGAGAGGACATGGAATAATAGAAAATTTTGTTATCCTACTGTTTAAATCAGAGGAGACAAATATTGTATCTATTCTTGTTTTAGTATTAAAGTGATACTCGCTATGTGTATAACTTAATGAGTTAGAATCTTTAAAATTAAATGTATCTATCAGATTTAAGCTTTCTAACCATCTCTTGAGATATTTACTTACGGGTGTGAGACGTAACTTTCTTTTATTAGTTGTTTCAAAGTTATCTATAATACAATTGAAATCTCCCCCCATTATTATCATACCTTTGTTCACTTTGTTAATTAATTCTATGTGTTTTTTTAACTGTAGACAATCCTATTCCAGGAATCCAGTAAATATTTATTAAAGTCCAAATTCTATTTTGATATTTTATTATTACAATTGATAGTAACCCTTCTTTATCTTCATGTTTGTAAATGACCTGTGGAATAACTACACTTCTTTTCCATAAAATTATAACCCCTCTTGTTTTTTTTGTTTTTTTTTGTATAGGGAGTGAGAAAGAATTAGATAGTCACTAGGTTTCCATGTGAAATTATCATCTATTTTAAAATGGGATTCTTGCATGAATATGATTTGTGCTTTTTGTAATTTCAAATATCTTAGAAAATTCGACCTTTCTATAGGATTATTTAAACCATTAATATTTATAGATAATAAAGTTGTGTCTGTCATTTTTATAAGTATTTATTTGTACTTTTAGATTGTTTGTTCTTGAAATTTTGTTTTACCTTGGAAATTAATGTGTTTTGAGTGTTAGATTTATCCTTTCTTTTAGAAGTTATTTTGAAATGAATATATTTATTTATATTTATGTTTAAAAAAAGTTTCAAATTGGACCACTGGAAAATGAAAAAGTTGAAAAACATTGCGTTAACAAATTTTAAATAAACAATTAATGATTTTGCCATTCTAAATCTCAAACATGAAGTGTCTAGCACCTCAAATCTGTTTGGACTTAAAAGTTCAAACAGATTTACCCTCAGTAATAATCGTTGCATTAATGAGGAAATGTTGCTTTAAATTGAGCTCCTCATTAAGAAAAAAAAAAAGAAAACTAAAACCAGAGAACATAATGCACTTATTATGTAAATAACATAAATGTCTAGTCTGTAAAGTTTTGTTCATTACAAATTAGATTCTAAAATGAGATATTATTTCCAATTGCAAACAATTTTAAATAAGACATTTGTTAATTACTTTAACAATATATTAGATGTTCATTTATCATTAATATTATGAAATTTTTTGCAAATTACCAATTGCAGAATATATATTAGCAAATGTCAGGTCATTAATGTTCATTAGTGACATTTAACATTGTTATTAATAATAAAAAGAAGTAGAGTGAGTATGATAGATAGATACTGTTTAAAATAAAAAGGATTTTTTTACATATTTTTAGATCTATATAAGGTATTACATCAACATAGTAAAGTTAATTAATATATAGCTAACCACTTATCGAAACCAATTAAAATGCTTACAGATAATAATATTCATTTATAAGATTTAATATAATAACAGTTAGAATTAAAGCAACATTTATAATGCTTTGCATAAAAGCATTTTCTCATTCTTCAGTTAATGTCAGTTTTATAACTCTGATAATTCCACAATCTAATATTAATAAAATGTGTAAGAGGTTTCACTCTTAAATTACTTATATGTGACCTTTTTCTAGTTCTGTTATTAGTAAGTTATTATTCATAAGATTTTCTCTATTAAGTTCAAGTTAAAGATCACACACATATCAGAAATTGCCTTCTGCTTATCACAAATGTAGTGAGCATCTGGTAACTAGTAAAATGTCTCATCTTATATGTTAAACTATAAAACAAAAAAGAAAAAGGTCAAAATTAGAATTATACTTGCAAGAGAAATCTACCTTAATAATGGTGCGATAGCATTCTTGTCCCATAACTAATCATTTATAATAATCATTATACGTATAGTACTTCTTTTATACAATAACAAGCATGATAAAGCAATCTTTAGATAAATGAATGTATAATTCCCAGTAAGCTGACACTCAGGATCTTTTTTTTTTTTTTTTTTTTTTTCTTTCCCTTCCCTTTTCCTTCCCTCTTCTTCCATTACTATATAACTTAATAACTATAAGTAATTTATCTAATACAGTGTCAGTTAGATGTGTTCACAGAGCGCATGTATTATACTTTTACCAGACACTCACCCACTAAGACACAACAGTATTTAAATGATTCACTATCTTTCATTGTTATAATAGCACTTTCTTCAAAGCAGATCTAGCGCTATACTTGCATGAGATATTAGCTGAGTTTGATAGTAAACCATAAAATTTTTAATAAAATACGAAAGAATATTTATGAAACGTGAAAATAATTGAAGCAAACGCTTCCTTTACTGTAATCAAAACAGCAGTGTTAAGGAAAAGAACTCTGCAATAGTGCGTGTTTATGCGCCATTTTGTGGCCAGTAACTTAAATTACATCTAAACACACTAGGATGTATCGCGTGCTTATGAATGTGAACGGTGAACAACTTTTCAGACAAAAAAACTGAAAAAGCCGAGCAGAAGGCTCATGGATACTGTCCACCTTCAGATAATACAATAATGTTCTGGATACATCCCAAAATGATCACGAGTGGTTCCATTTTATAATATTTTCATCAATATACTTTACATTAATTCAAATTAATAAATTCTAAATGTGTACCTCTAAGCAACATAGATGCATTCACCAAGAACAACAATATTTATTCAGGCAATGATAGCGCACTGTTCTAGTAACCAAATACTTGTATAGAGAAGAAACAGCAGTGTTAAAGAGGAAAACTCTGCAATAGTGTGTATTTACACGCCATCTTCTGGCCAGTAACTTAAATTACTTCTATGTACGGTTAAATATATCGTGTGCTATGTATGAAGCGGTGAACAACTTTTCAGATAAGAAAACTAAAAATAACTGAACAGAAGGCTCGTGGATGCTTATTTACTTTCAAATAATACAGTAATATACTGAATACATCTAAGATGTTCATGAGTGATTCTATTGTATAACATTTTTATCACTATACTCTACATCAAATTAAATCAATGAATTTTAAATGTGCACTTTTAAATAACATAAATGTAATTACTAAAAATGATAATATTTATTCAGGCATTGATAGCGCCTTAATTTATCAACTAAGTAGTTGTATAGAGAAAACCATTTAAAAAGACAGTTTATATTAAAAGCTTAGTGACAAAAAAATGTATAGTAAACTTCATTGGTTATTGTTTTCAAGTAATCAAAAAAATAAATATATACTTCAGGGCTTTAGTAAATTATTAATTAGTACTAAAATTTAAATATTATATTAAACTAAACAACTAAGAAAGAAAAGAAAAAAACTGCTTTATACTTGTGTAATAAAGAGTTTAGTTTTAATATATTATAATCATACCTTAGTTGATACTTTGAGAGAAATAGTATCATCAGAGTTCTTTTTGTCAGTCTTTTGTTTCTTTTTTTCTCTTGCCTCCGACCAGATATTTTTTCCTGGAGCCCTTTTTAAAGAAGATGAATTTATCCAGTCCATTTCTTCAGGTAGTGGAATTATGTTATTATTCTTTATGAAAGATGTGGCTTCCTCTATGCTGTTGAATGTTCTCATGTCATTGTTATACTGGATTCTTATTTTGGCTGGATAAGAGAGCTGCGCTTTGATTTTGAGTTGTTTTAAAAGTTTTACTAATGACCATGTTTTCTTCCTTATATCCAGAACTCTTGTTGAATAATCATTATCAAATCTTAATAATGACTGTTTATACATAACAGGACTTTTCCTCCATGCAGATCTCAGTATAAGCTCTTTGTCGATAAAAGAAAGAAATTTAACTACTATGGATCTTGGAGCTGATTTAGAAGAAATAGAAAGTGTCTTACCAATAGCTCTGTGTGCTCTTTCTATCCCATAAGATAAACCTTCTTTTAGTCCAAGAACTTCAGGAAACCAAGAGTTCAAGAATGAGATAATGTCGTCACCTTCGGATTTCTTTGGAAGACCAAAAATCCTTATATTTGTTCTTCTTTCTCTATTCTCTATATCATCTACTTTATTTATTAACCAAGTGTTCTGTTGTAGCAGAAATTGAGTATGTAGTTCATCTTCTTTTAACCTCCCATCAACATGACTCAAGGAAGTCTCAATGTCTGATATTTTTATTTGTTGCTGTTGTAAGATTTCTTTAAAAACTTCTGTTTGTTTTTGGCAGTTATCCGTAAGACTTTCTAGATTTTCAGTAAATCTGTCCATTTTTAGCGATAAGTCCAGCAAAGTAGCAGATATCTGTTGCATCTCTTTTTTATAATAGAGTCTGAATGTGAATTCTTGGAGTTACTCATCTTCAAACAGTTTGGAATGTCCTCTGTAGTATTTGACAGGAAAATTTCAGAATTTTTTCTTCAAAATTGGTAGCTTTGTTATAAATTAATTCATCTTCAATATTTACCCAAATTTTTTTAAATATATTTAGTTTTTCCTGTATTTTCTAGTATGAGTATGATGAGCTCAAAATTAAGCTGCTTTCAGTTAGCCATTAGGCCAGTCACAACTTTTCTATTATCTGTACAACAACAAAGAGCTAGTTCACCTTTCCACAGCTAGCAGTAAAGGTACATTGTTTCTGTTGAATCAGAGGCTCAGATATTGTCTGGGGTCTTCTTTCTAACTCTCTGGCATACACTTTCCAAGGCAACCTGAGAAGTATTATCTATCTATAATGGGATCCTAGTCTTCTGCCCCCCCCACCTTTTTTTGATGAGAAGCACCACCTCGGTTTGCTAGGGTACTACCCAAGTCTTCCCAGGAATATTGAATAGACAGATAAACCATGAAATGCAACATTTTTCTATCCAAATCTCATTCAATCTTACAGCCATATCACAAATGTGTTCTCTACTGTTCTAATAAAATAATACCTATTAATATATCCCTATTCATGCAGTCAAGTCAAACAAAGATTACAGAATTCTTACACTTTTGCTACAATAATCTCATGGTTACAGATCACAAAAAATGCTAATTTAGATACAATATGTAAATGCCTCATTGCTGTCTTTGTGCTAAACCTATTATGCAGCTGTAATGTACACTGTAAAGTAATATTGGATGTTGTGTAGATTTGTGTGAGCCTAGCATACTGCATGCACAATGTTCTTCAAATGTGTGTCAGATTAAGGTGTTGCACATACCTTATAATATAGTCAACATGGTGATCACCTGTCAAGCTAGCTGTGAAGACTGTTGTCTAGTATATTATTAGTGTTAGTTTATGCAAATGCATGTAACATGGAGCTTTTCTCCCAGGGCCTCTACTGAAAAGAGTTGGTCTTGCCCGGTAATCATACCAAAGAAAGAAATATTTACTTCATGAATGTGCCTAAAGCCCTGAGGTCTGAGTGGGTTCCCATTCACATTTACAAGTGTTTCAAATGATAGACTGAAGTTGTCTTATTGCAGTTGTTCAGAGAAGTAAATCATTCTCCATTTATAATAATTCTCTTGACTTTTCTCAGTAGTTACATATCCTAAAGAGCAGAGGAATCCATTACATTCAGGGACCTGCAGAGTTATTTCATTGCTTCAATCAGAGACCAAAATTTTTGACAGGAAGCTTGTTGGGAAATTAGAGAGGCACTACAATTGATGTTGGGCATTTAATAGCACGGACTTGTCAAAAAAAAAAAAAAAGCAAGATAGCCCTGGCATTCTATTCCCCTTTTATAATAACCATCAGTGGGGTAAGGACTAGCCTGACCCTGCACCCATATTATTTAATGATTTTAATAAGGCCGATAACTCACATCAATGGAGTTTCTAGGTCTGGTGCTTTCTTGCTGTGTTCTCAGACCCAGGGTAACTTACCAGGGGCTACATGATATGGAGATAGAGTGCTACAGGATGGACAGAGACATACTTCAGCAAATCATCGAGCTGTGCCAGTCTCAACTCAGATAGAGCCAACAGAGGGGAACCAATCTCAGTGGATACCAAGGTATGTCTAGCCTTAAGAATACTAGCTACAGGTACTTTCCAAAAACCTACTGGGGATATCATGTGTGTCTCACAGGCATCTGTATCCAAGGTACTCCACCAGTTCCTGGATGCCATCCTACCTCATGCCGGGGAGCACATTTACTTTCCCAACACCCGTGAGGAGAGCACCAGCAATATGCGTCTCTTCCACCGTGTAGTAGAATACTCTGAGGTACTGGTTGTGATAGACTCCATCCACATTCACATCAAAGCACTACTCGGTGAACAGGCTAGGGTCTACATAAACTGCAAGGGCTTCCCCTCCATCAACTGCCAGATCATGTGCAATGCCCAGGGCATTATCATGAATGTGTGTCTGGCAGCCCTTGAAGCTAACACAACTCCCACATCTGGCATTATTCACAGCTGTACCAGGCATTTGCCAGTGGGGACATCCCATATGGCCATCTGGTGGGGGATGATGGCTATGCACTGGAGCAGTGGATGATGATACCCATCAGAAATGCATACACACCCACTCATGAACACCATAATGAGGCCCGCGCACAAATCACAATCATTATAGAGTGTGTGTTTGGGATGCTCAAGTCATGGTTCTGCTGCCTTGACATGTCTGGTGGAGCCTTGCAGTACTCTCAAGCCACATGTGTTCATAGTATGTGCCATGCTACACAATATGATCCTGAAGAAACAGCTGCAGAAGGAATAGCACAGGGAAATTCCAGACAGCCCATCACCTTTGCCAAGGTCCCCACAGGCACAGAGGGACTCAGAGGAGGAGGCCCCTGAGCCTGCTCCTGAAGGCAGACAGAGGAGTGCCCAGGCCTTGGGAAAGAGGAAACGCATATCACACACACTGACACTGTAGAGACCCAGGGACTGGCACCTCTCTCTGACTCACGCACATAGCAAAATGAATGACACACACATCACATTACCTGTAACTTACCATGTATTAGCAGTGTACTGTGTGCATCCAACATAGGCAGCCCTCAAGCACTGTCCTCACAACTGCCACAGGCACAAGGTAAGTCAGTCTTCTTAACAATAAATGAATGGATTAGTATGTTTTGGTAGCATATCTATGGCAATAATGCATGCATGCAAGGGAATGGGGTGGCCTACTGGGATAGCAGCAGACAACTGACAGGTATGTCAGACACCAGGAAATGTCTACACAATACTGGCTTCCTCACACTATGCAGTATCATTTAAGGTGACAAATCCCATGGCAGTGTATGTGGAAGGCCAACTAAGGGGAGGTCATAGGTCACATGCACGGATGTTACTGTGGGAATGCCATACTCACTCCCAGACTCACAAAGCAAGTCTGCCATAGAAAACCATAAAGGAATGTCTGGCAAAGGCACACAAATGGTGACAATGATGGAATACCTCCCTACAGACTTACACAGTGATATTGTGGCAGGTCTTGCAGTTTTTATTTATTTACATTTGTTGACCAGGAGAGCTTACTGGGCTGAAATGTGCCCATTTTCAGTGGAGGCCTGGGGAGAAAAACTCCAAACAAAATATACAATAGAATAAAAATTTGTTGAACAAGTATTTTCAAAGAGTTGCAAGCACCATAACATTTGTTAAGCAAATATGCAAGTATTTACAAGGAGTAGACATTTTCTGAGAATAACAAACAGGCAACTCACATTGTACAATTGTATGGCTAGAAGTTATGAAAAGGAACCTTGTTCTTGGCAGATATCCAGTATAACAAGATATGGACTGAAGGGACAGAAAGCTATACAATTATATAGTTATTTAATAACTATTAGACAGATTGTGTGACTAACCTATATAGTATTCTTGGATCAAGTTGGAAGAACTGAAGAAATTATTGTTATACAATATAGAGCAGAAGGATATAGAAGGTGCATTTCAGGGGTGGAGCATAAGATGAGATAATAATAATGAATATAGGAATAGTAGGGGTATATCAGGAAAATCAGGTTATGGAGGATTTGGAAAAGGTACACGGGTAGAGCCAAGAGATGAGAGATATTGATGTAAAGATTTTTTGAATAAAGGGGCACTATTTGTGGTCCTGAGGGGAGGGGGAAGAGAATTCCAGAGTTTAGCTATGGTAAGAATAGAGGTGCTGACTGGCAGGGAGTTTGGGTCTATATATTGGATTAGAGATTGATTTTCAGATCTAAGATACCTGTTTGTTTGATGAGGAGTCAAAAGGTTGACAAGAGCTGGCCATTCGGGAGGTTTATAAATAATTGTGTGTGCAGTAGACAGTTGTATGTATGTGAGATGGGAGTTCAAGCCATTTCAGGGATTGTAATGAACAACAGTGATGGGGAGTATATTTTGCACTAGTCGCAAACTTAGCGATTTTGTTGCAGCAGGTGTCTAACTTGGCTTTTAGGCAAGACTGAATATTTGTAAGAATGGGGGCACCATAGAGGAGTGGGAGGAGGAGAAATGTAAGAGCAAGTTTTTTTCTAGTGGAGTAGTTTAAAAAGGGTTTGTGCTTGTAAAGGGTGCAGAGTTTTGGTGTTTTTTTAATGCTGTTGTGAATGTGTAGGTCAAATGATAAATTATCATCAGTAGTGACACCAAGTAACTTGGTATGTGGGACTACCTCTATGGCTGGTTTGTTAGAAGAATAGATGATAAATTCTGATTTATAAAGAGTGGTGTTTTTTTTGGGGAGCTGTAAAGAGCAGGCATTTGGCTTTATTGGGTTTTAGGGCAAGATGATTATTGGTCATCCAGAGTTCAGTAGTAGAGAAAGCATTTTGGGTCATGGACATGGGTTCTGTTTCTGATGTGCTGGATAATTGTGGAATCATTTGCATATTCTACTAAAGATGCATGTTAGAGAGCAGAGTGAAAATCACTGATGAAGATGCTAAAGAGAAAAGGTCCTATAATGGATCCCGGAGGCATTCAGGTGGAGGTAGTGAGAAAAGATAAGATGGAGTGTAGCCATTTAGTGGATTGCTGTCTGTTAGTAAGCTAATTGGTAAACCAGTCAAGGACATGAGGGGATATACCAACATTTGAGAGCTTAGATAGGAGGAGAGAGTGAGAGATGGTGTCAAAGGCCTTAGAGTGATCGAGGAAAAGTGCAGAGACAAGTTTACCATCATTGCAATTGTGGTTTACTGTGTTCAGGAAGGACAAAAGAGGAGTTGTGGTACTGTGTCCAGGCCAAACACCATGTTGTGTGGTGGAAAGGAGTTGATTTTGCATCAGATAGTTCAATAGTAGAGTTTGAATGCATTTTTCCATTATTTTAGAGATGGGAGATAAATAGCTATGGGGCAAAAGTTACAGATGTCTATATTGTTGCCACCTTTGTGTTGAGGAATGATGTAGGCTTTTTTCCAGATGGCAGGTATGTAGGATTTATGGATAGATCTGTTTCTGAGAATACTGATGGGGTAGCTGATGGATTTGGCTGAAAGTTGTAAGTATTCTGGGAGGAGTTTATCTCGGCAGTACTACCAGGTTTAAGTTTTAGCAGGAGCTTGATTATAGTGGAGGTAGGAATAGGAGAGAAAAAGAATGGATGTGGTGAAGAGTTTCTTGGGGTATGCTCAGTTGGTATTGGGCTATGCTTGTGGCAAGTTTGAGGAAATGTGGCAGCTAGTTTGGATATAGTTTCTATAAAATACAGGTTGAAAAGTGAGGCTATTGTCAGGGTTTGGGCAAGGATTACTCTTGGTTCCAGGGTTTAGGAGTGTAGAGACTGAGTTCCAGAACTTTTTGGGTTGTGATTACAGTCATTTTGGAGACAGATGTAGTATTGTTTTTTATCTTTATTGACTAGTCGCTTTACTTAATTACATAGATGTTTGAATAGCTGGTGTTCTATGAGGTTTTTATTTTTCTGCCGTTTTTTTCATGTTCTATGTCTGGACATCATAAGCTTTTTGGTATCCCTAGATAGCCAGATTGCATGATTAATTTTTATTCTCTTGTTTTGCAGAGGCGGCATTCTATTGAGTATGCTTAGGAATGTTGAATTGAAGAATTCAACAGCTTTATCAAGGGGTAAAGATTTTAGAATGTTCCAGTTGATTTTATTCAGAGTTTCATTGAAGTTATTGAGCCAAAACTAGTTAGATTTCTGGTGGCCCTGAATTGATGCTGGTCTGGGGTTGTGGAGGTATTGCATGTTATCTATACAATGTAGTGGTCACTGATATCGCAGGGCAGAGTACCTGCAGAAGATATTTTATTAGGGTCAGATATTAAAATCCAGTCAAGAATGGAGACGTCATTTTTCTTGGGCTGGGTTACACTAGTAATAAGTTGGGTGAAGTTATAGAGATTGAAGGATGCATTTGGAGATGGGGCAATGTGATCTAGCCAGTTTATGTTGACGTCACCTAGAATTGTTTCATTGTGGATATTGTTGGAGGTCCAGGCTAAAATTTCTTCTAATATAGGAATATTATTACCTGGTGGGATGTATATGACTACCAGGCAAAGGCTTTGGATGTTGTTCATTTTTAGATGTGCTATGATGAGTTCTGCCATAGAGAATTGAGAAATAGAGTTTTAGTAGGGGATGATAGCGAAGGAGTTGGGGTAGAAGAGTGCAACCCCCCCCTTTTCTGAGGTCTATCTGATCTTAAACAAGAGACACCTGGAGGGAATTATTCAGAGTCTTTAATGTATGGCTTTAGCCATGTCTCGGGTACTGCAATTATATCAGGTTTTAAATGGGATATCCAGGCATGGAATTCTGGGATCTTGTTTCTAATGCATTGCAGGTTAATGGTGGTGAGTTTTAGGGATTTAGGGGAGTGGGAGGCAAGTAGGGCAGGTCCAGGGTTGGGGTGGATATCCCCACATTGTGATAGTGCTGATACTATCTGAATGTTGTGTGTATAGCAGTTTGCATTTAGAGATATACTGTGTAGTGAGGAAAGTTGTATGTAGGATATTCTGTGTCTGTGAGATGATTGAGGGTTTGTGGATTAGTAATGTATTAATTGAGTAGACCTAGTGGATATTTTGGAGTAGTGTTTGTGAGAAGGGGATTGGATAGAAGTAATGGAATTAATTGTGAAATATGTGTGAGTTAGATGAAGTGGTGTGAGGTATAGAAGGATGAAAAGAAAGAAAGGGAGAGGAGTAATTTAGTGATAGTCAATAGTGACATGACTGTAAGATAACTACAGCGATATTAGAAAAGGCAATGGAATGGAGAGGAGAATGCTATTGGGAGAGGTAATGCTAGTTAGTATAGTAGTTATAGTAACACAGTTGATTGAGGAGATGGTTAATTAGATATGTTGATTTAGATGGGCTGGGTTTTCTGGTTGTAGCTTGTGTTAATTGGTAGGTGGATTATGGGTGGGGTACAGTTAACTATAAATGTAATTGATATGGGGTGGGTGTGAATGGGGGTAGGGCAGTGAAGTGAGTCCGAGCAGAGCTAGGGTGAACGGAACAGGCTGGCGTGGAGCACTTTTATATAACTGCAAGATGTAGACAAGAAAAACAATCAGTAAGGTAAATTGTGAATGAGATTGCAGCTCAAATGATAGATAGGAGAGAGGAGTTTAGCATAGCAAGGAATGGGTAGAAGGGCAGGTGGAATAGATAGTAGACGCTTGACAGAGAAACCTTGGTGGGCTAAGATGACATATGGAGGGATGTACAGGTAGGTGAAGGTAGAGATGGTACAGCTACAGGTAGGAGAATGATAATGTCAGGGGAGGTACGCGAGCTATGCTATATGCCAGTGAAAATAGAGGGTTATAGACTAGAGGGTACATGGAAGACAGAAGGAGTGATGCACGAGGGGAAAACCGGAGTGTAAGACCCAGATACAGAGACAAATTATACTTTAGGGCAAACTAGTACATTCACTGTTAGAGGACAGGCAGCAGGCCAGAGGATCCAGTCTTCCACCAAATGGCAAGGGCTTCACAGGGACCAAATTCCACTTGGGATTCACTGCTTCCACCAATATTAGGGAAAAGCACAGTAATAGGAGTATCTCATTAACAATTGCAGGTCTCACTGGCCAGAACAGCAGTCATACATCACCCTGGGGGTATAGCATCACTAGGGGAAGGGAGTTGTAGTAAGACTCTCGGAAGGGTAAGAAGTCTGAAACTCAATTGTATGGCATTACAGTCTAACCTGTGTACTTTAGTAATATGCCTCTATTCTTCAAGACAGGACACAATACGATGGTAAATGGAACCAAAATGTAAATCCAATATCCGCACAGTCTGTGCAAATGTGTACTGTTGACATGTGTGCCCCGCACACCCATAGTCACATAGACATGCAGTAACATGTAAGTTTGTAGGTTAATAGCAGAGCACACATCGCCAGGGCTGTCCCAATAAACATGATAACTTGTTGCATGTCCACAATATGCAGGGGTCAGTGAGTTATGCATATGTGTGGGGAATACTTGTCAGGATGTGGCCAGCAACGTCTCATGGCTGCTGTGTCCTAATGGCCTAGGAACAGTACTGTGATAGAGAGGGCCAAGTTCCACAAAATGCAGTGCCAACTAATTTGCATGTCAGCTACACATATGGGAGTTGTACACACTGTCCAGACGTCAATATCCATTACTGCCGGGAAGCTGGACAGGTCATGTACAGTGGGCCACAGATATGAATAGTACACAGTTTGGAGTAACCTACATAGTGCCTACCATACTTCACAACTGTACAGACCTTTTGTAGAATGTACACAGGTTTGCATCATATCTGTGGTGTCTTTATTCTGAAATAGTGGTTGTCTGGCAAATCACTGGCAATCTACAAAGGTCTAAAGTCAGAAAATATTGATGGATTGTTGTGTCTCAGACTTCATACCCCATAGAAAAATGCATGCTAATGCAAAATCTGTTATTGTGTCATGCTTGCAGGATTGTAAGGCTAATAGTTACAATGGTCTTTATATTTAGGCCTTTGTCACCCAAAGACTTATGGCTTTGTCCAGATGTCTGGCTCATATATGTAGAGAGCTATGGTGCCTAGTAGCACAGCAGTGCATTCTGTCACTTACCATTGTCACCCTGAGGGGGGGGGGGGGTCCACTGCCTGGCCTGGGAACATATGAGTGACAGAACACACTATCTCACAACAAATGGCCTGCAGCAGTCTCACATGGCCTACAGGCCTCTATCAAAGACCCATGGCTCACCCATAGTGCCTGTGTGGGAATGGCATGGGGTCTACACTACCAACATAACACAGTCAACAAAATGCAAATGTAAGACCATGCTGTTAAATGCTAGTAGCATACCTCTCAGCCTCATAGAGAAATAAATCTGGACAAAGCCATACATAATGGTGGGATAAAGGCCCAACTATAGGATCACATTTGAAATATTGCTCTCATAATGTTAGACAGTTGATAGACTATCAGAGGGGGTGTGTAGTAGCATGGATGTCATGAAGGGTAGTAGCTGGATGTCATGAAGGGTATGAAGTCTGAAACTCTGTTTTTCCAGTATTCCCTGACTGAAACCCTGCAACATATGTGCTATAAAACCACAGTGTTAAGGGAAACTGACCAGATATATGAGGCATGCATCTGGAAAATCTGAGAATATTTACAGTTGACAGGTATGGCCACACCAGGATATGATCTGCCAGGTAAGAAGAACAGTGCACACCCAGGAGATCCCCAGCCAGCATATCACCAAGGTGTTGGACCTTTTACACAGCTTCATCAGTCAATCAGCTGTAGCCACACTTGCCGACTGACTGGATTATGCAAGAATGTCTAGCCTTGACCTCATTATATAAGTCTGTGATCATCCATCTTGTATTTACCTGGTAAATAACTGTGAGGACCTGATTATATCTGTCAGTAGGTAATGACAAAATACAGTACGTGTCAAACATGATGTATGTCAGAAAATGTCTGCTAAAACAAACCCTGTCACTCAAACAACTCATACATTGTTAACAGCAATAGTCCCAGTAGCCCCTATATTTGGCCCATTGTTTCCCCATACTGGCAGCCTATCTCCAGATATTTTGCACAAACAGGTTGCAAGGTATGGCTGTAGCACACAACACCCCAGACTGGAGTACAACTATCCCTGGAATGGATTCCCACACTTACTATAGAAGGTCTTACTGAGCGTGTTCCTATACTTAGAGAATTGAAGCCCATATTTGAAATCACATTGGACTATATATTTCTGTATTGTGTAAATGTCTTTGCATACACACAGCTATGTAAACCTAACTGTATCCACACACACACACACACACACACACACACACACACACACACACACACACACACACACACACACACACACACACACACACACACACACACACGCACACACACACACACACCAGACAGGCTCACCCACAGCCAGCTGTAAGTGGCACATATGTAGTATATCAGCATCTGTTGTTTGTGATAACACACATATATATGGGCAACATATTACAATATTTCAAGCATACACACACATAGACATGGGGAAGAGAGAGACAGACAGTGATAGAGTGAGAAATACAGGGAGACACACACATACAGTGAGTCATACACAGGGAAACCCTGAATTGTATAGAGTGATATCCTGCTGCAGACAGTTGCATACCAGTTGTAAACACCGGAATGTGCCAAAATGAAGATAAGATTCATTGTCTGATAGTACTGAGGTGGGGCTTGGAATATCACATCACCTACCTTTGTGTGTGTGTGTGTGTGTGTGTGTGTGTGTGTGTGTGTGTGTGTGTGTGTGTGTGTGTGTGTAGGTCTAAGTATTATGATGACTTACCTATCCAGTACAATTCCCATTGCCCTACTTTACAACATCTGCCAGTGTCATTCACCTTAGAAATACCTTTGGACTGGCTTCAGTCCTGTAAGCTCCATAGCGTGTGTGATAAGTGTGTAACATTATCATACAAATAACTAGGTAGGTAGGGGTTCTAGTCACAGTTCTGACATATGTAACAGTGGTTGTGTATGGGGTAGTGTTGGGGGTACGTGTGCGTGTGGGTTGTGTGTTTGTGTGTGTGTGTGTGTGTGTGTGTGTGTGTGTGTGTGTGTGTGTGTGTGTATACGTAGGAATAAGTGTTTTAGTCCATTCCCACCCAGTAACTCCCATTGCTCTACTTCATAGGATCTGCTGATGTCATTCACTGTAGAAGTACTGTTGGACTGGCCTTATAAGCTCTGTACGATGTGCAATAACTGCATAGCACTATAGTACAAATAACTATTTAGGTAGGGGTTCAAATCTCAGTCATGGCAAATGTAAAAAGTAAAAGTGTGTTTGTGCTATGTGTTGTTAGGTTTAAGGTTTTGAGCCCATTCACACTCAGTACATTTCTCATTGTCCAACTTTAGTCCTGCTGATGTCAGTCACTTTAGAAGTACCTCAGCCCTATAAGCTCTGTGGCATGTGGGATAACTGTATAACACTATAGTACAAATAACTAGTTAGGTAGGGGATCTAATCTCAGTCCTGGCAAAAGTAAAAGTTATGTGTTCATCTGTGTGTTTGTAGGTTAAAGATTTTGAGCCTGGTCACAGTACTTCTACTGGTGTGTGTGTGTGTGTGTGTGTGTGTGTGTGTGTGTGTGTGTGTGTGTGTGTGTGTGTGTGTGTGTGTGTGTGTGTGTGTGTGTGTGTGTGTGTGTGTGTGTGTGTGTGTGTGTGTGTGTGTGTGTGTGTGTGTGTGTGTGTGTGTGTGTGTGAAAAACATTATCTGTGTGTTTGGTCAACACAATATCTTCTCGGGGTCTGGGTTTTACCAATCTGAGGTGTGTTCCACCCAATACACTTACCATTGTCCACTTCACAAAGCCTGCTGACTTCAACCACCATGGACTTACCTGTATACACCCCTCAGCCCTATAAGCTCTGTGGCACATGCAATAACTGTTACACAGACCAGGTAAATGTGTACGTATACAGCTGTACCTTGGCTCTGACATAAACAATGTGTTACCACTCTGCCATACCCATTGTTGGCAATTTCTGCAGGTCCATCTCCTGTTGATGCACAGACACCTAGGACACAAACAGAATACATCATGTGAGACTACATTCAGTCAGCATTACTAACACCAATAATGCATCATGGCTGAAAAGGTACACACACTCTAAAGTGTACCCATTACAATTGCAAGCTAACAGCACCTTACACAGCATTACATAACTAAACTGTATTTAATTCACCCTGTGCATCAGAACCACATAACTAAACTATACTTAATGCACCCTGTGCAACAGAACCACATAACTAAACTGTACTTAATTCACCCTGTGCATCAGAACCATATTAGCATGCCCCTGCATTGGTGGTAAGGACGACAGGGAATGTGGCACAGGTATCATCATATGCACAGTGTGTTGTGTGGGTTTGTCAGTGGCCTAGGCTGGGCCATACAGTTAACATCATATGAGTGCGTGTGTGTGTGTGTGTGTGTGTGTGTGTGTGTGTGTGTGTGTGTGTGTGTGTGTGTGTGTGTGTGTGTGTGTGTTTGTGTGGAGGGGTGTTCTATGAATGGGTCATGCAGAGGTGGTGTGTGTGTGTGTGTGTGTGTGTGTGTGTGTGTGTGTGTGTGTGTGTGTGTGTCTGGAGGTGACCTGGCTGTGATGGTGATGTGTGTGTATGTATGCATGCACACAGTCACACCATGTGGCTGCCCTACACAGGGGTATGTTGGACAGCTGTGGACCCTACATGGCAGGGTGTACAGTTCACCGTCTCCAGCCACATACCTGAGAACTGGTCCTGTATGGGGTCTCACTGGCACCAGCAGGCCCAAGGTCAGATGCAGTACTGCATCCCAATGGTGACTGCTGTCTGCTGGATCCATGTCCTTGACGGAAACATCCAGGACCACATGCTCATGGCCTGGTCTGTTGTGTTGTGGACAGCACCCCACCTTCAGTTGTGCTGGTGGTACTGCCACTACGGGAGTGTGAAGATGAACAACCCAGTAGAGTCTCAGCTGATGTTAGTGCTGGCCTGCATCCACATGGTAGACGCCCATCTCCCACCACATGCTCTAGTACAGACATGCCATGGTCGAGAATAGCTAAGGTCTCACCCCGCCGCCTATTCATGACCTCAGTGTTTCAACATGTGGCTTTAACAAGGTCATGTATGTCGCCACAAAGCCAGGAAGAGTTGCATCCAAGACCCTGAGTATTTGTCTGGTGTTGCATTCCCTACATGTCTGTGCATTCATGATAGCCCAAAAAATGCATTTGGTGACACCTGCTGTGACACTTAGGACAGCGGCTTGACAGGCAACAGTCCTCCTTTGACACCACTGTCCATCCAACAGTGTGGGACCTCACCTGCACTCTGGCTATGGCTAATGGCTACACTCACACTTGCCATAGCCACCACACTAGCCTGTTCCATGCCACCACCTGCCAACTGTCCATTATCTGTGACTTCTGGGGACTGGGTATGTGTGGGCATTGTGACTATGTGCAGGGACATTGTGGATGACTATGGGATGCCAACCAATGGCACAGATTCAGAATCTGACAACCCCACCTGTGTCACACTATGACTACCATCATTGTCAGAGTCTGCAGAGACACTGACATCAGATTCTGAGCGGGAGGGACCATGACCACCATGTCCACCTGTGAGGGGAAGACAACATATGCAAATTAATACCTGCACTATAAGGTTTTCTGGTACACATACACACACGCTCACACATGCACATGCGCACATACACGGACACACATGCACACGTGTGCACACATGTGGACACACACATGCACACACACATGGGCACACAGACACATACAGGTGAGGTGGCACAAAGACATTACACAGACCTCACAATAGCCAACTGGTGACATTCATGACAAAGTCAGACGACAACATACACACTCTGGACAGGCCCTCAACTTCATGCAGTACAGCCCTTTCCACTTAATGCTACAATTAATATTCACCTCTGGGATATGTGAGTAGTTGTTAGTAGGTGATGGGCCTTCACCTAGCACACACTGCAGCCAAGTGCACATTATAGCTGTTCACCTGTATAGCACAGTGCCAACTCCTACAGAACATACCTCTCAACTGTACAGAGTTTCACTGAATGCCTAGATGTGTGGCTCATATAGTTGGTCTGTTCCTCATAAATCCTATGCTTGTCTGACACATTACTGGGATGATCTGAGGACTGGCATGACTAATTAATGACATTGTTTGAGTTTAGCACTTCAACACTTGCAGTACATGTATGTTAATACAAAAGTGGTTACACTAGCAATCTGCTAAGCTTACAGTGGATATGTGTACACACCCCGATTAACATGCCAGGTTTTTCTGATATATAACATGAGAACACATAAATCATGTCATGACATTTCCCACCTTTAATGTGACTTATAACCTGTGCAATTTAACTGAAGAACAAACACATCAGTTACGGGTAAGATATAGAATGAGAAATATGTACAATAGGCTGTTTCCATGAGTGTGCACACCCTTAAACTAATAATTTGTTAAATCACCTTTTGATTTAATAACAACAGTCAGTTCTCTTGGGAAGGTGTCAATCAGCATGGCACATCTCGACTTAACAATATTTGGACACTTCCCCTTGCAGAGGCCCTCCAACTCTGTCAGATTGTGAGGGCATTTCTTGTGCACAGCTCTCTTTAGGGTACCCCACAGATTTTCTATTGGATGTAGGTGTGGACTGGGGCTGGGCCATTCCAAAATGATTGTCTTCTGATGAAGCCATTTGTTTTGATGTGGATGTTTGGTTTGGGTGATTGTCATGTGGAAAGGTGTAATTCCTCTTCACCTACATCTTTCTAGGAGACACATGAAGATTTTGGGCCAAAAGCGACTGGTATTTGGAATTGTTCATAATCCTCTCCACCTTGGCAAAGGCCCACTTCCAGATTATGAACAGCAACCCCAAAGCAGGAAACTGCCATCACCATGGTTCACCATGGGGATGCTGTTCTTTTTTGGTGATGCACAGTGTTGTTATTGTGCCAAACAATCCTTTTGGAATTGTAGCCAAAAAGTGGAATGTTGGTCTCATTACACCATAGCACATTTTCCCACATGCTTTTGGGAGACCTGATGTATTGTTCTTGAGAATTTCACCAGACCTGGATGTTCTGTGTGAGAAAAGGCTTCCATCTTCCATCCCTACCCCCATTGGTCAGACGTGGAGAATACGGGAGATTGTTGTCACATGTAATATATAATCAGTACTTGCCAGAGATTCTTGCAACTCCTTTAGTTTTGCTGTAGGTCTCCTGGCAGCTTCCCTGACCAGTTTGGGTCTTGTCTCTTCAATACATTTGGAGGAATGTCCTCTTCTTTGCAATGTCACTGTTGCCCCATATTTCCACCACCTTTTGATGACTGTCTGCACTGTGTTCCATGGCATATGCAATGCTGTGGAAATGTTTTAGTGCCCTTCTCTGGGCTGATACCTTTCAAAAATGAGATCCCTTTGCTTCTCTATGTGAACCATGGCTGTTGCTGTAGTGGAAACTGAATAAATGTCAGGTATATCCTGATAAGACAGCTGACCATTATTTGCTGTTAATCAAGGAGTCTCTGTAATTGATGGAAGGTGTGTACCCAAGAGGACGTAATGCTGTAATTATATTGAAAGCTGCTTCAGAGTAGTATTAGCTTCAGCCTGTGCACACTTATGTATCTAGCTTATTGTACATTTTTCATTTGTCATAATTGTTGCCCTAACAGATTTGTTTGTTTTACATTTGAATTGTACAGGTTATAAGTCACATGAAAGGTTGGAAGAGTTTGGAAATGTTTTACTGTGATCTCATTTTTGTATATCAAAAATACCTGGCATTTTAACAGGTGTGTGTACACCATTTATATGCACTGTATAACACTAATTTATAAAATATGTTCCTAGTTTTGGGCCTTTGTCCCCCCATTTTGTCAGTCTTTGTCCAGATTTCTTGCAATGACAGGTTGTGAGGTATGCTACACATATGTTACATCTCATGCAAATAGGCCCCTGTGATTACCACTTTAATGCAATGCAGTTAGCCCCACCACAAGTGAACATGCAGATGTCACAATATGGTTGAGAGTAACAGTTGTGTGCATGGTAAAATGCATGACCTTAACATGCCTGGAGTACTGGTGAGCCACAACAGGACAATTACATACTCAAAGGCTTCAGGCTGCTGTCCCATATCCAGACCAGATGTACCCATGTAATTGTGGGAAGAGGTATTGTCAGCAGACTCACATTTGACATTGGTACAAGATGAATGTTACTTTCCTGCACATGTTCAGTACAAGTACACAATTTGCTGTCCTTCACCATAGATGTGCACTTGTGTGCATTACTAAACCCACCCACAAATACAGTTTGACCTCACATATGCATCTAGATACTCTACAGAAACCAGTATGACTGCTGCATGATTCAGTTGATGTGCACTGTGGCCTTACCTGGATGCTCTTCACCTGTTGCCTGGGTGCCACCCACCTCCACGATTTGTGTTTCTTGTGTTGGCTTGAGTGTGTGGGCTACCCCAAGGTTGGAAAGGAGCTCATCTGTTGCCATAAATGGGGCCTGTATGGTAGGACTCCCGTAGTGTTATGGTCCCTGGCCATGGCAGCAGCCCTTTGCCAGGCACAATGTATCAGGTCAGTCACACAATGTCTGACCTGATCATATGTGCGGCCATGGTGGCCAGTGTTGTTCACCCTGTGGACCAGCTCATCCCACAGGGCAGTCTGCCCCCATGGATCCTGTAGTCTATGGCCAAATATCACCCCATGGTGCTGGATAATAAGGTTATGATAGCCTTATTTTCAGCTGCAGTGTACTGTGGCTGATGGACACGTGGCATGTCACCTGGAAGACATAAACAGGGAAGGACATTACAGGACCTTGTATGTTGGTCAACATTCTTTCCAGAACCTAAACATCAGCATTTTTTATTATTAGCCACACGTATGACCACATCATACCCCTTTCATCTATCAGCACAGTATGAGCTTGCATTGCACTCCTGGTCTTGATGTGTCATGTTCCCCCCAATGAGAGCCAGTAAATTGCATAATCCAACATTCGTCTTTCACCTTTGTGTAGAGTGATGACAGTGGCCATCTTCCTTGCAGATGGGATGGTAATGGTGCTGAGGCTTTGCCTGCATACAGAGTGTAATGGAGCTGGGAGCGTATGCCTGAGTTAATGTAGGATGCAGACAGGGATGTTATCAGGTCCCATGGAGACATATTTTGTTGCCTTTGAGTAGGCATTATGTACCTGCTTCCTGATGATGAGGGGAGGAGTATGGGTGCTGTACATATCCACCTATACTGATGGGTGGACAGAGGGGTGATGCTTTCCCTTAACCTGTCTGCAGTGAAATGGCTATAGCTATGCCATGTGTGTATGTGGTGTGTTTGATGTCAGTACTGGGTGGGTTGGTTTGTTGCCTCTGAGATGGAAGACATATGTGAAGACAGCCTTGTGACTGGCCTTGGTGGATGTGTCCAATTTGTTCTCATAGGTAACCTTACAGTGACACACCTGTGACCTTATATGCTTATTCAGACAAAGGTTGACCTGCTTCCAAGTTGGTGCCTGCTCCTAATTGTCCTTGTACAGCCAATATAGTGACCGATTATGTGGTTTATGTATTGCTGCT
Organism: Protopterus annectens; assembly: GCF_019279795.1. NCBI lineage: Eukaryota > Metazoa > Chordata > Ceratodontiformes > Protopteridae > Protopterus > Protopterus annectens. The sequence goes on along the minus strand of NC_056739.1, from coordinate 1,424,337,537 downwards.
GTCAATCAAATGGGATTACTCCACTTTGGTGGAGGCAGATTTACAAGTCGAGTATTGCTGAGTCCATACAGCTATGTAGGTGCTTATATAGCTGCTTGTAGTAGGCATGGACACATGGTTATAACACAGTTGGACACCTCTCCAATTTCATCCAGATAACCATGCTTATTCTAGTACCCATGTTTGTGTCAGGGCATTGCAACAACCAGTAGCTGTGAAAATCTTTGTCTATTGGATACACTGAAGCTAAGATTACACACGTGTACAACATGTATAGCTTATTTACCTGATGCTTTGCATCTCATGTCTGTTTTGAGGCTTTCAGCTACACCTAATCATACTACATGTGCACAAATAATATCCGATATACATTTCTGTTCTATGTCAGTATGGCACACTGTATTTACACTCTTCCTGCTCAGTCATACCTCTCAACCTGTTGGAGGAGGACATCTGGAGGACGACACACATGAATGGGGGGCAATGGGCCAAAATTATTGGCACTTTATTAATATTGCTGTAACACACTTAAGTCAGTTGCTAGCACAGTAGGCTTTGCATTCACAGAAGTACCCTGGAGGATGTTTGACACTCATACATATGCTATTATGTTCTAATGTCAGTCTTCACAGATTTGCCAATGATTTGTGGAACATAACCCGACTCTTATGAGTAAATTACTACAAATGTGAGCCACACATATGGTCAGTGTGCATAACATTGGACAGTTGAATGGTATGACCTAACTATATCACATGCAGTTCAACACACACATCTGCGACAATAGTTTATTATGCATATACCCTGTATAGGCATCTCAGATTTATGAGACAAATATGTTTATCATAGCTGTGTTCAGAAGTAACATATGGGTATCTACGACATCCCGGTAGCTGATCTAGCAGTGTCACAGTCAGTATTGTCCAACAGATACTCCAGTAGTAGTCATATGTGAGCCATCCTTTCCTGGGGTGCTCAGGGCCATGAGCTATGATCTGTGTCACTGCAGACAGACCCAGAAGCTATGGCCATAGGTGCTGATCAGCAATATATCAGTACACCAAATATTGTTCAGATATTTGTTAAACTTCCTATTTCCCATTATTACATACCCCTTACTGCATTCCATTACATGCGTACTTGTTTGACATACTTTTTTTTCCCCAAGTATAGTTTCCGAGTCTTTATTTTATTCACGGTCTGTGTCTGTCTTTCTCTTTCTCTACATTTCTCTCAGATGTAAGATATACATAGGTTTTGCATAGGCAGCAGCTTGCCTTTTGTATGTCATGCTCATGAGCAGCTGATGGCCTGTGCACTAATTGGTGTCCCCTACTTGCTAATTGCATGCAGAACAGCTGTGTTGTTATTCCTACAGTCAATGGCATGGCAATGCACTACGATAATTGAGTACTTCATGTGGGCGTTGCCCTTTTCCTTGCCTGTGAGGAGAACTTCATGGATGTGTGTGAAAAACAGCATCACAGAGGGTAGTTGGAAATACCTCTTACAACTTAAACTCTGGTGACAGCCCAACAAAATTGGGGAGAAAGTTACAGAATAAGGGACAGAATGTAAGTATATACATCTGGATTCATGCTAGTTTAACAGGGTTTTTGTGGACATGGATATTCTGCATGGGTCTCATTCTGACAATGATATATGGCTGATATGACTCAGCTGTAGGGCTATCCACAGAATGGCCAGAGGTTGGACTGTTATGTTTGGTCTGTTCCTCCAATAATTGTTGCCCTTGGCAAATCAGTAGCATACACTGGGTATTGCAGTCAGTAAATGGTAACTTCCATTTGTGTTTTTGACTTTATATCCCTCAGTTAAGATACGTTGCAACAAACCTTGAAACACCAGCAACTTTCTCAGTTTATAACAGCAATATTTCAACTATGCCCCTGTGTTTGGGCCTCTGTCCCCCAATTATGTCAAGCTTTGTCCAGATGTCATGCAGTAAGAGGTTGATAGGTATGGTGTATCATTAGTTAGTACCTTCCTTCCTGATATCACCCCAGTGATGTAGCAGAATACCAGACATGTTATGAGGAAGGGGCCATATATATGAGGACAGAGCCTGGACATTCTGTGAGAATATGTACAGTTGCGGGTCTGTGTGTGTGTAACAATTGTTAATAGAGTGTCAGGATTGTGTAGCAGTGTAGTGCATACATGTTTGTTGCACTGTGTAGAGAGGGGGATACATTTAATTGCCATGGCTCCTTTTCTATCTGACTGTGTATGCTGCTCCAGTTTCTGGTAGTCTACCAGCTGTATATGTTTGCAGAGGCAGACTGGGACATGTTCCGTGTCACTGCAGGAGTCAGACTACACTGTGCGACTTGGGGCAGTGTATGTAGTGGTACTGTGAATGTCAAACATGATATTTATGTTCACACAGTTATTATACTCTACTGTTCATTTGGCTTACCAGTATGTCACTGTGACTGTGTTGAAATTGGTTATGGGTATGCAGGCTCACATCGGTGACTGTTCTTCACTACTGTTACATCCGTGTAGTGACTGGTATATTTGCAAATGCATGTGTAATTCTCCATAGCTGACTTGGGGTAGTGTTGTGTCAATTTGACTGTAGTTTGGACAGTGCTTGGTGACATGCTAAGCAGCTCAGTATACTTTCTCTACTGTCATGTTATGTCCAGATTTTCCTTGGATGTCCAGTTGTCTGGCTCATATCTTTGTTCTGGTCCCCATAACTGTTGTGCATGTCTAACAAATCAGTGAGATGGTGTGAGGATTTTAGGCACTAACTACCGAGAAGCAATTGAGTTTTGAAGTTATGCTATTTCGGTCAATATATGTTAGAACAGACTCTGTTACTGTAGTAACTGTCTCAGCTTATCTAGTCAGGTATTACAGATATGGCTCTATTGTCATGGCTTTCTCCTCCCACTTTCTCAGGCTTGATCCAGATTTGTTGCACTAAGAAGTTCTGAGCATACCTCTCAATTGGCCTGATTGTTGCAGAACATCCAGGTTTATTGCTCATATTTTGTCTCTGTTCCATGATTTATTCTAATTTCTCTGGTAAATCACTGAGATGATCTGATGATGTCTGTCAGTAAATGATGACATAATTTCAGTTCCAGATGTCATATCCTTCAGAACATGTATACTGAAACAAATTGTGTTACTCGAGCAACTTTCTACATTTCTAAGAGCAATATTTGAAATATGTCACTAGTTGTGGCCCATTGTCCCCCCATTCTTACAGCTTTGGCCCAGGTTTCTTGCTCTAACAGGTTGAGAGGTATAGTACTGAGATATGAATGCACTACATGTTATGAGAGCATATATGTATGTATGTATATATATATATATATATATATATATATATATATATATATATATTTTTTTTTTTTGTTCATATATATGCATCTCCGTACATATATATCTGTATATATTTATATAAAAAAAAACTGAGTGATTTCACAGAGGTTTTTCCTTACGGCTGAATGACTCCACTACATGATATGTTTGAAAAAACATTTGAAATTTCTACAGCTCAAATGGTGTAGTGATGCATTGCTCTGACTGTAGTGTACAGGGTCCTGAGTTTGACACTTGGCATGGCTCATTATTTTGTTGCTAGGCAGAACAGTGTCTGATGGAGACAGAGTGATTACAGTAGTTTTAAGCAGTTGTAAGCAGCTTTAAGCAGGTTTGCGTGATGCTAACCGATGCCAATATACAGTTAACCGTACAGATACTTAATCCATTTTGGCTTCACTTAGCATCATGCAAACTCACTTACTCCTGCTTACTGCCACTTACACCCATGTTAATTCCTTTAAAAGAAAAGAAAAAGGGGTTGTTATAAGAAAGCATTGAGAAAGGGGCATGTAGAGGGAAAAACAATATGATAGGTAGCTAAGGATGTGCAGGACAGGTGTAGGGAAGGTCCATAGCTGTCCATTTCTTAGACAGCAACAGCTGTGTATTTGTACAGAATTTGGAGGTGAATTTGGACACTCAAATAATAGAGAGAGGGGTGAGGACAAAAGAAATGTGTTGTCAAGCCAATTGGATCAGATTACATGTGTCCAGTGGACACCTGTGCAAAATGGACAGCTATGTATGGGGCAATAATATTTTGGGGACAAATGCCCTTTTTTCTTCATTAAGGTGAGAGTGTGATGTTTGGGAAGAGTTGCTGGTACACCTGAGGTGGTAGGTTTGGTAGGAAGACAGACAAGATACAGAGGACAGCAGACAGGGACAGTGTATGTCATATGTGGGGGTAAACACCTTGGAGAGGGAGGGTGTTCAGGAATCAGAGGCCCATGAGCCCCCATATGGGTACGGTGGGACTATCATCCCCACCTGCAGTCAGTCACAACTGCACCTTCTCAGCCTTGAAGGGGCTATTGTTCTGTACCTCACATACATACATATATCTCAAACAGTAGAGGCCCCCAGACCAATCCTTGGGGTACACTGTTGTGGATGAATGCGCTATTAAAGGTGGGTTCTACTACTTTGACTGAGTGGCCACTATCATTAGGCCAGTTAGCTACCCATTTGATAACCTACAGTTTGGTGCCTAGTTGTGAAGGCTTATGTATCCTGTCAACCTGAGGATTAGTGTGAGAGGATTGGGCTAGGTGAAGGTAGGCACTGTTCACCATCTTCCCCTTGTCCCTATGTTTGTTGACCACTACAGAGAGGTCAATCAGGTTTCACAGGTCTGATCTCCCTTTGACAATGCCATGGTGTGTGGGCTCAGCCATTTTGATGTTGTTGATGTCCCTGTTCATAATGTCCTTAATATCACCTCCCTTGCCCTTGCAGATCAAGCTACTTAGGCTGATGTGCATCATATTGGCTGGGTTGGTGGAATGCTCCACCTTTGTTTATAGGGATGACAGTGGCTGTCCTCTGTGCAAGTTGTATGACACCGGTGCTCAGGCTGTGGTTGACTACAGTGTGGAATGGATCTGACAGCACATGCCTGTGTTTATGTGGGATGCAGCCAGGGATGGTATAATGACTATGGATACTTCTGTGTGTTGCCTTTGAGAGGGCATTATGGACCTACTTCCTGATGATGAGGGGAGGGAGGCAGGTGCTCTACATTGCACATGTGTACCACTGGGGGGACAGGGGGTGGTATTTGCACTTCACCTGTCTGCAGCTGGTTGCCTATATCTATACCATATGTGCATGTGGTGTTATTGACCACCACTACAGAGCAGATTTGTGTGTTGTCTCTGGAATTGCAGACACATGTGTGGAAGGCCTAGTGATTTGCTTTTGTAGATGTGTCCAATTTGCACTGCCTTAGGATACATCACCTGTGCCATTATTTGCTTGAACAGACCAAGGTGACATTGCTTCTGAAGAGGCACCTGTTCCTTTTTGGCCCATCCAGAAATGATTTCTACCCATTATGGTATTTGTATATTGCTGCCATCCACTACAGGTGTTTACCCTACCTTGAAGGGGATGACGTGTGTGCTGAGTCCATACAGCAATGTGGGTGCCCGCTTAGTATTGTGGTGTGGGCCTGGACACTGCTACTAGTTCCAATAAATGGGACTTGGCTCTACAGCTACTTCTATCTACTCTGAGGGGATTTATAGTCATTTGTGTACAGTTTATTCTAACACTGTAAAGGGGGGAGAGCAGGGGAGATGGTGACCTGAACAGTGATGGCTATGTGGTCAAATATTACCAAGGAGGATGGCACTGTATGAGTGCTACAGTGGCTACTCATGTTGGTTAGGACCAGGTACATGAGATTCCCATCTGCCGTAGGAGTGTTGACTGGCTGATCCACTGCATTGCCATTGACAAAGCCAAGGAATCTATGTGCGTTCATGTTCCAGTGGCATAGGTCAGGCACACTATGGTTGGGTATTTGAAGTCACCCAGGAGCAGGGTAGAAGATTTCATTGTGAAAGATTCCAGCAGCTCTCAATAGGTGTGGTGGGTGTACATAGTCATGTTTGGAGAACTGTAGCTAGCTATGAATTGATTAGGTGCTTTGTTAACTGCTAACTGCACTCGGGATGCTATCCATGCGACATACTATTTGTCCACCCTGGAGGTGTGTATGTGTATGCTAATGTTCAACACTCCACCTCTTGTGGCTTTGCAGGCCTCCATTTAGCATTTACATGTATGATGGGATGAGTGACCTGGTAAGACTGGTGTGCTCTTCACAGTTAGAAAGCAGGTGTCAGTGACTGAACAAATGTCAGCATCCTAAAGGACAAGGTATGCTTGCATTGACATGGTTGTCATGGTAAGACACCCAGCTCCTGTTAGAGCAAGACATCTGCACAAAGGCACACATCAGTGGTGGACAAAGGCCAGTAAACAGTGTCACTTTGAGTCTAGCTGAAACGCGCTTGGTTGCCAGCAAAAACGGTGTCACATTTGCAGGTGTAATCTGCAGAATATGACATCTGACAATGGAATGCATGCTAATTTGTTATGACTTCAGTCTTTAATGGGTTGCCAGTGATGTGCCAGACAATATTCAACTGTCTGAGGCATTGACTACAAATATGAGGCAGACATATGGTCAATCTGCAATACTCTGGAAAGTTGTCAGGTATGGGCTCAGTATATCACATACAGTTCAACACACACATATGCACCTGTTGTGTAGTATGTACATACCCTATGTATATCTCTTACATTTGTAAGACAACCAAATATATCAAAGTAGCATTCACAGGTAACATATGATTATTTACAACATCTCAGGTAGCTGGCCTACCAGTGACACACTCAGTATTGGACAATAGAGACCCCAGTAGTAGTTATACATGAGCTGACCTTTGCTGGGGTGACTGTGGCCAGAGATGTGCTCCATGTCAATGCAGGCAGGGCACGCAGTAATGGCCATAGTTGCTGGACAGCAGCATTTGAGTCCATCAGGTCTTGTTGCAGCTTAGTGTTCAATGTCCCATTTGATATCATTGCATCCCCCCTTCTGCATTCCTTTACATGCTTACATGATTGACATATCTGTTCCACTGCTCAGGAGTTCCCTCAAAACAATGCAAATGGTTAGGTTTGTTTAGTCAGTCTGTCTTTGTGTAGATGGGTTGAAACCTGTGTTGCATAAGCAGCAGCTTGCCTTTTGTAGGTGCTGCTCATGAGCAAGTGATAGCCTGTGCATTGATCAGTGTCTCCCACGTGCTACTTTCATCCAGAGCAGCTGTGTTGTCTTTCCATTTGCCAATGCCAGAGCAACACAGTGCTATAATTATAGCCTTCTTGTGTGTCTTGCCCCTTTTCCTTCCCTGTGTGGAGGACATTATGGAGGTGTGGGGGCTACAGCTTCACAGACAGTAGGTGGGAATACCCCTAAGGGGAAGACATGTGGAAACAGCTTAGCAACATGGGGAACAAAGCTCCAGAATTGGGCACAGATTGTAAGTCAGTAGTGCTGTTAGACACCTAGAGGGTTACTAATTTAACAGGGTTCATCTGGACATGCATTTTCTGTGTGACTTGACATCTGGCAGTGATAGACATGACATACCTCTAAACTGTCCTGATGTCCACACACTGCACAGGGGTTTGCCTGTTATGTTTGGTCTGTTCCTCAGACAACATCTGTTTTGGTGGAAGCAGTGGGATACTGTAAGGCTTGTGGTCAGAGTAAATGTTGACATCCATTGGTATTTCAAACATCATATCCTTCAGGTATGTTATGTTACAACAAAGCCTGTGACACTGTCAACTGTTTCAGTTTGTAACACCATTATGTAAGATATGTCCCTCTTTTTGGTCCCCTGTTCCCCAAGTATGTCATACTTTGTCCAGATGACTTGCAATAAGAGGGTCATGGGTATGTGATATCATTATTTATTGACTTCACTCAAGGTCTCATCCCATTGAATTAGCAAACTCCTGGAAGTGGTATGTTGTGCATGATATGTTTGTAAAAACATTACAAATTCCTCCAGCTCAGATGGTGTAGGAGTACTTTTTGCTGCGATTGTAGTGCACAGCATCCCAGGTTCGAGACTTGGCAGAGCTGATTATTTTGTTGCCATGTAGAACAAGGATTGATGGAGACAGAATGATTAAGGCACTTTTAAGCAATTGTAAGCTGGTATGCATGGTTTTGCTCGGTGCTAAGCATTGCTAAGAGATGGTTAAATAAACCCTCTTAGTTTCACTTAGCACCGCTTAGTCCCATTTACACCGTGTTAATTTTCTTTAAAGAAAAGAAAAAAGGGTGATAGGAAAGTGATACAATGGGTGCAAGAAAATGGTAAACCATTATGAAAAGCAGCTAGGGATGTGCAGGATGGGTGTAGGAAAGAACTATACCTCTACATTTCTTCAGCAGCAACAGCTGTACATTACATGTATAGAATTTGGAATTTGCAGCCTCACACCCCACAGGGAGGGGTGTTGGCAACAGACATTTGCAGAGTAATCAGTGGGTTGATTGATTAGTTTCACTGTACATAGGGGCAAAATGTAGAGTTATGTATGGGGCAATGTCTTTTTTGCAGGACAGATATTTTTTTTTTTTTTTTTTTTTTTTTATTTTAAGGTGAGAATGGGATGTTGGGGAAGGGTTGTAGGTATGTTTGGGGAGATAGGTTGGGTGGGATAGGTTGCATTTGCAGACAGGCAAGACAGCAGACAGGGGCAGTATATGACACATGAGAGGAGTAAACACCTTTGACAGGGAGGATGGTTGGGAATCCGAAGCCCATGAGCCCCCAAATGGATACAGTGGGACTGAGTTACTCACCCATGGGCAGTCACCACTGCTCCTTCATGGCACCGAAGGTGGCTGTGCTGGGGGCTAGACAGAAGGGGTGGCCTGCCCCTTGAGGTGTGCCAGGCGGCCCTCAATCTGGTGCAGCTGCCCATCCAACTCTGTTCAGATGGCACTGCACACCAACCCCTGGACCTGACTGTGGTGACAGGCTCCTGTCCGCACCCACTTCCATCCCCTGAGGTGGTTCCACCTGAAGGTGGTGCAGGACCAGCAGACGAGGAAGGCCTGGGTTGGGTCCCAGATGTGCAGGGGCCCGGTGCCACGGCCAGATGAGGTGGGACAGGCAGATCCACTGGAATCTGCCTTCCCAAATGTGCTATGGTGTTGAGGTTTTAAAAAATATGTTAAACACATTTCCAGATTAATTATAAAAGCATACATGGGTGTTCCTATTAACCACATAAAACAGATGTGAAACAGTTGCATAGCAAAATGAACACATGCATAAATGGACCAACAGTATGCATCGTAACAGCATGCCAGTAACATTGACAGCAATAGGCCACCAACAATGGTATTTGAACAAGGTATGTAAACATGCAAACAATCAGATACATGAACAATAATATATCACAAGTCTCAGCATAGGTTTGGAATAAAGCATACCCATAGTATATGAATTTTAATATTAATCCAGATGAGGAGTGGGGGTGCGACAAAAAGCACATTAACAACTGTTCATGCTTCTATTTTACACAACAGTGCTGTTCAGTAATCTATGGGTCTGCCCTCACTTTACATCTGCCTATAGCCCATAGCTTCTGTAGCACAAATTTACCTATTAAACTGTCAACCTGGAAAGGTATAAGGCAAACTGTGACAACTCTGGGTACATTACTAGAGGGGACTCATACTTGTCAGGGTTACATATCTGGCACAGGCGGGATACCCTGAAGAGTTGTTATGTGAGTGTGCTACTGGCCTATTTCAACTGGTTTCCTATCTGTGTCCAGGGTTATGGACAGCAGTGACCACTAGCCATGACAGTGTGACACTTAAGAGACATGTATTGGGAAGAGTGCATGTTGTATGTACCTATCCTGCTGTCATTTGCAGGCATGCGGTGGGACAGTTGAACAGTTGTACAGAGTTTATTATTATACCCTTCATACAGCTACTACCAACATTTCTTTACCTGTACAACCCGAGGAGAAATATTTGCTAACACTTCCATACTGTTTTTACATTTATTCCTGATTCCTTGTGTCTAGATATCCACACATCTTAGTAGCACTCCCTGGATTCAAACTGTGTGTGTTTGTGCAAAATTAACAACTAAGCTATTTATCATCACACTGAGCTACTGGGGAACTCCTATTTCTAGTTTCACTGGTTTCTGCTAATAGTCTCTTGGTTAGACAGTCTGAACTTGTAACCCTGTGATGCATGCATGACAGATATTGTATTGTGCATTCATCTATTTGGATTACTACAATCTGGGAAGCAAAGGTTAACACAAGGCAATGCTGGATGGAACCCATGTTAAACCTTTTACACATTATTATTCAGGGTTCAAAGCATAGTGCAGTATATATTTCACATTTCAGTTATATCTTTATTTACAACTCCACCATCTATGGTTTTCTTACAGCAGGTTCACAAAAAATGCTCAGTTTATGTATGCTGTTACAGGCACCTTTGCTGTGAAGAATCTATATACATTCCAAATGTCTACAACAACATACCAGAATAAACACAACAGTTTTTGTGTAGTTTTATTGCACATCAATATTAGTCTGTCAAACATTTTTATTTATTCATTTCACACAGTAACAGTATACTAGCAGTAAGCAATGTACTCCTTAACTATTTGAACAATATACTACAAAATAGATTTGTACTCACCAGCATGTCAGTGCAGCCTCAGCAGTCTGCCACCATGGGCTTCAATGTTCATACCATCTCTACTGCAGCTGTAGAGGAGAGTAGCAAACATTATGCATACCTGTCTATCACATTCTGAGGCTAGTATTTGCTACAACCTACTTCATAGTGATACTGACTCATTACTGGAGCATTCTGCGCCTGTGCTTCTTGGATCCACTGGGCCAAGAGCACTCCCTTCCTCCACTTTAGGTCAGCATAGTAGTGCCATGCCTGCTCACCAGTCCGGGGGATGCCAGTAGCACTAGTGAGATCACATGTGAGATGGTCCCAGGCCTCTCTTTTGTATTGTGAGCCCTAGTATTGGCTCTGCAGCAGTCTCTCTTCATGTCTTTTGACAAGGAGTCCAGCCATGACCCTGGACTCCAGAATGCTCTAGTGCTGCGCCCAAAAGCGTGCTCCCTCTCCAACACCAGACATGTTCTTGCAGAGATCAAACTAAACAGGGTATGGCTGTATTCCCACCTGCATGGTATAAATAAGGCCATATTCCTGCCCTTTGATGTCATTGGACCATTTTGAAGATGTTGAGCACAGCTTAGCATTGCGTAAACCCGCTAAGATGGGTTGAACAGTGCTTAAAGGGGTAATTGCTGAGCAGTGCTTAACAGTGCTTAAATCTGCTTAGCTGACCTACCTGCTGCTTACCAATCATGTGTAAACGATGCTTAAACATGGTAAGCATAGCTGGGTATTGCTGACCATTGCTCACTTTTCATTTAAAAAAAAAATATCACAATGATGGCTTCATTTAGTAGGTGTATATGATTTACTTTACATGACATCCCTTTATGTGCTTTCATTTCATTAGCAAGGGGTGTGACTATACTGTATGGGACACTTGTGTATACATGGGTGATTTCACATGTTACATGCACTCACATTTCCATTTTACACCAGCTACACTACCCAGGCTGACAAAAACAGTTACTATATATTTTAAGTTTAAAAAATAATTTTAACACTGCTTTCCTATGTAAAAATAAGTTGCCTGTTTTGGTACTCGAACTGTGAACACCTGCAGGTAAAGCTGGGACTCTAACCACAACACTATCTCGCTTTATGAATTTCAGCTGTATATTTTTATTTATCTCTCATGGGATGTTTAAGCAATGCTAAGCAGGGGGCCATAACGTGCACACCTGCTTAGCTATGCTTAAACATTCCTTAGCATGTAAAAAAATATATTTATTATATTATTGTTATATTATTATGTTATATAGTGAGTATTGTGGTTTTCTGACAAGTCATTGAGGACTGTAGTCAGGAAATAATGGCATACATTTTACTTTCAGGCTTCTATCCTTCAGAAATTCATGCTAATACATATCCTGTTTTCTATAAAATTTTCTAACTTTGTGAGGGCAATATTTAAGTAGTGTCCCTATTTTTAGTGCTTTGTCCCCCAATTATTTGTGCCTTTATCCACATAGACTGCTGTCAGGGAATAGTGGCATACGTTTGACTTTCAGACTTCTATCCTTCAGCTATTTCTGCTGATGCATGACCTGTTTTCTATCAACTTTCTCAGTTTGTCAAAGCAATATTTAAGATGTGTCCCTTTTAGGGCTTTATCCCCTATTATTTGTGCCTTGATACACATTTCCTGCTTTAGCAGGTTGCGAGGTGTAGTACAGCATGTTTACAATGTAGGGGGTGTGTCACAGAACCTGTCACACACCCCCTGCATTGCTTTCAGGCTGTCGTATGTATATTAGTGTCTGCAGTCACTGAAATTATCATTTATTTCATTTCAGTGTCTGCAGACACTGAAATGCTGGCATAATATTAGAGAAATTCTCTAATATTATGCCGGATCATGTTTAGAAAGTGTCGTATGGCACTTTCTGAATTCAAGGGGCATGTTCATAGTCTGTGCACTACTTAAACACGCCCCCTGCACTCATTCATGGTTCATATCCGTTTAGCCTAAATAGCAGCGCGCCTTCATGAATATGCAAGGCGCGCTGCTATGGCTACATGGACATGAACCACTCCATGCAGGAATAGCAATATTCCTGCACGGAGTTTACTGAATCCCACGGTATCACTATAAAACGTAACTTATGCTGAAGAGTTTGTCATTTACACTTCTTTAGTAACACATATAGTTCCAAAGATAGTTCCAAAGAT
>NC_056739.1:1424079732-1424319732 GCF_019279795.1 Protopterus annectens | reverse complement strand
ACTATGTTAAACAAAGAATTAGCTAGCCAGGGTTTAGACAATGGCAACTCCGTATTGATGCCAGGTATGGTTTAAGTTTAGCTTTAAACTGATTTAAAGAGGAGAGCGAGGTAATATCAGGGGGAAGTTTGTTCCAAGTTCTCCCTGCAGAGTTGGTGAGGAGGGAATCACCAGCTATGTTTTTAGTTTTGCATGTCTGGATAAGGAGTCGGCTGGATGACCTCAGAGGTCGAGGGTTATTACAAGGGGTAACCAGTTTTTTGGGCGAAGGAGTGTAGTCGGGGTTGTATATTATTTTGTGTGTCAGAACTAGTAGGTTATAAGAAATTAGGTTTGGTAGCTCAAGCCAGTTAAGCTGGGTTAGATTGGTGCAATGATGGGTCCTGAAAGGTGACCCAGTAACAAACCTGGCGATATGACTGTAGCAGATGGAAAGTTTGTTCATGACAGTTTTACTAATATTGTGAAGTAGAGGGGACGAATATAAGAGTGTGGAGAGAAGGTGAGTTTGGGCAATGGCAGTTTTGGCTTGGGGGGTCAAAAACCTTTTTATTCTATATAACGAGCCTAATTTCTTATTGATGGTTTTGATCATTTGGTTTACATGTAAATCAAATTTTGGGTTGTTTTCAATAATTACCCCTAGTAATTTAGTAGAGAGGTCCGGTGAGATTATGGTCCCATCCTTGGAATGGATCGAAAAGCAGATGGGGCTAGACCTTTGTGTAGGTAGAAACAGCAGCATTTTAGTTTTTTTGGCATTAAGTATCAGGCGACGGCTGGAGAGCCAGTTTTCTATTTTGCTAAAAGTGGTCAGGGTTGTTAATTGTAACTCTGTGAGGGTTGTGCCAGAGCAGATCAGCGTGGAGTCATCTGCATATTGAATACAACTGGCGTTAGGTATGACTGTATTTAAGTCATTGATGAAGATGGAAAATAACAGTGGTCCTAAAATGGATCCTTGTGGGACTCCCAGAGTATTGCGTAGTAAGGTAGAGAGCTTAGTCTGCCATAAAACTGCCTGTTTTTTACCATTTAGATAGGAACTAAACCATTGAAGGACTACAGTATCCAGACAGAGTGATTGCAGAGTGTTAATTAAAAGTTTGTGGTCCACCATATCGAAGGCTTTGGACAGATCCAAGAATAGTGCAGAGGAAATATTGTTATTATTACGATAGGTGTTTATGGTATTGGAGAAGACAAGTAGGGCTGAGGTAGTACTGTGGAGAGGTCTGAAACCAGTGAATGAACAATCCATGAATGAACAATCCAATTAAAATGAGATCAAAACAAAGGCTGAAATGATTGAAGTAAATTAAAATAAAAATAATAATAAGGATTCTATGAAGTCATCCAAGATAATTAAGCAATAACTGATGCCATGATGTGGTATATTGAAGATTTACCCATGGCTGGTGTAGTTTAATCATGAGGGTGAAGCCCGAGTGACTAAATAAAGCCAACCATGGGTACATTTCAATATACCACAACCATAGAGTCAGTTATTGCTATTACACAATGACATTATTTAAGAAAAAAAATACTTTTCTTAAGTAATGTCTTTGTATAATGCCTTCATGCTGCCATTCCACATTTTTGTGGCATCCTGGGGCTTTTTCTTATGTACTGTGCATGCGTATGGGACTTGTGTTCCCATGCTCACGCAGTACATCAGTGCAGTGCAAAGGACGTGATGGAGAATGCAAGATCTTCATTGCTTTTTTTTCTGAGATATGATTGCTGAAACAGGTGAGTTGTATAATATGAATGCAGCTTACAGCATAAGCAGTGACAAATGTATACTTTTGTCAGGAAATCTAGTAACTAGAAAAAATATTTAATATAAATTTAATATTGTCCAGAGCATAATATGTTGTTTAAAACTATGTTTAAGTCATTGAATCAATCCAGCATCATTTACAAAACTATGTCCATTTTTCTGATATATTGTAGACATAATTTATGAATACAGCTATTGAAAATGCAACTTTCCATGTGATATCATTTTTAGTTCATGTGAAGTAAATAAATATGCTCAGCTGTAATGTTGGTGAGACAATTGGTATGATTAAAGCAACGAGCACTTGAAAATTATTTATAGATCAGTACAGACAGAAGCATGAATAAAGTCAGTGGCGAATGACATAAATCTGATTTTATTAAAATGGCTGGGAATCAGTATGGAAAATAGCCAAAAAGATAGCTTACATCTTCATGAAGTACCTTCTGACAGTGCATATGTTTGAGAGAGACAACGTGTGTGTGTGTGTGTGTGTGTGTGTGTGTGTGTGTGTGTGTGCGTGCGTGCGTGCGTGCGTGTGTGTGTGTGTGTGTGTGTGTGTGTGTGTGTGTGTGAAGGTCAGCAAAAACATTGTGAGAAATAGCAAGGTGTTCCTTCTTTAAAGCAAGCAAAAAAATCACTAAAACAATTGTATATATTAAATTTCTGCTTAACAACGGAATTTTAAAAAAATTTTCTAAATGTACTGATATGGCTACACAAATGTAATGGCACAACTAGTGTTATGTACTTCAATGAGGATCAGAAAATATGGTTCCATTCTAACGCCTGAGATGCACATGGTTGAAAGTACTATTTGCTGCATTAACACTGATGTTTAGTATGTCTGTATATTCAGCTGACAGACCATGTGCAGCTGTTTTGCTTGTTGCAGTGTAAGTGAATCTTTCAATTAGATTTGCTTAGACTGCTAGCAGTTTACAATGATGTTGGTATTGTGTGTGAGACTGCACACAGTAGAATAAGGAAATTTGCCTCCCCTCCCCACTATTGTTCAATCTTGAAGTTGGTATCTTTAAAGTAGCAGAGGTGTAGGGGGTACAAGGGTCTTCTCCCACTGCAAAAAAAAAAAAAAACAATGCTGAGTTTCTTTGTGTTGGATTCTTTCATTAGAATCAGTTTTATTATATCAAAGAGTTAATTTTGCAAAAAAGTGACTATTCAAAGTAGACCCAAGAAATAAGGCATTGAGTATAAATGTTCTTTAAAATTTTAACAAAATCTTTCATAATTGTGACTTATTTACTGGTTTGCGCTGTTGATGAACAGTGAATTATATTAAAATGTCACCTGGAATTCCAGTTATATGTGCATGGAGAAGAGTCCCAGTACCCATAAAGCAGCAAATATAAGTGACAGCCAAATGACAGGGAAGCTATGGGAGTAGATCCAAAGCACATGGAAACAAGTGTGTAGACAGCATGAAGACAGTTATGAAGCAATGAAGCTTAGAATATGTAAAGATCCTTGAGACTTAAATACATAAGCAAGAAGGGAATATTGACCAGTTCAAATAATTAAACAGATGGTTGTAATCATACCTAATAACTATTTTGCAGGGATTAAGGCTAATGGCATTTTTGACAAACTGAACTGTATGATACTGTACACGTTCAACATTCCTGAGGTAGATGCTGGTTTCTTAGACTGCTATTATAAGCTCACCCACACCAAATATATATGTCAAAGAGCAGTAGCTGAAATAATGGAAAAGATAGCCTGAGTGGTTAGTCTAATGAACAACTTCTGTTCTGGTGAGCTGCTGAAGGGGGACTGGATTCTTGACTTATCAAGTTTTTGCACAGACTGAGACAAGCAATCTTGAAATTGAATTAAAGTATATGTCAGCTCTATGAATCAGCTTTGAAGTACGTGGGACATATTTTGACTTCAATGTTTCAAAGCATATCCTAAGAGAATAAATACAACAGTACATATGCAAAACCCCATAAGAGATAATCAAGAAGAAGGTTTCCTTGATATGGCATAAGTCACTATCATATATAACTCTGCCATATCAATAATAAATGCAACATGAGACTGGTTGGTTTTGGTAATTGTGTGCAAGAAACCTAAGTGGTTACTAAAGCATCTTTTTTATCAGAGCTAATTATATTCAAGGGCATCTTGGTTAACATAGCAATAAAGATTATGAAATAGTTAAGCTGAGCTGTATTTTTACTGGATGTGGAATCTAAATGATTGTCACTATTGAAGTGACATTCTGACCCTATGTGCAAAAATGGGATAAAGGGGTGGTGGATGGATGGATGGATAGATGGATGGATGGATGGATGGAATGTCCACTGAAATAGAATCAGCCAGCAGTCTACAATTTATGATCCAAAGACTCCCTACTTTTGTGAAGCAAAGGGAAATTAAATTCACCACACCACCTCTTCAATAGCTACAAACCAAAGTACAAACTGAAGAAATAGTCCAGACTGACTAAGGAATTTGACACTTCTGAACATTTAGATAGCTGGCTTTCAACTCTTGAATATAGAAATACATCTTTGGAATCTGTAGAGCTATCGCCAATTTAATTTGTAATGGGAAGACATTTTAAATTTAAACAACTTACTTCATATGCAATTCAAGTACTTGAAAGTGAAAAAAAATAGCCAAGTCACTGAATGAAAGGAAACATAAACAGAAATAACCTTTTGCAAACATGGGAGAGAATAAAATTGAATGTCAAAATTAGACTTTCCTAGAAAAGTAAAATACCAGTGATAGTGACTGATGAAGTAAAACAATCAAGCTAATATTTTGTTTCAAGAGCCAGAAACACAAAGTTACAAAAGTGGCAAAATAGATGTAATTAGGCCATCCATTTCAGTGTGTTATTGTAAATTCTCAGCTATCGAAAACATTGATAAAGTCAAAGGTCAAGAGTCAGAGAGTAGTTCAGGATGATTCTTGTGCAAATGCAACCATTTAATCAGATGAAAGTTTGTAAGAAACGTACATGAAGGAATACATATTAATAAGTATGCACCCACATTTAAGAATGTAGTGAAAGGGTGTTAGGTGTTCACGGTTCTATACAAATAGCAGTATTTTTGAAGAACAGATTGCCAACCTAAGTTATGATATCGATGTTACAAATATAGACTATGTAAATTTAATTAAAAACAATGTTGCTTGGCAATAAAATCAAACCATGAAGCCTTTTTAGAATAGAGGACCCTTAGATTCTACAAATTTGACTCAAAATGCTGGTATTACGTTTACCACTAGTTAATATAGGCAAACTGAAGCATTTCAGAATGTGAATAAGAACTGGTACATGTTAGAAGAAGTGGAAGCATTGAAATGCTATCTACCTCTAAATCCAAAGTTTGCTTATAGGAAATTTTAGAACTTAAAGCAAAGGTTGTGCTATAAAAATCTTGGAATGAGAGAAAATAATATTGCAAAAGAGGGGAACATTTCCATGTTATAAATGCACTTGTGTACTTCTCAACAGAAATTCCTTCTTTCTTCATCCTGTAACAAAAATTGAATATAGATTTAATAGTTGTGGAACCTGTAACACCATTAATGTTGTGTATATTGCTACCTGTATGCAATGTGACCCATTCTATATAGGTAAGACAAATATGTCAGATATAAAGAGATCAGCGAAGACAAATGCTTTAGTGAAGCAAATGATAGAGAATGATGAAACACAGCACTTCAAATTTCCAGTTTTACAAGTGGTTAAGAACTGTGATAGAGGTGGGGATCTGGTAAGCAAAAGTGGAGCTCTAGAAATAAAATGGATGAATATTTTAAGGTTTTACTAGCTACCAGGGTTAAACTGTTTGTCTTTTTCCCAGTAAGGGGTCACCACAGCAGAACTCTGGTCCGCTAATGATTGGCAGTAGATTTTTATGAAACGCCGAGGTGCCAGCTTGACGCTCAACCTTCAATGAAGGCACACCCATTTGCGCACGCATGTCTTTTGAACACTACTCAACCATGGGGAGGACATGCAGACTCCACACAGAAGGCACTCCCAAGCCACGCTGGGAATCGAACGGGAAAACCTCTTGCTGTGAGGTAACAATGCTACCGCCGTACCACCACGGCATACCAGGGTTAAATGAAATGTGTAATTTAAAACCATTTTTAAAAATGTGACTACTGAAATAATGAACAGTGTTATTGTTTTAAGCTAGGATTTTTATATTTGACTACTAACTTGCTTGCCTTTAACAGATGATTATGTTAATTAGGATTATGTCACTGAATGAGGTTATTTAAATGGTTTTGTTTTTTACTGCAAGTTTTAAACCAGATTAAGCAGGTTGTGTGAACGCTGATGAGCTAATTGTTTTAAAGTTTATATATTAAATTTGTGAAGTACCTGGAAGTTTTTAATCCATTCTTTCTGCTGAGTTTTCTGCCATTTAAAAAGTGGTATGCCAGAAAGTATTGCAATTACTGACTGACTCACATTGAACAGGAATCCAAAATAAGGAAGAATAACAATAAGCCAGCACGGTACAGTAACAACACATGTGTACACTCTTCATGCAATATGAACCATTTTCTCAGACATTTTGCTTTCTTCTATGCACTTTGCACAATGTCAGTGTACATATTTATTTATTTATTTATTTTTATTTATTTCCATTTGATAGCCATGTAAGTGAGCTGTCTTTACAACCATGACTTGGGCCCAGCTCCGGTAAGGACGCATAAAACATCAAAGTAAGTTACACAGCTTGTTTGTACAGATTACATAGTATGCACATAAAGATATCAATAGACATATGCAATTACAACTATTTATATTAATTATATATCTTTTTTTTTTTTTTAAAAGACCTGCAGAGATTGGGGATAATTTCGAGAACCATTACTTTCATTAGCGGTTATAACAGCTGTTGTAGCCTTATGGTATGTTTGAACTGTTAAAATAACTGTTCATTTGCTTCATTAGTCTTTTAGTTTCTTTTAACTGTTATAACAGCTATTAGAGCCTTACAATACATGAGAATTCTTTGCACAGTTGTTTGTTTCCCTTTTTAGACCTTAATCTGAGGAGCATCTTAGCAGTTTTTAAATTCTTTTGCTAGAGTATTTTCTTTATCTGAGATAACAACTGTTGGACCCTTTCTTCTATATTAGCTGCAATACCAGCTTTTGGTTTCTTCATTTGTGAAGTCCAAACTCTGCTTTTCCTCAGTCTTCTGTGATCACCCTCCCATCTTTGCTCAGCCTGATGATCTGCACCCCTCCCTTACTTTTTTGTGGTATGTACCTAAAATGTCCTCTCTTTCTATTTTAATACCATCAGCCAACTGCATTTCAGCTTCAGCCATTGTCAGCCTTATCTTTTTGCCCTTTTACTAGCCACCTTTTACTCTCCTTCATCTACTTCCTCACCCCCTCCCTTCTTCCTCTTGCTTCTGTTACCCCATTCTAGTCCTAAGCTTTTTTACTTTGTCTACCACCAAGTCCAGTTGTTTTACTCCCTAATTATGTCTTTCTTCTATGTCCTGGCTGTTGGTACAGGTACCACTTCTGAAAAGGCTATATTTGAATCCCTCTCATGGCACATCTTTGCCAATACCCTGGTCCTGCTTTTGCTGTAATATGCATTACTGCAAAAGCAGTAATGTATATTATTGCTAATGTATATTAACCAATTATATATTTTGACCTGACTGCTAGCTTTCTATTCCTATAGCGACACTGGCAGTCTTCCCTTTTTATTTTATGACTCTTCCTTAAAATGTTGCCCTTGGCTCTGAGATCTCAATCCATGATCCATTTCCATACCTTGTTAATCTTTTTTTTTTTTTCTTCCCTTCTAACCATCATTCATCCCTACCTCAGGAGCCATCCTGCAGGCAGCCATCAAGGATTTTAAGGGACTGTTTCATTGCATAGAGCTGGTCTCTGTGCCAGGCATCCTCAATCTTATTTGTAAGTGTGAAGTTTTCTCCATTGATAATTACATTAGATGGTCACATTTTTGTTTGCTGCCTGCTGGTACAAGCACTTCTTCTTTTCTCTGACCTTCACACTTTCTCCAGCTCCTTCAAATACTCTACACCACTCTTTTATAACCAAGTTCCATATCAGTAAATACCCTATTATTCTTACTCCCACTATCCTCGACTCATCAGTTTACACTACCTCTCTTCCTCCTCTAGCTTTAACTATCTACCTAAGGACTAATGTCTCACATTCCTTTCCTCAGTTGTATTTATTCCTAACATCTGTACTGTAACCCATGTCTTATTAGTCATATCTAATGTCTGCTTGTCACTTGTATTTCTCATGAATTATTTGCATACCAAATTTTCATACATTGAATTTAATGTCATGTAGAATGTCAAAAGAGAAGAAATACCCATTACAGTTTTGTATAATATCACTATATAACAATTACTTGTTTGTATCTAGATGTTTTAAGAACCATATATGTTACATATATTTGTCAAAAATTGTTTTGACATGAGTATCTTAAATGTATCTGCTGGGGTTTTTCTCTCTGGGCTATGATGGGAAATTCCCAGTTGTACTTTCATGGTAAACAAAGACAAACAGGAATAAATAAATAAACCTTGTCCTGTTATCCTTATATTAAATAAAACAAATCTGTTTATCAGTTCCTCTCTTGATATGTAAATTTACTGTTTCAAATGCCTCTTCCACCTACAAAAGTAGCAAGTCCAAACTTTCCACAGCAATACTCAAGATATCAGCCAAACCAACTGGGATCATGTAACAACATGGATAAAAAGTGCAAATTGTAAAGTCCCTGAGAATGTAGAGAAGTCAGTACAGATGTCTGAAGTAGCATCCTCTCCGGAAACCAAAATGCAGCCAACTTCATCTGTGAATGGTGGACAATTATCCTAACTTCGCTTTTGAAGTTGAAGGAAGAGACTGAAAACAAATAAAGCAATTTGGCTATCCAAAAAGGGTAGAATGCTAATGCAGGATAGACAAAATGCATGGAAAGAATGGCAAAAATATAAAACACCTCAATATCCTGAAGACATCAGAATGCTTTGCAATCATACTAAAAAGCAAACAAATGAAGACTGAAAAACTATATTCTAATTACTTTCAGAATTATACTAAACAAAATACTAAAACATTTTGGACATCCATTAGAGAAATCTTACATCCCAGCCAAAAATTCAATGCAAACTCCTCTAATGATAACTCAACATTCAAAACTGCAATGCAGCTCATCTCATATTTTATAGATAATATAGCATCTCTAGCCAAGTATTCCTCAATATCAAATCTCAATCCTGCCCCACAGCCACAAATCACCGCATCCCCTTTCACCTTCAAACATGAGCCCACACCCTATATAAAATTAATCTTGAACTTAACCCATACCCTTCTTCAGATGATGACCTTCCAAGCAAGTACCTAAATATAGCGGCCAATAGCATTGCCTATCCTGTCTCAGTCTTTATAGCTCAATCTGGGAATCCCATATTCCATCTCTCTGGAAAAGACTTGCACATTATCCCTCTGCACAACGGAAATGCGACAGACATTAATAACATTAGACCTATAGTAATCTTATCTCCCATCACCAAAATACTTGAAAAATGTATTGAAAAACAATTGCTAGACTATCTACTGTGTAAAGAACCCCTGTCACTGACACAACATGACTTCTATCCTTCCCATAGTACTAGCACTGCCCTTCTACCCTATGTAGATCCTGCCAATAAAGCTAGAGATAGTGGCAAGCTAGTCTCTTCCTTATTTCTAGTGTCATTGCTAGGGCTTTCTTAGCCACCCTTCTGTGGTTCAAAGGCTACATATCCAACAGGCATCAGTCAGAATAATGGCACTCCATGCTCTCTCCTTACCTTAGTCACCACTGGTGTACCACAAGGTTCTATCATTGGTCCCCTCCTCTTTAACATTTTCACCAACACCCTCTATACTTCCACACAACAGGCCACCTTAATATAATATGCAGATGATTACACTCTCATTTGCTTATCTGACAACATGGTACACCTCTAAAAAATTACTAGGGAAGCTTTAACAACCACTGAAACATGGCTTTGTAACTTGTAACGCAAGCTCAACCCCAAACTACTACTTTTTTCCCCAAATCCCTCTCTCATGAAAAAAAAATAATGTCCTCTCTCTTCATAATACAACCATTGAAGTGACTTCTCACAGCAAACTATTAGGAGTGATTGGGGATGATAATCTTACATTCGATCTGCATATAGAAAATTGCATAAGAAAAGCTCATCAAAAACTTGGGATGCATTATAGAGCCAGAAACCTTTTTACAGAAGCAACTGAAACTGTACTTACCACTACTTATTTCCTCCTAATTCTTCTTTATGGCACTGCCATCCTTACTAATCTCCAGGCTTCACAAAAATTGAAACTTGAACAAAACTGCAACAAATTTGCTTAATTTGCAGCATATAACCCTTTCAGAACCCACCACTGTATTGCAATGAGAAGCCTTAATTGGTTAGAACTATCATATCAACTAACATATACACAACTTCTTAACACCTATATAATTATCCAGTGTCCATCTACCTGTCCAGCACCAAGAAAACATTCTACACAACTATGTTCCCAGTCAGTTGTTGCAATCCAGTGTCCAAAATCTCCTGTCTGTCCACAAACCTAGCACATCTGCTGGGCATTGTATGTACTCATACAAAGTAGCTAAGACCTAGAACTAGCTACCTGTAT
Organism: Protopterus annectens; assembly: GCF_019279795.1. Lineage (NCBI taxonomy): Eukaryota > Metazoa > Chordata > Ceratodontiformes > Protopteridae > Protopterus > Protopterus annectens. The sequence continues at coordinate 1,424,309,228 of NC_056739.1, read as the reverse complement.
CCATTCAATACCCTCCCTCTCATCTTTCAAAACCAACGTGAAAGCCTTCCAAGCTAGAATCTGGCTTTGTTCTTGCTGAAAACAAGGATAAACTATATCTCTAAATCTGAACAAGTACCTTTTCATCCCTTATACCTTTTTTGCTTCCCTTCTTCACTTACTTCCTTACTGCTATCCAATTCTCTTCACTGACTTTCTCTCTGAATATACCATAAGACTATTTTCTCTCCATTCCATATTGCAAATAAATCTTAAATTTCTCTACAAAGTGTCTAAAATTCCCCTAAATATTAAATGAGTCTCATGCACCTTGTATCAATTCTTAACCAATGTTTTTGCATATGTCTTTAAACTGCAGATGTTTTGTTTTGTTTTATTTCTGAAAACTGTAAAATTATTGCAAAACATTTTTCTCCCCGGGCCTCTGCTGAAAATGGGCTGCTACCAAGTCAGACTTTCAAATGTCAATAAATAAATTAGTTTGTCTTTGAGTTGATTGTATATATCTCTTTCTGCATCATGATTACTTATGTATTGTCAGCCTTTCATAATAAAAGATATACGTTTTGTATGCCTTTCTTCACAGTCCTCATTAGCCCTTTTCTTAAATGGTCTGGCGCTGTCCCTTGTTCTCCATTAGATGGAAAAATAAACTGAACAGACCATCACCCAAGCAGCATGAAAAAGTCTGTTCTGTTGTTGCCAAACTTCCTGTTGCACTCCCTTACCAAGACTATCTTCACTACGTCGGACTGATAAACAAATGAACAAACTCAAACAACTGAAAAATAAAAATGGATAATACAACTGATGTCTCACTTGAATACACTTTATTGACAGTGCTTTCATCCTAACCACATACAACAGGAATCCATCAGAGATTTGAAGTCCTGTTGTATGTGGTTAGGATGAAAGTGCTAAGTCAATAATGTGTATTCAAGTGAGATGTCAGATGTATTATCCGTTTTTTATTTTTATTATACCAGACTGATCTTTTTTTTTTCTTAATTCCCCTGACTAGTGATGCATGCATTTATGGATGGACCCTAAACGTGCCAAAAAAGCGGCACTGTTTGGCTGCTTTAAGGTCTCCTATGGCTTCCTGTACATTTATGCGAAGGAAGTCCTTGACCACGCCTGTCTCAGATCCAACATATATGCCACTAAAGTAACTGTGCACAATTCCTGCCTCAGACACATGCACACTTCTGTACGTGTCCATATGAATACTAAGAGCCATTCTTTGGCTGATCTATTAGTAACCTGTTGAGAAGCAGGTGGATCCATGTCTCTCCTCCCTGAAAAGGGTGAGCTAACAATAGTCACTCACTCCTGTATTTCCCTTAATGACTTCTCCAGCACTCAGGTCAACTTTCAGTCTTGGCTTATATTGCTTGTTGTCTAGACTTTGTCACTTTAGTTCATGAAGACAACTTTTTTTATTTGGTTTGACAGTATGATCTCTGGTAGGGAATGGGATGTATACTACTACTTTCATAGTCTGGGTGTGAATATGGTCAAAGAACAACATTTGGGATCATATTCATAGCACTATGTATGACCACTGTAGATGTGTGCATTGTGGATGTGTGTGTGTGTGTGTGTGTGTGTGTGTGTGTGTGTGTGTGTGTGTGTGTGTGTGTGTGTGTGTGTGTGTGTGTACACATGTGCATGTGTGTGAAAAATACAGATTTTTTTGGCATGTGTGTGAAAAATACAGATATTTTTTGGCATGTTTTGATATGTTTATTTGCTGTGTCCAGTACTATAATATGGTGTCACAGAAACATGTATATTATATAACATGGGTACAGCAGAATGCTGTCGCATAATATGAATTTGTAATCAACAGGTATTGATTTTGGCATGCTTCATTGTATGACAGTGTCTTATAGTGCCATTCAGGAGCTATGCACCAACTGAAGTTATTATACCAGATGTACATACAATGCCACATTTGCAGCATTAAGCAGCAAGTTTTCATATCATTCTATAGGTATTATTTGTCATCACTAGTACTTTGCTGTGTTAAACTACTTTATTTGTGGGAACATACAGCTTCTGCCATTAGGCACAGTTATCTCTTGAATGTATGCCCATACTCGTGAACATATATAATAATGTCTTACATGCAGGAACCACCTGTGCCTTTTCTGGCTTTGTACTATGTCAAGCACAACTGTGATATAGAGCAGGCACTTAGCTGACTGGTATGTATGTGGCATATCATCATTCACATCCCCTGGTCTAAGCTACGTGTGTGCTCTGCACACAAATATGCTTCCATTCACTTATTCTGTGCACACTTTGCTGTCAGTGCTGTGACCGAGCAGTGTGCACTGGGAATAAAGTAGGTGTTATTGCTGTGGGAGGAACTCCCAGATGATGGTAATTAGTGTCATGGAATCGGATGCACAGATTGCATAAGCTAATTTAATATGCCCCTGAGCTAATTTCTTGATGTTTGACATTTTGAACTTAGTCTTGGTAGTCAGGCATTGTTTTTGTTCCATACTCTTTTCAGAAAAGCCTGTTCTGCAGTCATATATGTATTAGAATTCCTTCCAGATTACTGTACCATTTGCAGAAAAGCAACATGTTAAACTGGCTGCAGTTATATTAACAGAAACTCCAATTTATTAGGACTTCTGCTTTTCAGCATATGAAAGGGAACAATGATTATATTTCTCATGAAAGATTTCTGCAAATTTGTTGTGCCCATGATAAATATTATTCATGTACATCATTGTTCCCTTGCTATTTGTTTATGTTTTATGATATCTTTCCCATTGTATTATCTTTCTGGGCAGCAAACACAATAAGGGGACAAAGGGATATATACTTCCTGCTTTATTAACTTGCCTGAGTGATACTTGTGAGTTTCTCATACCAGTTTATTAATATTAAAGATCTCCAGCAGATAATGTCATTATGTTCAATTCCAGTTTACAGCTGCAGACACAGACACCACACACACACACACACACACACACACACACACACACACACACACACATATATATATATATATATATATATATATATATATATATGTGTGTGTGTGTGTGTTTAATCTTTGTTACCCAGGAAAGAAGATGAGATCATGGACCCTTTTAAGCCATGACTGGTGCCAAAATACAGCAACAATTTACATAAAATAAAATTATGTATAACAAAACAACAAGGGAAATATATTGAAGAAGGATAACATGAAAGATGTACTGTTTTTGAAGTACAACTTAAGGCAGTAATAACTCAGTTGATATTTATTGCAGCAGTCCATCAGACGAATGAGTACATTATTAACAAAATGATGGAGTCTCAAAAAGAGTTGCACTTGTAGAACTTCCTTGACATTGTCAAAGATGAAGAAATGCTATGTTGGTCCATTAACAGAAAACAGAAAGACACTGCAACACAGACAGGATGTAATTATTTGAGCTTTCACGCAGGCAAGAAAGCTTTGTGGTTTCTATCACTGATGTCTAACATCATAATAACATCCATCCTGCACATTTTTCCCCAATAACATTTTTTGAGTGTCTTTTTAGTCAACTGGAACTAAATGATGTACTTAACTTTCTATACAAATGTGGATATTTATAAGCACTGTATCTAAAATCAATAACTTAAGAATAAAGGGCTCTTGCCAGTCCAGTGTCTCATGTACTTGTAAAATGTATGTTGGTCCAATAAATGGAATTACATCATGTCTCTGTTGTAACATCTTTGTGTATTGAGGAGGTCACTGACCTCTTCTTGAATAGATGCATATTCACTTAGTCCTCACTGCCTGGGGTAAGTGTTCCATAACACTGGTGCTGTTGTCCTTTTCTAACGAAAAAGTTGAATGAGAGTCTCTGCAAAGCCAGTGTTCCAAGGCAGCAGATCTCAACAAATCTGACAAGTTCCATATTTAAAGCCTCTTTTCTAAACGTGGACAACAGCCACAATGCAGCTGCATAAAAATTAAGGAGTTTAACTTAAAGAAATCCAATCAATAAATAAGCCCTAAAAGTGATTGGGTGCCACTTGATTTTGCAGAACAGAAATCAATGGTGTTCTCAGCTTGGGCAAGGAGAAACATCTACAAAGCTTATTCTAACTTACTGTAGCAGGTTTGACAGGCAAGTGTGGAGTTCAAGAATACTGTCCAACACAGAGAAAATTAATTTTATGTCAACTGCTTTGACTCTTAATTTTGAGTTTTTGCTACATGTACGAGAGGAACTGGTTGTCCTGTTTTTTTCTCTTACATTTCTTATTTATACTTTTTTGGTTAATTTTCTTGACAGTGGCTGCTGAGCATTATGCAGTTGCTACACACACACACACACACACGCACACGCACATGCACACACACACACACACACACACACACACACACACACACACACACACACACACACACACACACACATATTCCCATTTATGTCATAATTGCAATGCCACTGTGGACTGGCCATCCATGCAACTACCATAAGAGGTTTATCCTAAGTATTACGATTCTTTGTACATGCTCTTAACTTCCAAAAGTTCAGGTATGTAGTTTAGTTGTATGTGAGCACTTACTGCTCTGAATGACATCACTCATAAGAACCCCTACCCTCATCTTTAGGCACCACCATATATCACCTGCCACCATGAGGCATTATATGTGAAATGTATAACTCAGAACACATGCCTCCAACTCACAGTGGTAGAAATAGGTCTGTCTCATAATTCTACACTCTCTACCACTAGCTATCCCAGTGCTCCATTCACTAACTGATCCTGTGTCATCTTGATCAAAGGATTCCCATTTTTTTCCACAAAACCAGGTTGTTTCCCTTATATGATTGTTGCATTACTTTTGCTTGATGTATATTCAACTGCAGAATGAGCATTTTGTTTCTGGGACCTTCAGAAGCATAGACTATCACAGAACTTTGGTTATGAATTTATTTATTAACTTAATTTGACTTTTGTTGGATACAACTTTTGGCATAATACTATTATGTCTTTATGCTTTGACTATGTGGACATTCAAATCAGAGAACCTACGCACTTCATTAATTTATACTGACATTCCCAATGGCTATCAAAATACTTGGGTCAAACGTTCTTGATCCACGTAATTGTCATACTGTAGCCTATTTCATTAGCAGTAACAGTGCATTAACAGCTAAATCATTTTTAGGCTGTGGTTATCAGGTTATGAACAAATCTGGTCTGTTTTAACATTGCATTTATAGGATCATAGGAGATTACTTGACTAATGGCTTAAGAGCCCTTTCAACCCTAGCCAGTATAACCTGCTGGCTTGTCTGATGAAGTCTGTATGGAATAGATGAAAAATGCGGTGGTTCGTTAAGCGTTTTGCCATTGCTACTAGTGTACTCAATAAATTTTGTTTTTTAATGGTTGGAAGTCCGGAGATTTGTTTTACCTCCTGCAGTGCATTTTTTGGTGTTACAAGTTTATTTTCGCACTAGAATCTCCTTATATCTGATTATAACCTGATTTTACCCAACATATATGGCCTCTAGGAGCAAGAGGATGGCATGGATTTGTGCCTATGCCTTGAGTATCTTATAGACTGCCCCTGTCTATAAGGGAGCTAGGCACTATCCCAGGTGTGAATTTCAATTCCACATCCATTGATCTAAATTGCATTTGAATAGGGCCAGGGAAGCTCTCTGCTTAATGTGAATAAGAAGCCTCTTCCAAGGAAGAAGCAATCTCAGACACACATCTGTCTCTCCAGCATGTTTTTTGAGTCAATGACTAAATTTAAATCCTTAGATCAGGTGACCCTCATGTGCTTTAATTTGTGTACACGTAGCAGCTCCATCGGGGCTGGATTTGAGTGCCTTTTAGGTCAAACAAAGGTCACCCCTTAATATTCAGTTGTAGACAGAGTTAAGTGATAGGGCTTTTAGTCTATCCACATAGGACACATTGTTTGCACCTTATATATTTGCTGTAAGAAACCTCTGAAGTTGCTCCAGCTGCAGTAAGTGCCTAGTCAAGTACATGTCAAATGGTGCACTGTACTCAATTATTGGTCTAATGAGGGCTGAGTTTAGCAGGACTATAATTTCCTTGGCTCTGGATGCCATACTTATCAGTTGTGCCACATAGAAGGACTTCCTCACCACTGTGGACACATGGCAGTCAAAGTTCAGGCTGCTATTTATCTGTGTACCTAGATCCCTCACCCCTGAGTCTACTCTTAGGAGTGTGCTATTGATGTTGCAATTTTCAGGGGTATTTGACTTCCCAAAGGGTATGATAATACATTTTTTCATACACAGTTTTAGGCCATGGTTCTGGTGGCAATCATTTTTCTGATCTAGACCCTTCTGAAGGATATCTACATCATTGAGGGATTCAATGATTGATTCCAGCTTACAATTGTCAGCAGCATTTGTCATCTAGAGGCCCTCTACATTAGCCTTGGCTTCAGCGAAGTATATTTCAAACAGGAGTGGTCCCAGCACTGAGCCTTGTGGCACACCATTAGTAATTGGCCTCTTTCTGGATCTGGATTCACCTACATTAACCACGTGTTCTGTCTGTAAGCCAATTGGCTGTCCATCGGATGATGAAGGGATTTATGACCAGATTTCTGAGTTTATTTGTAATACCTGAGTGGGGAATTATGTCAAATGCCTTGGCCAGTTCAAGGTAGGAGGTATGCATGTGCTGTTTTACCATCATCAAAAGCCTTAGTGACATCTCAAAGAAAGCCACCAAATTCAGCATGCATGCCCTGCCCTTGACAAATTTGAATAGGGTCTGGTCCAGAGTTTGGAGGCTTCATATGTCATTTATCAGTTCCACAATTGTTCTTTCCATGACCTTGCATATAAGACTAATCAAACTTATGAATCTGTAATTTCCAAGGTCAGTAAATGGTCCCCCTTGCAGATAGATGACTGTTGCTGACCTCCACTCTGTCTGGAGGCTGTGGTCAAATAGAAATCCTACTGGGCCTGATAAGTCTTGATTTAAGCTTTTTAAGAGGCAACTTGGTATATCATCAAACCCCAATGAAGCCATATTTTTAGCATTAGAGAGTGCAGTGGCGAAAAGTTCTTTGCTTTTAATTGGTAGTGGAGTGGTGGAGGGTATTTCTTGGGGCAGAACTGAAGGTGAAGGGAGATGAAATTTGTGCTGAATTTGTCATCTAGTAGATTTGCTATATCTTCCAGCTGAGTGTAGGTGATGCCACATTCAACTAATTCTGCACATTGTCAGGGGTTAACTTTAAGATTGTGGACATAACTGAAAAATGCCTTGTGGTTATCCTTACGTTTAGAGGCTATTTTTACATCAGTCTGCTTTCCGGGACTTGACTACGTCCCAGATTCACTTGTTTAGACTAATGAGGGGCTTTATGCTTGTGCACATTCCCCTTACATTTTTACAGGATTATCTTTCTTTTGTTGTACAACCTATTAATACCAGGGATCCACCAGGGTGGCTTGTTTTTGCAGTTTGGCCTGGATTTATTTCATTCTGGGACTACTGTTTCTATGCAGTTGTTTATAATGTCAGACAGGGCTTTGTGTATGCCTCTGCATAGGTTTCACTGTATTGTGGATTTCGGGTAGTCTGGAAACTAGCTATGTAATTCCTTAATAGGGGGTAATTTACCTTAGATGTTTTTACAGTTTTTAATGTTAAATGAATAAACAGTCCACAAAGGAGAAAAACAATGAAGAGGAAAAATACTTGAGTAAAAAATCCCATACGTTGGAAGATACAGCATAAATCAAGCGTAGTCCACAAAAATCAAAAGTTGGTTAAAAACTGGTTTATTACTGCAGAGGTTAGCGCTTTCGCAAGTAGCTTCTTCAGACCATATACAAACAACAACACTCAGTAGCCATTTAAATACCTAAAAAGGCGGGAAAAATATAATTCTTAAAGGTATATCCATTAATATAACAATATTCAAAAACAGCAATAATTCAAAACATATAAACAACAGTAAAAAACTACAATGAAACATGTCATTGTAAAGTTAAAGTAACTCACATCAATTCATCTAAAATGTACAATGTACCTATAAAACTGTCATTAAGATATAAGAGAAACATGGTAATGTAACCATGAACACCAAAAAACATTATTTCTCGTATCCTAACCTCCTCATTTTCAACAGTGGACGTAGAGGGACCTTCCCATTGAGCCCAGGAGGCACATCTGATCTAAACTTAATGATCCAATGTGTCTCTCTGGCTTCCGTGTATGTTTCAACATCCCCTCTCCTATGGGACCTCAAAATCTGTTCCAATATTCTAAACCTAAAGCTATGTCCCTCTCCTTCAACATGAATGTGTTTCGCAAGTGCGTTGAACATATTGCCTTTCCTAATGTGGTATACATGTTCACGAATCCGGTCCCTAAGGCATCGGTTCGTCTTACCAATATAAAACGCTGAGCATCCTTCGCAGGATGCCATGTATACCACATCTTTCGATTTACAAGTCCCACATGCCCATATCAAATGTTCACCTAATCCAGATGGATGAGCGAAAACTGGATCAATCAAAATGTACGAGCAAAAATTATAGCTATTACATGGTCTTGAAAATGGTGGACCAATATCAACTCCTGACAGTGTGTTCCTGGGGTAACATAAAAGACTCTTAAGATTTTTCTTATTTTTATAAATAAATTTTGGTCCATCTCCTATCATTTCCCTGATTTTGGGATCCACTGATAACACATGCCAATGTTTAGCAAAAATATCTTTAATGGAACCCACATCCTTAGTGTAATATACTGGAAAGGATACTTGTTGGTTGGATCCAAAAGAATTACTAGATCCACCCCCATCAACAGTGTCATTCAAATACCGAGCTCTTGCTCCATGGGAGAAATATGGCATGGCTCTAGTGTGTCTAAACTCAGTGATACATTCCATCCCAGCAGATAGATCCATTGATGAATAGCAACGTTCTCTCAACCTATCGGCTAAATCACTAATGTCATCATTAAAAACTGAATCCAGTGGAGTATACCTCAAGACACGCATAGCTTGTCCATGGATAATGTTACTATACACATAACCGGGATGCATGCTGTGTCGATGTAAAAGAGTATTTCTATGACATGGTTTACGATGTAATCCCGTATTCACCATCCCATTGTCTAACTTCTCTACATATATGTCCAGGAATGGTAATCTAATGTTCGAGCATTCAAAGGTGAATTTCAAAAACTCAGTGACAAGATTCATTTCATTAACAAACTCTTGTAACTGTGTAGATGTACCTGTCCACAAAAAAAACAGGTCATCTACAAAACGCCTGTAAAATGGGACATACCTGACATATTTGTCATTCTGGAAGAGGTGTCGTACCTCCCATTCAGCCATAACCAGGTTGGCGTAGCTATTGGCACAAGACGTGCCCATAGCCATGCCATCCCGCTTCAGATACAGTGTATCAGAGAAACAGAAAATATTGGATTCCAAAACTACTTCTAACAAACTCAAAAGCAGGTCCACATCAAAGTCTGCAAAAATCCCCACCCTTCTTAGGTAAGTACTCAACATATCTATACCTTCCACATTCGGAATCACTGTGAATAAGGATTGAACATCCATCGTGACAAACAAATAACCATCTAAAGAGGTACATGAGTTAGTGTACTGATAAAGATCCAGTAAGAATTGTCTGGTATCTTTTAGAATGTAACAGTTAGCATCAACCACTGACCTCAACTTGCTTTCAATATATATAGATAGTGGTTCAGTAGACCAACCTCTGCCCGCCACTATCGGTCTCATTGGTGGGTGGACAGGGTCCTTGTGGATCTTTGGAAGACCTTGTATAGTGGGTATCAAAGGGTGTGTAACATACAAGAAATCAAATAGCGTTTTATCAATGATCTCACTATTAAGTAAGTCATTCAACATAGATTGTATCCTATTGATAATGATAGTAGCTTGATCTGACATTATGGGTTCATAAAAGGTCCCATCACCTAACATTGTCACCATGTCTCGTCGATATCTATCAGAATTAAGGACAACTATCCCACCGCCTTTGTCTGCTGGGTGAATGGTGATGTTACAGTTATTCCGTAACATGGTTAATGCTTCCCTTTGCTTGAAATTAAGATTAAATCTAGTCTTATTTCTAGGACCATATCGGTCCCTCATCCTATAAAGATCATCCTCAACAAGTTTACTATAAGCAGCAACAAGTGGGTGTAATTGTGGCATTTATGTGCTTGGTTTCTTATAAGAGCTAATCAGTGTGGAGGGAGGTCCATTAAACTCAATCCTCAGGGACAAATTCCTTATAAAAAGCTTGAAGTCTCTCAGAGTTTCCTCATATCTACTATATGTGGTTGGAATAAATGTTAATCCTTTAGAAAGGACTTGTAACTCAAACAAATTCAAATCATAGTCTGATAGATTGAAGACTATGTCATCTGTCCCCGTTCCCACATCTTCTTGATAGTCCGATTGGACTGTCTCTCTCCTGACAATTTGCGTTTCTGATGCCCCCTGCTGATGGAGCGTATTCTCCCTTCTGTTGTAAAAGTTTTGATGGGGAAAGGGTGTTTGTTATCAAACACCTATCATAGATTCAAATGTGATCTATCAACTGTATTGCTGGCATTAACTATGACACCCCTCTCATCTAAAACTACAGGATGTAATGTACCTTTCCTGCGAACCACCGGATCAAGGAGGGGTGGCTGTTTATCAACATTATTAATAACAGTGGATGTGGTAGCTTCATTAACAGATGAAGTTACAGCAGTAGTAACAGTGTGAACATCCCTATCATTAGAGTCATTGCTAGATTCTACAACTGGATCCATATCATTCACAGTTACAGGAGTCTCTATAGCATCTGTTAATGAAGCTGCCACATCCACTGTTATTAATAATGTTGATAAACAGCCGCCCCACCTTGATCCGGTGGTTCGCAGGAAAGTTACATCACATCCTGTAGTTTTAGATGAGAGGGGTGTCATAGTTAATGCCAGCAATACAGTTGATAGATCACATTTGAATCTAGGACAGGTGTTTGATAACAAACACCCTTTCCCCATCAAAACTTTTACAACAGAAGGGAGAATACGCTCCATCAGCAGGGGGCGTCAGAAACGCAAATTGTCAGGAGAGAGACAGTCCAATCGGACTATCAAGAAGATGTGGGAACGGGGACAGATGACATAGTCTTCAATCTATCAGACTATGATTTGAATTTGTTTGAGTTACAAGTCCTTTCTAAAGGATTAACATTTATTCCAACCACATATAGTAGGTATGAGGAAACTCTGAGAGACTTCAAGCTTTTTATAAGGAATTTGTCCCTTAGGATTGAGTTTAATGGACCTCCCTCCACACTGATTAGCTCTTACAAGAAACCAAGCACGTATATGCCACAATTACACCCACTTGTTGCTGCTTATAGTAAACTTGTTGAGGATGATCTTTATAGGATGAGGGACCGATATGGTCCTAGAAATAAGACTAGATTTAATCTTAATTTCAAGTAAAGGGAAGCATTAACCATGTTACGGAATAACTGTAACATCACCATTCGCCCAGCGGACAAAGGCAGTGGGATAGTTGTCCTTAATTCTGATAGATATCGACGAGATATGGTGACAATGTTAGGTGATGGGACCTTTTATGAACCCATAACGTCAGATCAAGCTACTATCATTATCAATAGGATACAATCTATGTTGAATGACTTACTTAATAGTGAGATCATTGATAAAACGCTATTTGATTTCTTGTACGTTACACCCTTTGATACCCACTATACAAGGTCTTCCAAAGATCCACAAGGACCCTGTCCACCCACCAATGAGACCGATAGTGGCGGGCAGAGGTTGGTCTACTGAACCACTATCTATATATATTGAAAGCAAGTTGAGGTCAGTGGTTGATGCTAACTGTTACATTCTAAAAGATACCAGACAATTCTTACTGGATCTTTATCAGTACACTAACTCATGTACCTCTTTAGATGGTTATTTGTTTGTCACGATGGATGTTCAATCCTTATTCACAGTGATTCCGAATGTGGAAGGCATAGATATGTTGAGTACTTACCTAAGAAGGGTGGGGATTTTTGCAGACTTTGATGTGGACCTGCTTTTGAGTTTGTTAGAAGTAGTTTTGGAATCCAATATTTTCTGTTTCTCTGATACACTGTATCTTCAGCGGGATGGCGTGGCTATGGGCACGTCTTGTGCCAATAGCTACGCCAACCTGGTTATGGCTGAATGGGAGGTATGACACCTCTTCCAGAATGACAAATATGTCAGGTATGTCCCATTTTACAGGCGTTTTGTAGATGACCTGTTCTTTTTGTGGACAGGTACATCTACACAGTTACAAGAGTTTGTTAATGAAATGAATCTTGTCACTGAGTTTTTGAAATTCACCTTTGAATGGTCGAACATTAGATTACCATTCCTGGACATATATGTAGAGAAGTTAGACAATGGGATGGTGAATACGGGATTACATCAAACCATGTCATAGAAATACTCTTTTACATCGACACAGCATGCATCCCGGTTATGTGTATAGTAACATTATCCATGGACAAGCTATGCGTGTCTCGAGGTATACTCCACTAGATAAAGTTTTTAATGATGAGATTAGTGATTTAGCCGATAGGTTGAGAGAACGCTGCTATTCATCAATGGTTCTATCTGCTGGGATGGAATGTATCACTGAGTTTAGACACACTAGAGCCATGCCATATTTCTCCCATGGAGCAAGAGCTCGGTATTTGAATGACACTGTTGATGGGGTGGATCTAGTAATTCTTTGGATCCAACCAACAAGTATCCTTTCCAGTATATTACACTAAGGATGTGGGTTCCATTAAAGATATTTTTGCTAAACATTGGCATGTGTTATCAGTGGATCCCAAAATCAGGGAAATGATAGGGGATGGACCAAAATTTATTTATAAAAATAAGAAAAATCTTAAGAGTCTTTTATGTTACCCCAGGAACACACTGTCAGGAGTTGATATTGGTCCACCATTTTCAAGACCATGTAATAGCTGTAATTTTTGCTCATACATTTTGATTGATCCAGTTTTCACTCATCCATCTGGATTAGGTGAACATTTGATACCGGCATGTGGGACTTGTAAATCGAAAGATGTGGTATACATGGCATCCTGCGAAGGATGCTCAGCGTTTTATATTGGTAAGATGAACCGATGCCTTAGGGACCGGATTCGTGAACATTTATACCACATTAGGAAAGGCAATATGTTCAACGCACTTGCAAAACACACTCATGTTGAAGGAGAGGGACACAGCTTTAGGTTTAGAATATTGGAACAGATTTTGAGGTCCCATAGGAGAGGGGATGTTGAAACATACACGGAAGCCAGAGAGACACATTGGATCATTAAGTTTAGATCAGATGTGCCTCCTGGGCTCAATGGGAAGGTCCCTCTACGTCCACTGTTGAAAATGAGGAGGTTAGGATACAAGAAATAATGTTTTTTGGTGTTCATGGTTACATTACCATGTTTCTCTTATATCTTAATGACAGTTTTTATAGGTACATTGTACATTTTAGATGAATTGATGTGAGTTACTTTTTACTTTACAATGACATGTTTCATTGTAGTTTTTTACTGTTGTTTATATGTTTTGAATTATTGCTGTTTTTGAATATTGTTATATTAATGGATATACCTTTAAGAATTATATTTTTCCCGCCTTTTTAGGTATTTAAATGGCTACTGAGTGTTGTTGTTTGTATATGGTCTGAAGAAGCTACTTGCGAAAGCGCTAACCTCTGCAGTAATAAACCAGTTTTTAACCAACTTTTGATTTTTGTGGACTACGCTTGATTTATGCTGTATCTTCCAACGTATGGGATTTTTTACTCAAGTATTTTTCCTCTTCATTGTTTTGCACCTTTGTGGACTGTTTATTCATTTAGATTTTGCTTTTGACACTGGAGCATTAACCCCGAGCGGACGTTTCATTACTTGGATTAGTTTTTAATGTTAGGTGAGGGGACTAGTTTTAACTTCAAGGGAGACTGCTTTGTGATCTGATCTTACCAGTGAGAACATCACACTGGGGAAAGGGGGGGGGTACAGCACTCTCATATTTGTTAGTAACCATATCAAGGACATTTGTTCCCCTAGTGGGAGTACAGATTAGCTGCTCCAGGGCATTTGAATTTACAAAGTCAAGAAGTCTTTGTGCCTGCATGTTAGTGGTCATGTAGGCATCCCAGTTAATGAAGGGGTAATTAAAATTTCCCATGAGTATGACATTTGGCTGGATGGTGAGTGATTGCAGTAAATTCAGGTATAATGTATTGGCTTCCTGGTTCATGGTAGGGGACCTGCAGCTAGCAAGAATATGGTAATGTATTTTTCCCATGGTTAGTTGGACATGGAGAAGCTAAATCATGCCATATTGTTTGACCAGTCTTGATGTGTGCTTATCTTTTACGCAGATGGCTAAACCTCCGCAGTTCCTCTTTTTTGTTCAGTGGGTTGTGGGAACATATGAAAGTTGTTTTAGCCATGCACTGCTGGTGTGCTTTCCATTGCTTTGAACCATGTTTCAGTAACTGCACAGATGCCAGCATTGTCCAGGTGAGGATTGCTTCCAGGGAGTGCAGTTTTTTTGTTGAGACTCCTAGCATTGAGCACTAACACCTTTAGCTTGTCCTGAGTAGCATTTGTTACATTAGAAGGTTTATCCATTTGGCAATGCCTAAAAAGGAAGTATAGTGATAGATAATATTTTGGCTCATATCCAAAAGGCTAGAGGTCACATGTGAAGATCATCTCTGGCAGACAGGTATTGGGCCCTGCTGTAATGACACAAGTAGCTAAGCCACTTGTTAAAGTTGATCATTTCCTGCTGATATTGTGGCATCATTCTTGAAGTGGTAGAATGCTGCTCAATGCTAAGCTCATACCTGCCTGTGACATTTATTTTGAGAGCTCAATCATCTCTCTCTTCATATAGTCTAAGGAGGTGCATCTCAGGTCATTCACAACCACAAGGACTATGACTGAGTTATACTGGTATTTACGGGTAAGTAATCCGAGTGTTTGTGTGATCAGGGGAATCCTGACCCCTAACAGGCAACTAACTCTAACCTTCCCCTTATCCAGTCTGGTAAGAGGGACATCAGTGTGTCTAGCAGTGGAGTCTCTTATGACCAGCATATTGAACTGTGGAGTGTTTTGTCTTTTGGGTTTGGTAACTGAGACACAGTGAGATGTGGTGTTTTGTGTTGTGATGAGAAATGTGTTTGCGTACATGTTGAGTTTTTGAGGACTGCGCCTGAGAGACCTTTGAGGTTTTGGTAAGTTATAGTATGTGAGCACCTCTGCATATGTGAGCATGTGTGTGGTCATTTGTGAGTGCGGTGAGTGATGTGTGTAAGTTACTGACAACCTGTTTATTGCTTTTTGTGTCTGTATGTCAGAGTCTAGCCTCCAGTGTCAGTGTGTAACTACATGTGTCGCATACTGTATTTGTCTTTTTCAGGATGAAGTGGTTGTTAGTGTACATAAGGCAATTGTTATATTGCCTCAGGATCCTCATGCCCACCAAGCTGGATGCAGAGATAGCAGGAAAGTTCCCATCCATGGTTGCAGGTCCTAATGTGTGCTTGAAAGGATAGGACTGGAGGGTGTCTGTAACTGGATGAGAGAAGGGTGCTTACCTGGTGTAATTTTAGCTAACCTAACTGGTGATGCTGCTCAGCACCAAACCAAATGCTCTTCAAGCAACAATAGCCCTGGGTGCTATAATAAGGTAAGGTAAACCTAAATAATCCTCACTAAATTTGTAAATGCTTCTCACCATACAAACTAGTTGCACCATCACTCTGGACAGAGGTAAAGTTCTGAATTTTTTTATAGGGAAAGTTCAACTTCTGGTGATTGCATGCCTACAGGGTACCAGTAATCATCATGGCATGAACAGCAGCTTGTCACAAATGCAAGGATTATATACAATCAGAAAAAAGCAAGTTTTACACTAACTGTACCTTAAGGCCAATTAGTTGAGCACACAATGAGCCTTCCACCAGCACTTCACAGCTCAGATAGGTGAAATCAGCCATCTCCTGTAACAAGAGTGCAGTCTTTGACCCTCTTAATGTAAAATGACTGGTTTGTAGCCCAAGAGATAAGGAACCTCAGATAGGTGTCTAATACTAAGAAACACTAGATGCAATTTATTTTAGTGCAGTACAGTAGGACTTACAGCAGTTTGAAAATGCAACTTAAAACTTTAAAGAAGTGCAAAAAACAAGTAGCACAGTAATCTTTCACAGTCTAATCAAAATAAGCAAGGTTTCCATATGCTTGTGTCTGTACAGGGGACTGGTAAAGTGAACAGCTCCTAGCAAATGTGCTGAATTTATACCAGCACTGGAAATACAGAAAAATGACTACTGAGCCCATCGCCTGATAAAATGATTTTACTTTGACTTTACTGGCAATGCATTTTGATCATTACAATTCAGATATCATGTGGGTACACCTTTTAATTTAATCATAGAAGTTTGTAAATTAATAATTTGTCTATAACGATTTGGGGAAAATGTAGGTGCTGCCAAGTGAATTTTCCATAACCAACATTCTATCTCACTTAGAATCCCCACTAATTTAATAATACATATCCCCCCAAGTATGCTATTTTTTCTAATATACAAGTATTCAGCATATATCTTTTTCTGAAATAAGGAAAACAGTTTCCATCAAGCTAATGATTTTTTTTCATTTGTTCCCGTATCTCCTCCCATTGACTTATTATGCAATGTATCTCCCAAGATCTTTACTTCCTTTCTTGTGAAATGTATTCCATTTATTTCTTTTTTAAATCACCACACCTGTCTACTTAATTTTGTTAGTCCATCTTTCTTTAACAGCTTTTGGATCTTTATTATAACTTCACTTATCAATCCCTTGTTTTTTTTCTTATTAGAACCATATTGTTTGCATATGCCATATACATATATTGGCAAAATAGCATTTCCTTTCATCTCACATCTTGCCTCCCTCATTTCATACATGCATGTCTGTATTACTGAATTTATTTCCAATACAAATAAGTATATACAATCACCAGGCATCCCTGTTTTACTCCTCTCTTAATGCATATTTTCCCCATTCATCCATGTATTGTAACTTGCACCCATGAATTATCAAAACATTTCTTTATTACATTAATATTTTTTCCCTGTGCCATATGCCTCTAAATTTTCCACCTTGCTTTATGGCTCACTTTATGAAAGTGTTTAAGCTATGTCACAACCTACCAGTCTTACTTCTTTATTTTCTTTTGGTATCATTTATACTACCTTTCTTTCAACTATCGTCCTTTTATATCATAAATCACTTCTTCTACTACCTCACTCAGTACTTTCTCCATCCTTTTTTGTAGCATTTTCATAAATATTTTATAGTCAGTATTACCTAGGTTTATGGACCTCCATTTTTATATTTTTTCTTTCATCCTTTTGCCATATAAATTGTATTACTTTACTACATATGTCTTCATCTATTATACCCTCCTTCATCCATTCATTTAATATTAAAAAAACTTTCATCTTCATTGGTTTCCTTATAATACTTATAACTTATGCCATCTAATCCTAATCTTGCATCTGCTTTATTCTTACCTTCTTTTATCACATTCTCTACATATTCTATTGTTATATCATTGTCTAAAAATCCTTACTTTTTCAGATTTTCTTTTCATTTTCCAGTCTTCTTGCTCATCCATTTCCACTTTTTCATACATTTTCTCTACAACAGTTTCTACTACTTTCATATTTTCTTGTTTATATTTTATATTTCCTTTGTTAAGATAGCATCCATCTTTCCTTCTCTCATGTTTACTTTTTTCCTAAATAAGTGGAAGCCTCCTCTTTCTTTATTTTCATAGAGAATATTTGCACATGTAACATAATTTTATTTATTTTTCTCTATTCTTTTCATACATCTGTTTTTCTTTTTCCTTCCTTTGTCAATTCCATTTTCTATTTCTTTCCCATAATTCCATAAAATCTCTGCACATTTAATTTTATTCTTTTTTTAATTCAAATTTCAACTTATGTGCATTTTTCATAAGTTTGTCTCTTTGTAATATGATCTTTCCATAATGTCTTTTTATCTTATCATTTCTTAATAATTCCCCTTGTATATGCCCATTTGCTATTCTTTCTGACTTTTAAATCTCCACATTTTATTAAATATCTTAGCATCTTAATATTCTTGGTTATTTTTTCCCTTTCTTACCTCAGGTTACAGTTAAAATCTTATACCATTAGTATTGGCGTATTTACTAACAGAAATGTTTGGATTTCTGCAAACAACTGTTTTCTCTCTTCATATTACTTCTGTTGTTAGTATCCTAGCTACAACAGTGAACACTGCCTACTTCAGGAAACATTACCTCCTCCTCTCATCAATCTCCTAACAGAATCTATATAATTTCCCCTGGAGGCTAGTGCGCCATTTTTAAATTACAAACTATAGAGTCTGGAGCAAGGTTCCAGCATCCCATATTAGTGTGCCTGCCATGTAAGTCTCTTCCAATTAAATGCTTGTAACAAATGTTCTTGTACTTATTATTTTATATCAAATGCTGCCTATTTCTGTTTGGTTACTTCTGAATTGAACCTATATACTTTATTTTACCTGTAACAGTCTGACTAATTTAGAGCATAAGACCTCCATTGTCATGAATGTTATAGTTATACCATGCTAACACAACTTATGTAACTACTTGCTGCAACTCTACATTTGCTGCTATCAGTTATCATATTTTATGCTACCAGTTAATTATAATGTTAGAATAGAATAATTGATGCTGTGTTTACAGATTATAAACCTTGACCTTAACTGCTGAAAATAGATCTACTGTTTCTCAGTCAATATATAGATCTAAATTATTGCTTTTACCAGTTGCTCTTATCTTTAGAATCCAATAAGTGGTGCTTTGTATGCAAAGTGAATGTCTTTAAGATATACTGTTGAAATCTAGTTTTACTGATAATCAATTTTCTCAGTGCACAGATACAAGTTGATGTTGAAATTAGGTTTTTATTGGTGCACTAGCTATCTAATTAGATTCCTACATTGCGAATATTTTCAGAAATGCTTTTGTTTTACTTTGTATATAATGTTTTAGTAGTACTCTTCTTTTCATTTACTTTTACTGATTGATTGCTTCCATCTAAGAATGATGCTTTTTTTTCAAAATCCACTCACCCATTTCCCTCTTAAAAACTGGTACTTTTCTTCTCTTTTTCATTATAGTTCTATCACTTTCTGCACCATGACTGCTTTCCCTGTTGGTCCCCTGGAATAGGTAACTCTCTAATGCTCTGGATTACGGACCACGACAGACAACAATAAAAGATCACAGTGTACGTCTTAACACTTCTCTGTACAAATATCTGATTTATATAATTAGAAACCCTTCACTCCATTTAATATCAGTGGTGTGCACAGTAACAGGAATGATGTATATCTAGGTACCCCCTCTCCCCACTCCCTTAAATGTTCTTCTTTCTCCCATACTGGTATAACTCTTGGCAGTAGAAGTACACACTGGTCTACCTCAGAGCAGTATAAGTGCATAAACAGTGTCCAAACATTTATTATTCTTGAATGAGCTTTTGACTTGCACTGACCTGTGGCATGGTGGTTTAGAACTGATAATTTTTGCTGGCTACATTATTGTCTGGTCTGCCGTGTGGTTCAACCCGCTCCATTCATCCTCTCTATGCTCAGGCTCACTCCATTCCCCAACCCTACCCCAATTCCTACCCATCCCTACATACCCTAACCGCACCTTCCATCAACTCCCAACTTCCTCCCAAATCCTCCTTATCAACACTCACTTCCTCTGTACTTAGAACACCTCCAAAGGATAGACCAAACCCATACTCCCCAATCTCTACTTCTCACAGACTATAATTAACCTCCCACCTTGCCATTTAATTATCTTGAAGCCTTCCAATATCTTTCTACTACACATTACCCCCTTTTATTTAATGCTAGTTTCCCTACTCTTGCAAGTTATCTGTCCTTGTGCCTATACCTTATCATACAACATGCTGCTACTTCGCTTCACCACTAATCTGCTTCTTCTTCTTGTCTCTATTTCAACCTCTTACCATTGCACCCTTACAAACATATACACAGCACCTACACTTATCTTCCCTCAAACTAATCAAATGACCCCTTGCACATTCCCAATTGCCCTCTCACTATTCAATCACTATACACAACCCTCTACAATATAAAGGTATTTCCAAATGTTCTCACTCCCTTCCAAATTTAAGCCACAATATCACTTTCTATCCATGAAATTCTAAGTTTCCTGAACAAAGTCACTTCATTTCAATCCTGGATCTCTCTCCACACCCCTGAAATCCACACCCTCTCTGAAACCTGGCTAAAACCCCACATATCCGACACTGAAATTCTTCCCCCTGGCTGCAATGTCATCTGCCTGGATAGACTTAAGAAAAAAGGGGAAGTGTAATAATTCTGTACTCAGAACAACTCTTCCTTTACCCTCTACCAATCTCACCTCCTAACGTCCACCCAGCTGAAGTCCTCATTGTAAATTGTAAACTGAACAATCCCAAAAAGTTAGCCATTGCTACCATTTACATTTCTCCGGGAAACAACGCCCCTACTCTTGAGCTCTTTCTCTCCTGGATCTCACAAGCTATCTCCTATGAAACTATTATTTTAGGTGACATTAGCATACACTGAAATGCATTAACTACTGTCTCTGCCAACACCAGCATTAACCACTATGACTTCTCCAAGCTAATCACTACCCCCACACATCTGACTGGATCCTCACCTCCATTTCTCACCTATACCACAATCCCACCACATTGCCTGGTACTCTAAGTGACCACCTTCCCACCTGTATTCAAAGGCACTCCCTCCAATTGGACAAATCCAATCAGTACAAATACTTTTAAGAGACATTGAAGAGCTCTCTGATCATGTAGCCCAGCCCGGTATAACCCTGCCCCTGAGTAGCATTCTGCCCTCACCAAGAAAGATGCCACAGTATAAAGAAAAAATGATGAATTTCAACAATTGGCTAAGTTTCTGGTGTCATTCAAAGGGGATCCAGTATCTGTCCATCTGGTATGACATGCTTGATAAGCCACATTGCTTCACAAGAGATGGCTTGCACCTGTCACTCTTAGGGTTTCGAATACTGACCAAGGCTTTTGCTGCCCCCATAGTACCTTTTTTAGGCAAGGCTCAAAAGACAAGCCCACCACCATAAGTAGCAGAAGTAACCAAAAACTGAGGGTAATGCTACTCAATGCCGAAGTCTAAACCTCAAAATGCATGCACTCGAGGCACTCCTCAGTATGGAGAACATCAATATCTGTGCAGTAACAGAAACCTAGTTTAAGGCTCCACAAAACACAGAAGGTGGAGGTGTATCCATATTCATCAAGGATACCCACACCTCCAGGTTAGTGGTACAGTACAATGCCTCAGAGATCATCCATGTGCAGCTAACAATGGGCAAAACTGCAATTCAAATTGTAGCTTGCTACAGATCACCCCACCATGACCCAGGATCCTCATTCCACATTTCTGGAGACACTGGAAAATATGAAGGTCCTACCAAATGCAATTATATTGGGTGATTTCAATTACCCAAACATTAACTGGGAGAATTACTCAAGTACTAACTTCCTTGCCCAACGCTTCCTAGAATTTATAAACTCGAATGCCCTGGGTCAACTGGTCAACACTCCCACCAGAGGTGACAACATATTGGACCTGGTCATCACCAACGTGGGCGACCGATGTTCTACACTGGAGGTCAAACCCTCGCTGGTTAGATCAGACCATAAACTAATCACTCTGGTTATCCACATTCTGCCCCCACCCCCAATCAAAGAAACCACAATGAAAAACTTTCCAAAAGCAAACTTTACATTACTTAAGACCAAGGTAGAAAGGTTCTCAGCCCCCATGCTAAAGGACAATGCTGCCCAAGCTGCTGAATCCCTTACAAAGGCACTCTATGAGCACCTGCAAGAATGCATGGATCATGCTAACCAAAGCAAAACCAAGACTCACTCCTCCAAGAAAAGGAAACCGGTCTGGTGGACCCCTGCCATAAACAAGCTATACAATAGAAGGAGGAAACTAGTGCAGAAAAGAGTAAAATCCCAAGAAGGAAAGACATCCCTGATCAGTATCGGCAAGGAACTACAATCCCTCATAAAATCATCCAAGGCTAGCTTCAAAAGAAAAATTGCCAAAGACTCCGAAGATAACCACAAAGCGTTCTTTAGCTATGTCAAGAACCTAAGTGGAAACTCTCAGATCTGCTCTGAGTTAGTGCAGAATGGCACAAAATACACTGAACCGATTGATATTGCTAACATTCTGGCAGACAGGTTTAGTGCAAACTTCCCCCAACTCTCACCCCCTAAAGGGCCCATAATCATACCAGAAGAATGTAGAGCCCCAGCAATCACTGACACACAGGTTAAAACAGCCCTATCCAAAGCCAAAAATACAGCTTCAATGGGACCAGATGGTGTCCCAGGCTGTGTCTTACACAAGCTCCAAAATTAACTAACCCCTCACCTAAACACACTGTTCAAACTTGGCCTCTCTACAGGCTACATACCCATAGAGTGGCACACAGCAACAGTTATCCCACTCCACAAAGGTGGAGCCACAACGGACCCTGTGGAACTTTCACCTATAAGCCTGACTAGCCTGGTCTGCAAGGCTATGGAGCACATCATCATGG
This sequence comes from Protopterus annectens, assembly GCF_019279795.1. Classification (NCBI taxonomy): domain Eukaryota; kingdom Metazoa; phylum Chordata; order Ceratodontiformes; family Protopteridae; genus Protopterus; species Protopterus annectens. Next base: position 1,424,286,419 of record NC_056739.1, on the reverse strand, counting down.
AATTCATTAACAGAGACACTGGGAACCTTCATACATTGGACCCTACCCAGTTTGTCTTTGGTAAGGGCAGATCATGTCTCCTAAACCTGGTAGACCTTTTTGAGACAGTTAACAAGGTTTTAGATGAGGGAAAGGAGGTCCACACAGCCTACCTAGACCTCGCAAAGGCTTTCAACACCATTCCCCATTCTGGTATTATAGACAAGCTCACCAGCCTGATCATAAACCCTTACATCATGAGATGGGTTCCCAATTGGCTCACGGATAAAACCCACACAGTGAGAGTTACAGGCTCTAGGTCCGATTCTAAACCAGTTACAAGTCGTGTCCCTCAGGGCTCAGTCCTGGGACCCCTCCTGTTTGGTATATACTTCTCAGAGGTACAGGCAAGCACAGGAGGACTATGGCTGACCAAATTCGCAGACAACTGCAAACTGGGGGCCATAATTGACTCTCCAGCTGATACAGACATCCTCCAGAAGGGTCTCACTGAGGCAGATACCTGATGTCAAAATTATGGCCTCAAGCTAAATGCCAAAAAGTGCATAGTTATCCCCTTTGGAAAAAAACAAAGTACTTGTGAACTACCACATATGTGGCAGTGCCCTAAATACAGAAAATGTAATAAAGGATCTGGGGACCCAAGTAGATAGAAATCTCTCCTTTGATAATCATATTGCCAAGGTGGTTAGAAAATCCTTCTATGTGGCCCACCTAATCACAAAAGGGTTTCCATCTAGAACAAAATAGGTTATTGTGCTCCTGTACTCATCACTCATCAGACTAATCATAGAGTACAACACCCCATTTGGGATGTACCTTACAAGATACCTGCAACAGCTGGAAAGACCACAGAAGTACCTCACTAAGAGAATTACTGGCCTCAAACAGATGCCCTATGCAGCCTGATGGAAGAAACTCCATCTGTACTTGGTTGCATACCGCTTACTCAGAGGTGATCTCTGCCTGACATACAAGGCCATGCCCAACCCAGAATTGAAGGACATGCTCAACCTAACAAAAAAAAAAAAAAAAAAATTCCCCAAGAGCCACACGCTCTAGGGATCTAAACCTAACCACAACGATAAATAGGATGTGATGAAGGGATAGATTCCTGTCCCAGAGACTCCCTATGATTTGGAACAGGATTCAGAGCCCCTCACTAACATTCTTCAAGAGAAGCCTTAACAAGTGGATGGGAAACAGAAAATTTACCCTGGGGATCACTGCAGTGGCTCTGCTGGAGAGAGGCACAGGGAACTAATCTAAGGGGGTGATGAAAGCCAACACATTCTGGCTAGGCTTATAGATGCCCTCGGGCAGATAGCCTCGTACTTACCTATGAAACTATGAACCCCTACCCAACATGGCTTTCACCCTAAACACAGCACATCAACTCCACTGATATCTTTCACACAGTCTATTGCAAAATCTTGTGACAACAATAAGTTATTCTCCTATATTTTCCTTGACCTGTCTAAGGCCTTTGACACTATTTCCCACAAATTACTTCTGTCTAAACTAACTAGCCTTAATCTTGCCAAGTCTACACTTTGCTGGTTCTCTAGCTACCTCTCCAACAGACTTCAGTCTGTTAGATGACTCTCTGCCTCTTCCACCTTCCTCCCAGTCTAAACAGTGGTTTCCACAAGACTCCACTCTTGGACCCCTACAATTTAACATTTTACTAACAACCTCTACACATCCTATACTCACTCCTCTTTAATACAGTATAATGATGACTCTACAATTATCTCCTGCTCTCTATCCCACCTTTTTACCCTTATCCAATAATCTCTCCACTCAGTTGAAAAATGGCTAACAACTAACCAACTCCTCTTCAACCCTAAGAAAACAAAACTCCTCCTCTTCCTCCCAAAATCTCTCCAACAGCACAAATCTACCTTCACTGTCACCTTCCTCAGTAACACAATTATCTCAGTTTCACCTCACACAAAACTACTAGGAGTCTCAATTGATGATCAACTAAAATTCAATATCCACATTCAACATTGAATCAAAAAGATTCACCAAAACTGGGCTTTGCTCTACAGGCACACAAAATTCCTCACAAATGAATCTAAACTCTCTCTTGCAAAATCTTTCCTGCTTCCCATGCTATTTTATGCCACCCCGATCCTCACTAACCTACAATCCAATCTTATGACTAAACTGAAACTCACATATAATAAGATAGCTAGATTTGCTGCAAATCAACCTTATTGCTCTCACTACTGCCTATCTTTGAAAAGCCTACAGTGACTAGACTTCTGCCAACTACTCCTGCTACCTCAGCTGCACCTGACTCACTCCATCTTAAACAAATCCTCTTCCTGTTCTCTCTCAGCTGATATCTCTCTCTCTACACTCCTAATCATACACTCTGTGCCTCTGACCAACAGCTCTTGGAAATTTATAAGCCCAATAAAAACATAGGGAAACTCCTCTACAATCACTCTGTTGTAAATGCATGGAATAAACTGCTCCTATGTTTAAGAAATATCTCTAAAACTAATTGCTTCAAAAAGTCTCTAAAAGACAGCCTGCCAAAATAATGGTCCTGCTTATGCCTCCACACAACTTAATCTACTCCCCCCTTCAATACACCTAACCTCTCCTTACCACTTACAATCCACAACATTTCTTCCAGATTCTACCTCCAAACACATCCTCTCTAGCTGTTCCCTTCCTCTATATAAATCCTCCTCCTCCTCCTAACAATAGGCTGTACATAATATTTTGCCTTGTATAAATGCTACAGTTTACCCTGAGCATATTTCTTGTTAAACTTTTGTACAAAATTTGTATGTAATTAATTTTATTCTCTGTTTATTATGTCATAATATTTCATGTTTGTTTCTTTTTTACATATACAACTTGAGCTTTTCACCTCAAGCCTCCGCTGAAAAAAGGCCGTTTCCCAGTCAGACTAACCCAGTCAACAAACTTCTAAATAAGTAAATAAATAAATATATAAATAAATAAAAATCCTAGTGTATGTATAAATCACTATTAGTTTTATACATTTTAAATCATTACCATTTCACATATCACTACCCTTCCAGATACTAGAATTGCTACATCTAAAAGTCTCATTTTTTAATTTTTTATAAGAATTTCTCTTTTAGAATACGTCTCATTTCCCAAAAATTAAACACTCCACCTACATACTGCCTGTATCCATTCCCTTTTTTTCTTTATGTCTGGCATCTAACAAGCAAAAAAAAAAAAAAAAAAATCATCCGTTTTTATTTTTATACCACTCCATAACCAGCAAACCTCTTAGATAATTTCTAATGCTATTAACATTTAATGCTAAAACTCCTATATCATCTTTTTCCCTTTTTGTAAGTATTTTACTTCCAAATCTTACTTTTTGTGTCCTAAGTCAATCACCAAATGAATGTTTTCTGTCTTTCATTTCTCTTATCCCATTTTCTCTCTCTTCTTCCTTTTCACTTTCTAAATCTGTAAATATGTTCTTTTCCTGTATATTAATACACTCACTTTGAACTATTATTTCTTCTCTAAGTACCACTTCACTGTTTAGCCTTTCCTTCAAATCCCCCTTGCCATACTACTTTCTCTTTCAACATCTTCTGTCACAACATTTTCTGCTGTTCGACTTTCTTCTGGGCTTTTCTCTTCATCTACTCTTTACTAATATGGAGCAGTCAAACCAGAGGTATCCAATTTCTTTACATTTTCTTCTAAAAGGCTTACATTTTTTGCTGTATATTCCCACACTGGCCACACTTTCATTTGTTACAGGTTTATACTAAATTATTTTCATTCCCATGGAAATAACATGTGTTAGGTTGATCCCAGTACCTAACACATCCTCTCTTTCCATTCACAGTTATTGTATTTGAAATGTATGTAATTTCCCCACCCTTAATATCCATTGCTACATTCACTTATCAATCCTCAGTCCGAACATTTCATCATATATATATATATATATATATATATATATATATATATATATATAAAACATCAAACATGTATTTGATCGAAAATAACATCTAAACCTAACATATCAAAAGAGATAAATGTCGAACGTAGTTTGTACGATAAAGTGCATTCCATAATGTCAACATTTCCCTCTTTCAGACAGGGCAGTTAGCTCAACTCTACTATTTTGCAGGGGGCTATGCCCTCTGCAAACACCATGCTGGGGGCTCTTCCCCCACACCCCCCTACTTAAATATACCAACTCTGAGATCATAATACAGTGGGGAAATGGGCTACTTCCCTGTTCCCCACTGAAGCATGACGTCCCTCCACAGTCTCTGCATGTCAGTTTCTCGACTAACCTCATTCAACCGCTCATCATTAGATTTCCTGCCCCTTAGGAACCATGAGTTCGCACAATATATGTGTGTGTATATATATATTTTTTTTAATTTCATGTAATTTACTATACATATTGTAACAAAAAAAAACACAGTTTTAACTCCTACTCATCCATATCTGAATTAATAAATTGCACATTTACTTTCTTTTTTAGTTGTGTGTCCAAGCTCTGAAATATTATTTTCATACTACTACTGCATTTTTTTAGTCTCAGTCATAAATTATTAAATCAAATAAATTTTCAAATGTCACTTAAAAATTTTCAGCTCTGAAATTAATTAATGATTTTCTGTTTTTAATGATAAATTCTAGTGGCAAAAGAATACTTTCCATAATATCATATCTATTCAAACTGCCATCACTTTTACTCTTTATTCTTACCACTGGTCATCTTCTCTGTGGCTGTGAGAAACTCCAACTGTTTGTCTCCTCTTGGTTCCTTCTTCCATTCTTTCTTGCTTTGCTGCATTTGCATAACTTCTTTCTTGTAACAAAAACAAATAAATAAATAATGCAGAGGAAAACCATGAAAACTGGCTGCTACACTAGCTGAGAATACTTCCATTGTTTTCCCTTCACCAGCTGCTGTTTGTGTAATGAATCTCTCCGTTTCTTCTTATAACCAAATAAAAACCTGTTGCAGAAGTAAACCCTGAACACTGGCTACTCCACCAACCTAGATTACCTTCATTGTTTCCCCTTCACCAGCAGTTGTTTGTGATTCCAATCTCTCACTTTATTTTTTTCTACAAAGCTCTTTCCACTATATCATTCCATCTAGCTTCCTTTCCTTCTGTTGGTTCTGTCTGGCTCATTAAATTTATCAGCACTCGTGTTTCCAGTCATACTTTTTTCAGCTCTGTAACAGTTACTCTATCTCATTCTCTTTTCTTCTTTAAGCTTACTCCTGCTCTTCTCTCTAGCTCTGCTACACTCTTCTCCATCATGGGATTCCTGGAACTGCATTAGAAGCCCTCCAGCAAAAGCTTCACTTTCTATTCTCTAAAGAGTAGGGGTCCTTTATTAAATACATTATAGGATCATAGGAGGTTACTATGCTAATGACCCTGGGCCCCTTACAAGACTAGCCAAGAGTTATCCCCAAAAAAGAAACCTCAGTCAGCATTTGTCACCCCTGTCAGTGAGGGACAAAGGTGGAACCCTTCCCCTGGGAAACATTTGTGGTTTCCCATCCACTCATCGAGGTTATGCTTGAAGAGGGTCAGTGTGGTAGTGTGGTACTCTGTTTGACATGTATGGGAAGTCTATTCCTGAGATGGGACAGCCTCTGGAAGGCAAACTTGTCTCTCATAGGTTCATAGGTTGGTACTGGGCTATCTGCCCGAAGGCATATATATTAGCCCAGCCACGTTGTGCAGTATTCACCACCCCTTTAGTAGTTCCCTAGACCCTTGTACTAGCAGCTAGTACCCTTGGCCCCTATCTAGTAGTGCTGTTGGTGTGATCCCAGGTGTGAACTTTCTGTTACCCATCCACTCATCAAGGTTCCTCTTGAAGAGTGATAGTGAGGGGCTCTGTCTTATGTAGATCGGGACCCTGTTCCATAGTAAGGGAAGTCTCTGCGAAGGGAATCTATCCCTCCAACATGTTCTATTCATTGTTGTGTTGAGGTTTATATCCCTAGAGCATGTAGCTCGAGTAGATTTGGTTTTGCTAAGATGGAGCATGTTCAGCAATTCTGGGTTGGACATGGCTCTGTACGTTAGACAGAGATCGCCTCTGAGAAAGTGGTATGCAACAGAGAACAGTCTTAGCTTTTTCAATCGTGCTGCATAGGGCAACTGTTTGAGGCCAGTAATCCTCTTGGTTAGGTGCCTCTGTCGTCTCTCCAGCTGCTGGAGATGTCTAGCCAGGTACATTCCAATTGGTGCATTGTACTCAATAATGGGTCTGATGAGGGAAGAGTAGAGGGGCACCATTACATCCTTAGATCTTGATGCGAACCCTTTTGTGATCAGATGGGTCACACAGAAGGATTTTCTAACCACTTTGGCAACATGGTTATCAAAGGAAAGCTGACTATCTACTTGGGTCCCTAGATCCCTTATTTCTTCTTCAGATTTCAGGGGATTACCTGCTATGTTGTAGTTTGCGGGTACTCTTTTTTTTTCCAAAGGGGATTACTTTGCATTTATTTGCATTTAGCTTGAGACCATGGCTTTGAAACCATGCATCAGTCTCATTTAGGTGCTTCTGGAGGATCTCCATGTTGGCCGGAGACTCTATTATAGCACCCAGTTTGCAGTTGTCCACAAACTTAGTCAGCCACAGCCCTTCCGTGCTTGCCTGTACTTCTGAGAAGTATATGCCAAACAGGAGGGGCCCCAGGACAGAGCCCTGAGGCACACCACTCATTACTGGTCTGGATTCGGACATAGATCCCGCTACTCTTACTTTATGGGATCTGTCTGAGAGCCAGTTTGCGATCCATCTTGTGACGTAAGGGTTAATGCCCAGGCTGGTGAGCTTATCAATAATACCTGAATGGGGAATGGTGTCAAATGCTTTAGAAAGGTCAAGGTAAGCTGTGTGTACCTTCTTTCCCTTATCTATAGCCTGAGAAACTGTCTCAAAGAAATCCACCAGGTTCAGGAGGCATGATCTGCCCTTGGCGAAACCGAACTGTGGGGTCAGCAGGTTTTGTTGATGTTACATATTAGATTTAAGCCTATTGAGTGGGTAATGTGTGAGGAGTTAGATTTACAGATATGGAGCATCTCTAGTAGGGCAGGTTCCAATATTGCCTTGTAGGTGAGACACAGATCACCTCTGAGCAATTTGTATGATAGCAAGTAGAGTGATAGTGATTTGAGCCTGTCCACCTAGGACAGGTGTTGGAGGTCATGGATTCTCTTTGTGAGGTATTTCTGTGGCCTTTCCAGTTGGTGCAGGTATTTGGAGAGATACATACCAAACGGGGCATTGCATTCAGTAATAAGTCTAATGAGGGAGGAGTACAGAGAGGTAATAACCTCCTTTTTTCTGGATGCAATCCCTTTACTTATGAGATGAACCAAGTAAAAGGCTTTTCTGACCACTGCCACTACATGATGGTCAAATGTGAGATTGTTGTCAACCTGAGTACCCAGGTCTCTCATCACAGGTTGTGTGTTTGGGGGTTTGCCGTTTATGTGGTAATTAGTAGGGGCCATGTTTTTGCCGAATGGTATGATAATACATTTTTTGTGTTTAACTTAACACATACAATATTTACATTATTTGCAAGCTATACACTGTAAGATCATGCTCAACAAGGTTTTAAGGTTGAAAGTAACTTTGCTACAAATATGCAACGTAAATAAGGAATAAGATAAAGTTTGCTTAAATGTAGAAACACAGTTTAGTAATATGTAATTAGCAACTTTACTAAATGACTGTGGCTTAAAAATAAGGAACTTGCTTATGAGTGTATTACACACACATCAAGAAAGCTGACGTCTTACAGACTTAGGAAGAATGTAAAAAAACCAGGATATATCAGAAAAAAACTAATCTGCTTTCTTTAAAGAATGAACAACAGGACATGTGTTTATCCACAAGGCGTTTCCTTAAAAATATGCTTTTCTGCACTTATCAGCATTTGCACAAGAACAGATGTGTCAGCATTTGCGTCATCAAGGCAGTATCTTTCCAAAACCAAGAGGGTGTGTGTTTAACTAGAAAAATATATAAAATCTGTATTAAATCCAGTTATGTAAGGGGTATTGGTAGGGACACATTTGTCCCGAAGTAAATGTTATATCTCTCACATCATCTGTACTATATGAGAAGTAAAGTAGAACAGTACCTGAAGCAGAAACGTTAGTCCATGTGGTTTATTATAAAAAGTTATTTGTTACTGCTCTGAGTTGATGCTGCAAAGTATATTCTTTCATCAGTGTATATTCTGCAAGTTTCTGTATGCAACAGACTGTGAATGCAACTATAACCAGACTTTGATTTCAGCAATCCAGCCAGCAAGACTGAGTGTCTTAAGAAGACTTCAAATCCATCACAGGAAGCAGCACCATAGTTAATACAATAACTAAAATTAATTTTTCAATGGCGAGCCTACCTGCCTTCGAACACAGAGGGAAGGATAAGCCCTGCAGAGGGTCACTTCAGTGAAATTGCAGTAACTAACATTTGTACATATGTGTAATTTCTAAACCGAAGTATTCCAGTTTATGCAGCTTGCAGCAGTAAAGTTTTTTCAGACATCTGAATCCAGATTGAGCCTGAAGTCCAGGAAAGTCGCAGTGCCATAAATTCTCCAAGAAAAGGTGGATATCTACTTTAACAGCAGTTCGCTGCCTGTTGTGCTTCACCAGCTTCTTCAGTGACTTTGAAAAATTTCCAGCCATCAGCAACAGCAGCCTGATCACCTGTTTTCTTGTTAACTGGTAAGACTTTTTTTTTTGTGTCACATTTTTAGTATGGATGCTATTAGACATAATTCGTGTAGGAGTAAACCAAGCCTTAGTAAATTGCAATGTTGGTATACACAGAATATTAGTTAATGTAAAACCTTATTAGGGCAGGTTGATAGTAAGGCATTATGCAAATGTATTACAATATTTGACTGGTATCTCAAAGAAAACCATGTGGAATATGACAAATGTTTATTATGTCAATCAACAAAAACTGCATTTTGTGTATTATGCCATAAAAAAGTATTGCATGATATTGCTAAAATGATAGACTGTGAATACAGACCTTTTAATGATAAAAAATGAACTAAGGGTAAAGTGTTTCCATTATATTCAGATGTTGAACAGTTATGTCCTGTCACCACATGTGAACGGTTAATCTCAGAGTTGCAACAGGAGTCATATCAGTTACTGACAGGACCTCTAGTACATTTTGTTACAAAAGAATGCAATAAACGTCTAAGAGACAGACACAATGAGTTCAGGAAGTTTAGACAAGTTATACAAACATTATTCCAAAAGTGCATAGGGGTTTTAGAGTCAGCAGAACAGGTTCCTGTGACATATCAAGCAGACCATGAGGAGACTCTTGAACAGCAGTTACAAGATAAATTAAATAAATTAGCTGAACTGACAGAGACTGACTTCCTCCACACATTGGGAAAGAACAGGAAACTACAGCTGATCTGTACAAAAGAGATATATTTTATAATATGTTTGCGTTTTGAAAATGGTTAAGCATACATGCTAGGATGTTAAAATCTAATGTCTGGACAAATCATTCTCAAATGTTTAAAACTTGCATTCAGTACTACAGTAAAGTAGAGCATAACTACTGCCATTCATAATATAGTCAAAAGGTATACAAAACAGTTCTAGTGCATAAAATTAAATAAAAATAGTTAATGAGTAAAGATTTAAAGTCACAAGACTGACATGCTTAAATAAAGATTTAAAGTTACAAGACTGACATGCTTGAATAAAGATTTAAAGTCACAAGACTGACATGCATGTATTTTCTTTTCATACAATGCACAAGAATAATAGGAAGACAACAGCAAATATAAATAATGTAAATATAAATGTGTTTGTTAAGCTAATATATGTTTTTTACATTTTTTATAACTGTATAGTAACACCACACCAAACAGTTAAAGTTCTGAATTTTAAAGAGAAATAAAACCACAGATGGTATTAGTCAAGCAATCTTCATAAAATGAATGGCAGAGCAGTTAAATAAATAAAAAAATACTGAAATCAAAAGTTAAAAAAAATATGTAAGCTAATTGTAAAATAATGTTTAGTTTGCATAGTTATGCAAATCACAAATATAATACTAAGCGTTTTATAACTGCATTTTACTAACAGATGATTAAAGGAAAAATGCTAAAAGGGTTAACTTAAATGTTAGCTCAGACCTTCCTAGACTGGATGAATAGTTACAGAAAATGTTGAGCAGATAAGATACAGGAAATGTTGAGCAGATAAGATAAGAAATAAGACTGATTGCCAAACAAGTGGCTTGAGTTTTTTTAAAAACTTATTGTTATTAAAACATAATTGTTAAAATGTTCACATGCAACACTATTTGGTAATTATAATAAAACATCACAATTGTGTATATATATCACTGATAAAAGTAAAAAAACTCAGTTACATCAAGTATAGCCAGCAGACGGGTTATAGTATACATACAGTTCAAATAAAGTATTCAGTAGGGTACAAATAACTAGTAGTAGTAGTAGTAGTAGTAGACAGCAAAGGCAACATAAAAAAATATATTCTGTCATTAAAAACAGCCAAAATTATCAAATCAGACAAAGGCCTAATAATCTAATAAAGCAAATGTATAACCAAAGTGTTGGACTGGTATACATTTCATTCTCACAGCATAAAGCAAATAAACAATACTGCAGTACTACAGGGGGAGGGATACTTTCTAAGTTTTACACTGATTGTGTGAGCAGTATGTATTGCAAAAGGGTCAAAAATAAAGCTATAGAGAAGAAATAATATCTCATTCCTTTTTGACAATACTCTTTTAGGGGGGAGGGAAAAGCAGGTATTAGTGCATTAGAAATACTGGATTAAACCTGACAGGACAAGATATTTTACAAGTTGCTAATAGCTATCATGGTAGTTATTACTGTATTGTTTAATATTAAATTGTATTTACAGGATTTTGGCACCAGTATTTACAACCTGTTAAAGTAAAAAGCTATACAAGAGATGGCTTAAATTGCTTTACTAAAGCTACACAAAAAAAGTAAAGATATGTAAAAATTGAGCAAGAATGGTCACTATTTTTTAATATGTTTTTGGCAAGACAATGTTAGCATGCAAAAATCATAAATGTTTCTAATTTCTGGGTGCGTAGTTGCCTCTGGTGGCAATTCCACTAGATACTTCTAAAGAGACATAAGAATTTTTCAAGATTTTGCTTGATGTTAATGTTACTAAATTTGTAGATTGGACTATGAACAAATACAAAAGAATTCAATACAAATGAAATTATCTAGTAACAAATATGTGTGAAAAAAAACATGCTTTAAACAAATGGGTCCAGGATAGCTACTAGATTGAAATGCATGAATAGCAAACAGTCTGTGTAAATACATACTGTACAGGATACATTGTAATAAGTTCAAAAATAATTTGTCAAGCTTTAATATTATCACTTATTTTAAGTTGGAGTCTTATTGGTTACCCCAGTTAAAGGAAAATTAAATATTTTATTCATACAGCTAATAGACTAATATGTACATAACATTCTTTAGTGTATAAATCATGTTTTTTTAAAATCCTCAAGTATTAAATATACTGAAATAATTGCATTCAAATATTTATTATCTAAGCCCAGTTCAGTACTTTATGTTCACTTCACTGTCAACCAAGATGTTAATAGGCAGTTCAGAGACATGACCACAATGTTATGGTTAAAATGACATTGAAACTGTATATTTTCAGTAGTGTATAAGTGCTTGGAGTAGCACATGGTTCTTGTCTCTTATAGATATTAGTCTATCTCTAATCTTTTGATATAAAATAATCAATAAATGTAAAGAGTTAATTCAACAGGTGCAAAGATTTAATAAAAGAGTACTAAGTCATAAATTAAATTCTGTGATTGCAAAATAATAAGTCAATCAAGTTAAAAAATGAAACTAAAGCAGACACAGTTCATAACTGATAAAATATTTTCACAGAATTGTCTGTAAAAGAAAAAGTTGTTACATTCAGTTTTAGTAGTAATACTTGATAGCATTGTATTAACTATATAAAATTGCATTTTGACTTGTGTATCAAAAGAAGACTAAAGATTTTGTTTCTTAATGTGTTTTCTATATAATGTGATCAAAAATACATATCAGTATAAAGTGTTTTGAGTATGTTTTAAAATAAAAAGAGGGAATTGTAAGATTATGCTCAACAAGGTTTTAAGGTTGAAAGTAACTTTGCTACAAATATGCAACTTAAATAAAGAATAAGATAAAGCTTGCTTAAATGTAGAAACAGAGTTTAGTAATATGTGATTAGCATCCATACTAAATGACTGTGACTTACAAAAATAAGGAACTTGCTTATGAGTGTATTACACACACATCAAGAAAGCTGACTTCTTACAGACTTGGCAAGAATGTAAAAAAAAAAAAAAAAAACAGGATATATCAGAAAGAAACTAATCTGCTTTCTTTAAAGAATGGACAACAGGACATGTGCTTATCCACAAGGCATTCCCTTAAAAATATGCTTTTCTGCACTTATCAGCATTTGCACAAGAACAGATGTGTCAGCATTTGCGTCATCAAGGCAGTATCTTTCAAAACCAAGAGGGTATGTGTTTAACTAAAACTATATATATAGTCTGTATTAAATCCCGTTATGTTAGGGGTATTGGTAGGGACACATTTGTTCCGAGGTAAATGTTATATCTCTCACATCATCTGTACTATATGAGAAGTAAAGTAGAACAGTACCTGAAGCAGAAACGTTAGTCCATGTGGTTTATTATAAAAAAGTTATTTGTTACTGCTCTGAGTTGATGCTGCAAAGTATATTCTTTCATCAGTGTATATTCTGCAAGTTTCTGTATGCAACAGACTGTGAATGCAACTATAACCAGACTTTGATTTCAGCAATCCAGCCAGCAAGACTGAGTGTCTTAAGAAGACTTTAAATCCATCACAGTAAGCAGCACCATAGTAAATACAATAACTAAAATTCATTTTTCATACACTATTTAGAGTTATTGGTACTTTTTTACTATCAGTTTTTTTTCATTTACATGGCTTTGTGTAGATGTCCATTTCTCTTAATATGCATTTATTCCTTTTCCCATAACCAAAATCTTATTTATTTCAATATTTCAGCAAATATCCATTTTCTGTTAACCTTACTCTCATTCAGTCATAGATTCTATATTGTCCATATAATATAAAACATCCTTCTATCAATTTTCTGTATTTCTTCCCTTCCTTCATCTTTACAATATCCATATTTCAACATGTTCATATTTATATATTCCAGTTTTGCAAATCCTTTCAACATATTATCTTCACATCACTTTTTCCATAGTTTCTTTACCCATTTACATTCTAAAAAAGTATGTTCTGCTGCTTCAGCTTCTCAGCAATTATTACATCCCCTTTTTTCTATTATTTTGTAAGGCATGTTTGCTTTTACTAGCAGTTTTTTATTGATTATCTCCACAAAAACAATGTTACATTCTACATATTTTCTACGTCATTATATTCTAACCATTATCACTTTTATTTTTGCTTCTTCAATTTTTTTTTTTATAATAGATAAATGTAATAATATTTATTCATTACATATAAGGGATTTATGTTTACCAATCAAATAGCACATTCATCAAATGGCCATTCATCCTACACAGACCATAGAAACTTTGTTAATAGAAAGGCCATATGATCATAAAGAATTTCATGGAATGATCATAGTTGGACAACATAAAGAAAGTGGAGCATAGTACTTATCAGTAATGTAGGTATGAGGAAAACCTGCCCTTTCCTCACTGTAGTGCCATCTTAGAGTTGGTGTATATAATTAGTGGGGTTGAGGGGAGCACAGCCCCCCGCAACAGCAGGATTTGGTGAACACCAGACACTCCTTATGTGGGGGACTGCGCCCCCTCTCCTTATGTGGGGAGCTGTGCCTTCACACCCCCACTTATTATATATACCATCCCTGAGATAGCAGTACAGTAAGGAAAGGGCAGGATTCCTTATACCTACATTACTGATAAGTATTATTTTCTGCTTCCTTTATTTTGGCCAACTATGATTGTTTGATGCAATTCTTTATGATCATATGGCCTTTCGAATAAAGGAAGTTTTGATGGCCTGTGAATGATGAACATCCATTTGATGAATGTGCCATTTGATCTGTAGAAGATAAACCCAGATATAAGTGCCATAATTTCTTATTTTCTTCTGTATCTTTTATCTTTTCTTTCCAAAATTATTTTTTTCTTGATACTGTTTCCATTTTCATACCATCTTTCTCTGTTTTACATTTACTCAGTGCACACCATATTTTTTACATTTTGCTTTTGTTATTATAATTATTAATGGCCCATTTTCCTCTTTTATCTATCTCAGCACTTTATATAAATTTAATTATGCTGCATAAACCACTGGGTTTATTAAACCCAAGTCTCCTTCTTCTTATTTACTTATACAATTCCTCTTTTTACTGGATGTAGACATGAACCCCATTTATATGAAAACTCAATAGTCATTTCTTTTTCATACTTTGTCTAAACACATTTGTTAAGTATGCAGTTTTCCCAATAACATAGTTTACTAAATACACCTTCATTCTGTATGATGATTTGTAAGTCTTCCAAAATGTTCTTGTATTCCTTAATTTGATTATTACATTTTGCCATTGCTGTTTTTCACTACTTCATTCCCAAATGTTATACCTAATATTTTTATTTTCTTCTTTTTATACTCCATATTCCCTATTTTATCTTCTCCTAATCCTTTACTATTATCAATATTTATATCCACACGTATGACCTCCAAGTGCTCATTTAGATGCTTAATAGTTTCCTTCATCCATTCTATAGTCTTTGTTACCACTATTCTATCATCTATATATGAAAACATTATTGGTACTCTAATTCCTTCTATTGTCTTGTATTCTGCTACTTTTAATACAGTACTGATTTTACTAACAACTGCATTCATAACTAATACAAATAAAATACTACTCAATGGACAACCCTGTTTTATACCACTTTTTACATTTATTTCTTAATTTAGCCACCTATTCACTAAAACATATACTTTATTATTTTCATACACTGTGTAAAATATATTTTGTATATTCTTACTGATTATTGTATTCTTTCATTATATCCCATAAAAGTTCATGTTCTATCTTGTCTAGTGTTTTATTTAAATCACCTGCCATCATTTCTGCTTCCATTTACCTATTCATAATATCACCCACAATTTCTCTTACTATCATTAATAATTCTTGACCACCTTTCCCTTTATACCAAATATTGTCCTCTAATATTTTATTTAATTTATTTTCCAACCAAAGAGTTTTGCAAATACCAGCTGATTATTCATACATGTTCCTTTTTCAGCCCCAAACTCAGTGAGCAGGAAGACCAAGTAGATATAAATAGTATTTAATAAAAAATTAAGTGCTTTTGTCTGTTTATAACATAAAACTTCATCAGACTATGCAACGATGTGAAGGCAAATTTTTTCAAAAAAAATTAGCCAGTGAAAATGCTTCTAAAAATACCCTATACAATACATTCTAACCATTTAATGAAACTGTGTATAAAAACCTTGTATAATATATTACTATCAGAATGAGGAAAACATTTTGATCATTTATTCTCATCATTGAAAGTCAATGTCAAATTTCAAAATGAATTTACTCACCAATCTCAAACCATGTTAATAATGAGAGTTCGATATTTGCTATTTTAAATGTGACTGTTGAAATGCATTTGCTGTTTGAATATTGGGATTCTAAGTTCGATAAGTTTACTTTCACTTTTCATACACTTTAAAATCATAAATTTGATGTAAGCATGTGTGTGTGTGTGTGTGTGTGTGTGTGTGTGTGTGTGTGTGTGTGTGTCTATTCTATATATGTCTAGTCGAATTCACATTTCTCCGAATGGCAGTTAAGTTACACCACTTTTCCAAAAATTCATTAGTCCAAAACCTCACACTGCCAAACTGCACAGCACTGAAACAGCAATTAAGTGCAACACACAAACACTACAACACAAATTCTCTAACATTTTTGCAGGAGTGCAAGCCCACCTGCACCCCCATGTGGGGTGCTTTGTCCCC
Organism: Protopterus annectens; assembly: GCF_019279795.1. Lineage (NCBI taxonomy): Eukaryota > Metazoa > Chordata > Ceratodontiformes > Protopteridae > Protopterus > Protopterus annectens. The sequence goes on along the minus strand of NC_056739.1, from coordinate 1,424,270,284 downwards.
CGCACTCCCTGCAAATTATATACACCAACTCCGAGATTGCACTATAGTGCAACAAGGGTAGATTTCCCGATCCTTACTGTAATATGATCTCCAGTTAAAAGCTACAAGTACTCTCAAAATACTTCTCCATATCCTGAATACTGTTTTACCTACCAGTGTAATTGTTGTGCTATATAACTGTAACAGTAGACAAGAAGGTATAAAAACACGGTGCACTAATGCATATTGCACCAACAACAGTAACTATTTTGCTAAAACGACCTTCAACATACTGAGCTTTCAGACTAGTGAGTTTTTGGAAATGTTGTGTCACTTAACTGGCATTCAGAGAAACATACATTTGATGAAGAAAAGTAGACCTATATATATATTTCTGCTTTCTTATGTCTTATTTCTTTCACCCTTTTTATCCATATGACTTTTACTCACTACTCTGACACATAATTCTTTTTGTCCATTACCTTCATCAAACTATTCATTTGGCACTTCCATAAAATACTTCTTTTGCCACTCTGAGATATTTTTATACATATGATATTCTACACCAGTTTACCTTCATAATGTCAATCACATATAATCGACCGGCCACATCACCAAAAAGTTTCCGCGAAACCAGAACCGTGAAAATGTTCAAATGTTGAAAAAACTTTGAATTTCAACATTTCCGACTGCGCCACACCTACACACCAGTGCTAACATGGGTCAAAAAGGGGGGTGAGATTTTGCCATTCAGAAATTTGATGTTCAACATTTTGTAAAGTCACAGTTCGGTATTCGCGGAAGCGGGGTCAACAATAACATGATCGGCATCATGAAGGGAAACCTTCTACACCATCTGGTCATGTCACCAGTTTTATATTCGCTAACCATAATGTATTATTCACTTCTTCCATAGTCATTTCTTTTAATATTCTTCATTATCTTGTTCAACTGTTTTTTACTTTATACTGGTGTTTCATTTTTATCTTACTTTCTTTAAGGGTCAGATTCAATAAAGTCTACAGTAAGTGTATACTGTTCTGAGTGAACAGACAACACAGACATAACTCACACCTTCTTCCTCCTAAATTTAGTTTTTCTACTGATATTCTCCCAGCTTTAAATACTGTGGTTCATGCAGGTTACCCCAAAGTATAGACTACATATACAATTAATGTAATCTTTCTGAGTGACTAGAAAGCACAAAATATGTGATTAGAATTTTATTGAATACATGTCATGTATGCTTAGTGTACACTTAGTGTAGGCTTTATTGAATCCATACCTAAGTTGTTTCCATATATTATTTTACTATATTCATTATCTCCTGTTGGGTTGTGGCAATATGTCCTTTCTCAAGTCTTATTTCTCTTATTGTCCTTTTATTTTCTTTTACTATTCTACTCAAATATGGCACTACTTCTTTTTTTCTCTGTAAACAATGATTTTGTTTAATTAAAAGTTTTTTTAACCTCTCTTGATTCAGCTGTTACATTTCTTCTCTCTTTTAAGCTATTATATCTTATTATTTACTAAATCTGAAAATGCATTATTACTTTATTATATTTATTCCTTCCAATTTTCTTTTTAGTATTGCCATTCCAAATAATATTTTTTATATTTATCTTTCAAACTTATTCATCATAACATCCAATTCTTGTAAAATTCTCTTATTCCCACATGATCTTTCCATAATTCTGATCAGATCTACCCCTTCCTCCTCTAACTCTTCCTCATTTACTCTTTTAATTCCTTTACCTACTATTATATATACATTACTTTTTTGTATCTCTCTACATATGGCCAAATGATCTGAAAATGTATATTTTGTCCCTTCTTGCATCATATTTAAACTTTCAAAAATGATAAAATAATCTATCTCAGTTCCCAGACTACTGATTCTGTATGTCCACTGTTTACTATCCCAAATACATAATTTTCTACTCCTAATCGGTTCTAACATTTTAACATTGTTTTCGCATATTGCTCCCTTTTTTTTCCTTTTTCTCAAATCACAATTAAAATTACTAACTAATATTAAATCCATATTTACACTTCCATAATCTCAAATCTTGTTAAACATACCCTCTTTCTTTCATCTTCCCATATGCATAAACTGCTATAATTCTATAAACATGTCCTTTACATCTCAAATGTAGTATTGCCACTCTACCCATATTACCAATGTAATATCCAAAATTTTTATTTTCTTTCATATCTAAGCCTATGAATTTTCTTTCCCTATTTTTTACTCTTTTTCTAATTATATTCTTTTTCCTTTAATTACTCTCAAATTTACCTCTTATTCTTCATTTATGTCTGACATTCTTTCATTTCTTTCCTGCTTTTTTTACTCTTTCCCTTTCATCTTTCACAGTATTAACCAGTGTTATCTGTTGATTCTGTTCTTTTTCTTGTACTTGTTCTATTTCTTCATGTTCTTTATCTTGCTCAATCTCTACTTCTTTAATGACTTTTTCCTTACTTTCCTTGCAATTCATTCATAAATTCTATCTTCTTTTCTTTTCTCTCCCTATTTTACTGTCTCCACGTAAAATTTATGTTACTCCTTCACTAATACTTCTAGTTATTCTTGATTCTATTTTTTTCTTTACTTCTTCCCTCTTTTACCATCTCCACATAAAATTAATTTTTATTCTTCACAACATCTTTCAGTTTTTTCCTTCTTGTATTTTATCTATTATATCTCCCCAGGAAACTGCTGTCTCACTCTCTAGTTCACTCTGAACCAAAATTTCCTATAACAAAACATCCTGCAACTCTCCCGACTGGAGGGTTGTTCATAGGTTCATAGGTTCATACTAGGCTATCTGCCCTGGGGCAATTATAAACCTAGACCGATTCTGTAAGGCTTACACCACCCCTTGATTTGAGTATACTGTGCCCTTTTTAAGGTTTAGTTTACTGTGCCTCTGTCTAATAGTGACACGGGAGTAATCCCTGGGACAAATCTACGATCCCCCATCCACATGTCGAGATTCTTCTTGAAGAGATTCAGTGAGGTGCTCTGCCTCACATGAACTGGAATTCTATTCCAGAGCGAAGGGAGCCTCTGGGTTATGAACCTGTCCCTCCAGCAAGTTCTATTTATTTCTGTGCTGAGGTTCAAGTCCCTCAAGCATGTGGCTCTAAGGGATTTAGATTTACTGAAGTGGAGCATGTCCATTAATTCTGGATTTGACATAGCTTTGTGTGTCAGGCATAGATCACCTCGAAGTAGGCAGTATGCAACTGAGTAGAGATGGAGTTTTTTTAACCGAGCAGCATATGGCATCTGTTTGAGACCCTTGATCCTCTTGGTGAGATACTTTTGGGGTCTTTCTAATTGCTGCAGGTGTTGGGTAAGGTACATCCCAAAAGGGGCATTGTATTCTATGATGGGCCTGATGAGGGATGAATAAAGGGGCACGATTACCTCTCTTGATCTAGATGTGAAACCCTTCATGATGAGGTGGGCTATGTAGAAGGTCTTTCTAACCACTTTGGCAATGTGGTTTTCAAAGGAGAGATTGCTATCAACTTGGGTCCCCAGGTCCCTAATAACTTTCTCTGTACTTAATGGGTTTCCACCTATGTGGTAATTTGTGGGCACATTGTTTTTGCCAAAGGGTATGACTATACATTTTTTGGCATTTAGCTTTAAACCATGGCACTGGCACCAGTTATCTGTCTCTGTGAGACCTTTTTGAAGGATGTTTGTGTCAGCTGGAGAGTTGATTATGGTGCCCAGTTTGCAGTTGTCTGTGAACTTGGTGAGCCGTAGTCCTCCCATGTTTGCCTGTACCTCGGAAAAGTATATACCGAACAAGAGTGGTCCCAGGACAGAACCCTGTGGGACACCACTTGTGACCGGTTTCGAGTCTGACATGGCTCCAGCAACTCTCACTCTGTGGGTTCTGTCTTTGAGCCAGTTTGCGACCCATCTTGTGACATAGGGGTTTATATTTAAGCTGGATAGCTTATCTATGATGCCCGAGTGGGGTATTGTGTCAAATGCCTTTGCAAGGTCCAGATAGGCTGTGTGGACTACCTTTCCTTCATCTATGGCTTTGGTGACTGTTTCGAAGAAGTCAACCAGGTTCAAAAGGTAGGATCTGCCCTTGACAAAGCCGAACTGGGTAGGATCTAGTGTCTGTAGGTCCCCAATGTCTTTGTTTATGAGCTCCATGATGATCCTCTCCATAGCCTTGCAGACTAAGCTAGTCAGGCTTATGGGGCGATAGTTTCCTGGATCCGTAGAGGCTCCGCCTTTGTGGAGTGGGACCACTGTTGCTGTATGCCATTCTGTGGGCACATATTCTGTAATGAGGCTGAGATTGTATAGCTGTTTTATTTGAGGGATTAGTTCCTCTTGGAGTTCATGTAGGACGCAACCTGGGATGCCATCTGGTCCCATGGAAGCAGTGTTTTTTGCTTTGGAGAGGGCAGCCTTCACTTGAGCATCAGAGATGTTTGGGAGGCAGCCCTCTGCCGGGATAGATACTTGCTCTTTTGGGGGGGGGGGGGTTTGCACTGAACCTGTCTGCCAGGATATTGGCAATGTCTGTGGGTTCAGTGTATTTTTTGTCATTTAGAATCAACTCAGAACAAGTCTGGGAGTTGCATCCCAGGTTTCTAACATAACTGAAAAAAGCCTTATGATTGTCTTTGGTGTCCTGTGAAATTTCTCTCTCTAAGCTAGCCTTGGAGGATTTTATGAGGGATCGTAATTTTTTGCTAGTACTGATCAGAGATGCCTTCCCTATTAGGGATTTTGCTCTATCATGTAGTAGCTTCCTTCTTCTGTTGTACAGCTTATTTATGGCAGGGGTCCACCAGACTGGACGCCTGCCTTTGGATGATTGGGTCTTGGTTTTGTTTGGGATAGCATGATCCATGCATTCCTGGAGATGTCCGTAGAATGCGTTTATATAGGATTCTGCAGTTTGGGCTGTAGTTTCCACTGGCCCTGGGGCCTTGAAGGATTCCACTTCGGTTTTGAGAAGTTAGCTTTTGAGAAGTTTTTCACTGTGGTTTTCTGGGCTGGGGGTGGGGTCGGGATGTGGACATCCAGTGAAATTAATTTATGGTCTGATCTTACCAATGAGGGATATACTTCTGGTGTGGAGCATAGAGTCCCCATGTTGGTAATGATCAGGTCTAGTATGTTGTCCCCTCTTGTGGGAGTGGTGACTAGTTGTTCCATAGCATTTGAGTTTATAATTTCCAGGAACCTTTGGGCTAAGGTGCTGGGGCTTGAGTAGTGCTCCCAGTCAATGTTTGGGTAGTTGAAGTCACCCAATATAATGATGTTCGGAGAGATCTTCATGTTCTCCAATGTTTTCAGGAAAGCCGAGTGGGATTCCTGACTTTGAGAGGGTGGTCTGTAGGATGCTATAAACTGAAAAGCAGTCTTGCCCACTGTTAGTTGCACATGGATGGTCTCCGATACTTCTTGCAATGCCGCTAACCTGGAGGTGTGGATATCCTTGATAAATATGGAAACTCCCCCTCCTTTTGTGGTTCGGTCCGGGTTTTGGGGCCGAAAAGCATGATATGAGGTATAGCCTGGTAGTGCTGGGGTGCTCTCTGGAGCCTTGAACCAGGTTTCTGTCACTGCACAGATATCGATGTTCTCCATACTGAGGAGAGCTTCGAGTGCGTGCATCTTGAGGTTAAGACTTCTGGCATTTAGCAGCATTACCCTTAGTTTCTTGTTCCTTGTGCTGTCTATGGGGTGGGTTTGACTTTTGAGCCTTGCCTAAAAAGGCACTATGGGGTGGCAAGAGCCTTTGCCAATATCCAAAAGCCCAGTGGTGACAGGTGCAAGCCATCCCTAGCGAAGCAACGTGGCTTGTCGAGCATGTCATCCCAGGCTGACAGACACTGGATCCCCTTTGAATGACACCAAAATTTTAGCCAATTGTTAAAATCGATCATTTTGTCTTTGTACTGTGGCATCATTCTAGGTGAGGGTAAGATGCTGCTCAAGGTCAGGGTCATACCAGCCTGGGCTACATGATCAGAGAGCTCCTCTATGTCTCTTTTCATGTAGTCCAGGGAGGTACGTCTCAGGTCATTCACACCAGCATGTACAATGACTGAGTCATATTTGTATTTGCTTTGGAGTGACCTGAGTGCTTGCGTTATGTGGTGGATCCTAGCACCCGACAGGCAGCTCACCGTGACCTTCTCTTTATTCAGCCTGGTGAGTGGGACGTCAGTGTGTCTGACAATAGAGTCACCTATTACAAAAGTATCAGGTGTGTTATTCAGCCTTAAGGGCTGTGGCTGCTTGGCACACTGACTTTGTGGGTTATGTGTTGTGCGTGTTTTGTTTTGAGGTAGCATTTGCTTGGATGTCTGCTTTGGAGGTCTCTGTTGCTTAGGTAGATTTTTATTTACAGCCTCCGAGTATGTTTTTGTGTATTTATGTGTTTGGTTCACTGATGTGGTGGGACTATGTGATACTGGAATTGTGTTGTGTGAGGTTACCTTCTCCTCCTGACTGGTTACACCAGTTTTGAGATGAGAGATCTCAGCCTCCAGTTTGGCTAAATAGTTGCATCTCTCACATATATTTGAACCTGTTTGGAGGAGGAGAGGGTTGTCCGTGTACATGAGACAGTTGTAACATTGCCTCAAAATTCCCAGATTCACCAGCTGGACTGGAGAGGAAACCATTGACTGACCTTTGGACATGCTAGAGGAATATAGGGAAACTGAATTTAAGACGGACCAATAGAGGACAGGATAATTGTAGAGAGTGCAAGAGTAAGTAGTGCTTATGGTTTAATAGTGCTAACTTGTAGGATTACTTAATTGGACCAGTGAAGGGCCTTAGAATGAGAATATGGTGTTTAAATTGAGAGATAGAGCAGTTCTAAGGGAAAAAGTGAAGAGCAGACTTTGTGGAGGCAGGAATAGTTTAAACCCAATTAGGCGGCACTGCCCGCTGTTGCGCTACGCACAAAAACGCGCAAAAGAGGGTTTTAAGAGAGGAAGATGAAGGAGTTTGGAATTGACCCAAAATGGCCAATAAAACTACAGTTTCAAGTCAGTAACCACCCTGCCTCTCACTTACTCCTTCAGACAGCTTTTGTTGGAAAACCTCCTCAGAGTCTTGAGATGGTTAGGCTACCTTCCCCTTCTTGTCTTCATGCATATCTTCCATTTTACTTCTCACAGACTCCTTCCCTGAAGACTCAACTGCCTTATCCTTCTTCATTCTACTTACTGACTCATCCTGAGAAGGCTCAACTGCCTTCTTAAACAAATAATTTGACTGCTCCAGGTCACTCTTATACTATCCATTTCTCTTTTCTCCAAAGATAACAGTGCACCACTACCTCCTTGCACACCAACTATAATTATCCCTGCTTCTGTTTTCCACCGCTGTGCCCAGAATGGAAGCATCATTCAAAGAGTATGGGAAATTCCCTGATGCCCTGGTCAAATTTCCACAAGTAGTATAAGTGCCATCTTAGGTCTCCTCTAAAAAGAGGCTACTAGCCTAGTGGGACTAACCAAGTTAACAAGGAATAAAAAAGAAATAGGATTGTATATCTGGGTCTTGTGTTTGCAGTTAATCTAATTACTTTTTTACACTGTATTGAATGAGAAGTACAATCTGTGCCTTATTATATTAAGTGTCACTTTTTATATGACTTGTTTACAGTAGGCAGTATAAAGTTTTAAGTTACTTTCCATTACTAAAATGAATAGGAATGCAACCAAGCTATTTTTAGTGCAACAGTGAGACAGTGTGATTCAGAGGCAGGTATGACCACAGCGAGAAGGGCCTCATTATCGAATTTTGTTATGTCTGACTTGAACACTAGCATTGTCATACCCTGCCATTCTAGTGTTTTCCATAGTAACCCAAGTATTGCGTTATTGAAGATACCTCATCTACACTCCTACAGACACACACACACACACACACACACACACACACACACACACACACACACACACACATACACACATACAAAGTCAGCCTCCAGCATTCTTGATATTCATAGAAGCACTCACCCACATGAATGCTTCAACACCCAAACACATACATCCAGATTTTCAATTCTCTTCCTTAACAACTCCCTAGTGTGACCACCCATGCAAACATGCAAAAATGTGCACACACACGCACACAGGCAGACACAGACACAAAAACACACACACAGCTTCATTCATGTCCCCACAGAAATGCCCACACAGGTCCATACACCCATACAAGCTAACACACACACACACACACACACACACACACACACACACACACACACACACACACACACACACACACACACACACACACACACACACTATAAACTACCCCCATGTCTTTGATAAATGTTCCTGTTTCCTGAGTTCTCCCATAGAAGTGATGTCTGACCACAGCATATTCAAGACAGTCACTTTTTCCTACTGCAGTAAAATTCTACACAGCTGAGCATTTAGAATCTCTTAGATTAACAAATCAGAAGCAAAGGTATTTCTTAATGTGAATACATGGCTTATTATAATTAGACACTCCCTTAGATGTATGCAATGGACTGCTTGTGAAACTGTTCTTCACATTGAGGGCCATAGAGGGAAGAACTTCTGAGGTAGAGTGATCTCTGAACTGGAAAGTCATAGCAAGATGGGAAAACTTTCTAAGTAAAGCTTCCCATTGCAATAAGCCTTTCTAAATCCAGCAACTTTAATCTCTTTCCTTGTTCACAGTATGTGAACGTTTAATTCTAATAAACAGATTAGATACTGAAAGATTATAGGTAATTTTAAAAGCATCAGTAATGCACAAATAATGCACATACACTAGAGAAATGAGGGCAATAATTATATTTATACAGAAAAAAATAATTGACATATATACAGTACCAATACAAATACTACAGACAGCTACAAATCAAATGGTGCTGTGCAATGAATTGAATCATACCTCTCAACTTTACAGATTTTCGCAGAATGTCCAGATCTTTGCCTCATATTTTTGACCTGTTTTTCATAAAATTGTGGTTTTCTGGCAAATTAGTGGCAAATCATTAAAGATTGCAGTTAGAAAATAATGGGAGACATTTCAGTTTCAGACTTCATACCTTTCAGAAAGTTAATGTTAATGCAAAACCTGTTATTTTATCAACGTTCTAAGTTTGTAAGAGCAAATATTTAAAAATTGTCCCTATCTTTGAGCCTTTGTCCCCATTTTATTTATGGCGTTGTCCAGATTTCTTGTTCTAAGAGGTTGAGAGTTATGAACTGAATGTAGGAAGCACTCTACAGAGGTAGGAAACAGAATGTGTCATTGTCAAATGGGGCCATAAGCAGGGTAATGGACCAGGGACAACCCCCCCCCCCCCCTATTACCATATACACTTTCAAACCAGTCAGTCTGGTTACTATTTACTTCTTTTCTTTTACAATTACCAGAGAGATTTGGATTTCATTTAAAACTTCAATTTCAAATTTTGCAGAAAAAACACTGACAGATATTTTCAAAAGAAAACAAAATACTCTGACATTGAAAACATGAGAAACAGTAAACGTTTCTTCCCATGAAAGTCAGATTTAGTGGAAATTATCTGGCAACCCATTAAACTGCAAGAGACATGTTGGGTTTCATACTCAGACAGTGTATAGTGAAGCATTACTTAGCATATATATTAAGGATGCAGGAATTCAGACAAATGTATAACACATATGCTATCGTCCAAGTGTTCCAATTCAGTAGCAGCCAAAGAGTACTGTATGATAACTTTACTGAGGCAAATAAAGGCTGAGGGAATTATAGGTTCATAGGAGGTCATTAGACTAACAGCCCTAGGGTCCTTACAAACCTAGCCATAGTCATCCTGAGTTTCCTGAAATTTCAGTGGTTAGGTGAGCAAATTTTGCTGAGATAAGAGTCTATGGTAGTTAATAATGACTGCCTCTGTCCATGAAGGATATGGCTGACACCATAGGAGAGAATTTGTGGTCACCCATCCATTGATCTTGGTTGCGTTTGAAGAAGGTCAGACAGGGGCTCAGTTTCACATGAATGGGAAGCTTGCTCCAGAGAAGTGGTAGTTCCCTGGGAGATGCATTTATCTTTCCAGCATGATCTGTTCATGTCAGAGGCTAGGTTAAGATCCCTGGAGCGAGTGACCCTCGTCTAGTTTGATTTATGAATGTGTAGCATTTCCATCAGAGATGGCCCTGTAAGCCAGGCACAGGTCACCCCTTAGCAGCCTGTAGGAGTCAGAATACAGTAACAGGGCTTTCAGTCTTTCCATGAAGGACTTGTTTTGTGTATCCTGTATTTTCTTGGTGAAAACATCTGTGGTCTCTCCAACTGTTGTAGGTATCTGGTTCTGGTGAGGTACATGCAAACATGAGCAATGAACTCAATTATCAGTCTGATGTGGGCTGAGTATAATGGAATTATAACATCCTTAGCTCTAGATGTGATGCCTTTACTTATGAGATGTGCCACATAGAAGGATTTCCTCACCACTGTGGATATGTGGTGACTGATGTCCAGATTGCTATCAGCCTGAGTACCCAGATCATGCACCACTGGGTCTACACTTCAGGGGTGCTGTCTGTAATGTAATTAGCAGGGATGTCAGCTTTCCCAAAGGGAATAATAATGCATATTTGTTATCCCTTTCTGCAGTATATTAACATGGTTGGGAGACTCAATGATTGTTCCCAGTTTTGAATCATCAGTGAACTTGGTCAGCCACAGGGCATCCATGTTTGCCTGAACTTCTGAGAAATAAATTCTGAACAGTAAAGGGCCCAGCACAGAACCCTTTGGTACACCACTGGTGACTGGTCTTTTGCTAGTGGTAAAATCACCCATTTTGACAGCATGTGTCTTGTTGGTAAGCCAGTTGGCTACCCATCTTGGGTTAATTCCCCCGTAATACCTAAGTGAGGGATTATGTCAAATGCCTTGGTTAGGTCAAAGTAGGCAGTATGCACTGTCTTTCCCTTTGTGACTTTCCTACACACACACACACACACACACACACACACACACACACACACACACACAGACAAACATATATACTCTCTCTCTTCATATAAATATATATATATATATATATATATATATATATATATATATATATATATATATATAGATATTGTATTGAGTCCTTTCTCTTTACATCCCTTAATCTACTATGTTATTATATCTGAAATAGTAAAGGTCTGACATAATCTAGTTGCTTTTGTAAACTAATAGCTGTTTTAGCAAAATGCATTGTTCTTTACGATGTCCTTACTACATGTATGCACTATTTGTGTTTTTAGTTCTTTTATTTTATGTAATTTCTAGATAGTGTCATTTGTCTATCATAAATTATTTTTGTAGATTCATCTTCTTTGTGCATCCCACTTCCACAGTTATATGTTTCATAGTCTACAGTTTAGTGGACTCTAAGTGGCTGTTTAACTTGTTTAACACATCTTAGAATCAGTCATCTTGACCTGCTACAGCTTCTTGTATATCTTAATTTAGATCTCCTGCTACCTGTAATGATAAAGTGGTTATGCCATCATCTCTAGTTCTGCTAAATGGCTTTGTATAGTACTGAAACTCTACTACTTCCTTATCCTATTCAAAGCTAATATGTTGAGTGCCATCATGTAGGAACATTTTTCGTAGTACAGGAATTTCTACTGACATTTTCACTTTCTGTAAATGTTTTTACTTAATTATTTTTTATTGCATTATACACATTTTCCTCCTCATTTTGATTAAAGAAACTTGTGTTTCAAAGCATTTGAAGATTTTTTTTCTTGATTGCAGTATTTTGACCTAACTATTTGTATGGTATATCCACAGGTAGCTGAGATCAAATTACTTGAACATCAAGTATCTGAATTACAAGATGCCAGGGAACAGAATGTGATGTTCATAAGAGATTACTGTCAGTGTGATTTCTAAGTGTGTTATTTGAGCTAGTCCTTTGTTTTGGAAGAATTCACCTTTCTATGTCTATATGTACCTAAGTTATGGAGTGGGAGACTTGCCTCCTTTAAAAATGATTATATTTGGAGTTCTTACCATTTTTTCCATTGTGATATTTTAGATATTTGTGTTTATTCTTTTGTGTGCTTTGTACCTTTTAGTTTCAGGCTATGTAAAGGATCACTTTTTATTTTATTTACTTGTTAATTTGGTAGACACTTTGAATGCATGTTCCTTCTCAAGGTTGACCCATGATCTCAATTTGGTTAAGAGTCTTTCTCAGTCACAAAATTTGCAACTGGAAATTAAAATGGAGGACTACAGGACGAAACTTGTTAACAGTATATACCATTAACTTCCATAGCCAAACTGCTAGAATTGAGTGATCTTGGTTTTCTTTGGTAGTGGGAGAATACACTTGTACCCATAAGAATGATAGAATGAAGCTTACCCATATGTTTGCACTGTATCTAATGAAAAAAGTAATATACTTGATTACTAGTTTTCGTAATGCAATGTTTCTGGTTAATGTCATGGCAGATCAATAAATCTGGTTTAGTAAATTAGAGCCAAGGTCACATGCAGTAAATATGAGGGTCTTACAACATGCATTGATGATTATTGTGAAGAAAATTAAAACAATTTCATCTGTGTTAGCATGTCTGGTAGGAGATTTATGTATATTATCAGATTAACATGTACTGCATGCCAGCATGTCTAATTGTGAAAATGTAAACAAGTTTTAAAATGTTGAGTTTTTCCCTGTTTGTACAAAATGTATAAAGAATCTGTCAGTGTTTTGATACATTTCTAATTGCACATATTTGTGAGAAAGATTCTAAACTATATACTGTCTGTGGAGAATCAGCTGAACACTATATGATGTCTTTAGAATATTTGCTATATTGTTTGTTTTTCGGCTTTTCGCAGTTAGGGGTCGCCACAGTGGAACTCTGGTCCGCTAATGATTGGCAGTAGATTTTCACGAACGCCGAGGTGCCAGCTCAACGTCCAACCTTCAACAAAGGCACGCCCATTTACTCATGTCTTTCGAATGCCCAACCAACCGCAGGGAGACATGCAGACTCCACACAGAAGGCACTCCCTGCACTCCTGCCAAGAATCGAACAGGAGAACCTCTTGCTGTGAGGCAGCAATGCTACCGCTGCACCACTGCGGATCTTCCCAGTTGCTATGTGAATATTTGAATAGCTGATTGACAGGAAAAATAACTTTTTCAAACAGCTGACTGTTATTTTAAAAATATAAGACAGATGAGACTATAAAGCTAAGCAGGTAGTGAAGAGTTGCAGTCAGTTACAGTGCTGTGCTGTGAATACACAAGAAAAAGGACTCACCAGAACTGTAAGTCTGCATTTTTCTTGTTTTATGTTTTAGATTAGATCAGGGACAGTGTTCTCTAGTTAGATTAGGAAAGTTTAGTTATTTAGATAGAGTTTTTCTTAAATGATGGACTTCTATCCTATAGTTTAATTTTACATTTCTGCTGACTGAATTCTGGTGTTATTGAAATTATTGACTTACATTCTTGTAGTCATTTTGCCTATTATTAAATGTCGTTCATTACTTTACATTGTGGCTGGGCAACCAGTGTGTTCTTTAGAGATTAGAGAGTGCTTATATCTTTTTGATCCTCCCCAGGTCACCTTGAATGCCTAGCTGCTTCAGGTTATAGCTATCATTTATTTTGATATTTAATTTTTAATAACTTGATCATCCTTTGTAGGGTATTTGTATACCTGTCTGACTCTGGTGGCAGCATTACCATTTATACTGGGGAGATGACACAGCTGGAAATCCGTGTCAGGCTTCTCATAAGTGTTAGTGTGAAATTTAAATTTATTTTAAGTGTGAGTAAGTCAAAGGTCTTAAAGTGGAACACATTGATCTGAACTGCATAATAAGCGATTACATTTGGGGTGGAGAGAGGTATTTAGTCCAGTCCCAAGAAAATAGTAGTTTGTTCCTGTTGTGCTCAAGAGAAATTGTGGAATTTTACTCTTATGTGCTCTGGTGTTTTCCATGAAGCTTCCACACTGGAGTCAGTGGTAAGGATTGAGGCGCCTTAATTACTGACTTTGGTTTATTTTATTTATTTATTTTTTACTTTCCATTTGTTAACCAGGCTAGTCCAACTGGATATATTTCCATTTTCAGCAGAGGCCCAGGGAGAAAAGCTACACAGTAACATTTAAATGTTTATAGTGTACAATTATAAGGGAAAAAATGAAAATGTAAGGCAAACAATACATGAGAGAACAGTAGTTCCAAAGTCATACTATCTAAGAAGATACCATATTCAAAGTGAAATATTTACACAAATATAAAGAAATACATTAGCTAAAATAATTAGAGAGCCTTAGCTACAGTAAAATAAGCTAATTAAAAAATACAGAAACTTTGAAAGGAATAAGATACTCCTACAGTAAGGTATGTGAGGTTGTTTACATCAAGTTCACAGTTATTTCATCTCCTATTTTCAGGAAATAGTTTAAAATAGTTTCCACTCCTCAGGGGTAAGTAATGTTTAAAAAGTAGAGGGGAGGGAGGATAGAGAAAGATGGCAAAAGAGAATGCAGACAATTAGTCAGGGTAACAGCAAGGGCATAACCAGTGTGTTTTAAGATGTTGCTTCAGCCTTTGCTTAAAGAGTGGGAAGGAGGGAAGTGCAGTTAGATCTGATGGCAACATGTTCCAATATTTTCCAGTGGTATTAGAAAACAAGGAGTCACCTGCCAAGTTATTAGACTTGGTAATGTTAGCCTGTAGTTTAGTGGAAGAGCGTAAGGAATTGAGGTTTACATAGGGGGTAATAAGGATAGAGAGTATCGGTGTGTTCTTAGGTTGGTAGAATATCCTATGAGCAATGGTAAGTTGGGAGAGTATCAGAATGTGTATTAAGTTCAAGCCAGTCAAGCTGCTTTAAGTTCAGACAGTGGTGAGTTCTAAATGGGTTCCCAGTGACAAACCTGGCAATATTATTATAGGAGTTAGTTAGTTTAGTGAGATTACTTTTCTTTAGGTTAGTATATATGGGGGAAGCATAAAGAAGAGCGGAGATTAAATGGGAGTGGGCAATAGTAGTTCTGGCCGTTGGTGTTAAGAAGGGTTTTATTCTAAATAGGGAGCCCAATTTTGTATTTACGGATTTTATAGTGTTATTTATATGATTGTCAAATGTAAGGTTATTGTCAATTAAGACTCCTAATAGTTTGGTGGTAGAGTCTGGGGTTATAATGGTGCCATTATTTGATTTGATAGAGAAATTGATTGGGGGGGACTTACTGTTAGGTGTAAAGAGTAAGAGCTTGTTTTTTTGGCATTCAAGAGGAGGCAGCATTTTAGGAACCATGCCTCGACTGAGTTGAATACTGTCTGAGTTCGGGATTGTAGTTCAGATGTGGAGTTGGCAGAACATATGAACGTGGAATCATCTGCATATTGTATGCAAGTAGCTTGAGGGATTGCTAAGTAAAGGTTGTTGATGAATACTGAGAATAGAAGTGGACCGAGAATGGAGCCCTGAGGTACTCCAAGGGAGACTGGCAGGTGGGATGATAGTTTATTCTCCCAAAGGACTGCTTGTTGTCTATTGTTAAGATAGGACTGAAACCAGTGAACAGCCTTAGTGTCAGGAGCAAGGAATTCAAGAGTTTTTAGGAGTAGTGGGTGGTTGACCATGTCAAAGGCTTTTGACAGATCAAATAAGAGTGCAGATGAGAGGATGTTGTTGTTACGGTTTTTATTGATAGAGTCAGTGAAAGATAGGGGGGCTGTGGTGGTGCTATGAAATGGCCTGAAGCCATGCTGACACTTAGCTAATATATTATGTTGGGTTAGGTGGTTAATAAGTTGATGGTGAATACATTTTTCCATAACTTTTGCTAAGGGTGATGAGTGCTATTGGCCTATATTTGGAATACTCATTGGAGTTTCCACCTTTATGTAGAGGGATAATGTGGGAGATTTTCCAGATATCTGGGATGGTTCCTTCATTTATGGTTCTGTTTATAAGGATGGATATAGGATAAGCTGCTGCTTTGGCTGCTTTTTGCAGGTATTTAGATGGTATTTGCTCTGCAGAGGGAGTACATGGCTTAAGTTTATGTATAAGTTTTTGGATACACAAGGTAGCGATGGGTTGTAGTTGGAATGTTGGGAGAGTACTAGGTAAAGAGGTATGGAGATTAGAGTTGTTTGTGGACAGTTGGCAGGCTAGAGATTTTATGATGTCAGTGAAGAAGGTATTGAAGGCATTGGCATTTTGAAGGGAGGTATTATTATCAGCCCCTAGAGGGGATGATGTACTAGAGTTCCCTAGGTGTAGGAGTCTATTAATGCTAGACCAGAATTTTTGTGGATTGTTATGGTGAGATTGCTGTAGTTTACAATAGTAGTTTTTTTTGTCAGTCAGTATGGCTTTTTTAGTAGTATTCCTTAGCTGTCTGAATGTTTGTTGCTCTGAGATATTTTTGGATGCTCTCCACTTGGCCCAAGATTTATTCCTAAGCAATATGAGCTGTCTAGTTTCTTTTGAAAGCCAGGGGGCAAGTTTGGACTTCATTCTGATAGAACGTTTAGGAGCATGCTTATCAAGGATAGTTAAGAATTTAGAGTTGAAATATTTAACTGCCGGCTCAAGAGGGAGAGTTTTTAGTGGATACCAGTTACAGGCATTCAGTTCATTTTGGAATAATGCAGGATTAAAATGTTTGTTGCATCGAGAGATCTTGTAAGTAGGGGTGTTAGGGATATAATTTTTTTTGTCTTATAATGTAAGTTAACATATGATCACTTAAGTCATCTGGTAGAGTTCCTGCCTTGTAAACATGCTGATGTTTATTAATGAGTATCCAATCTAGGATACTCTCTTTGTTGTTGGGTGTGTTAAGTTGAGTGGTGGTGGTAATAGTTTGACTAAAGCCATGAAGATTAATATGTGATGAAGGATTCTCTGTGTTTACACATTTCCAGTCAGTATTAAAATCACCAAGTATAATGGTTTCTTGTGGGTAAGAAGTTGATGCCCAGCTTAGAATGTCTTCTATTATAGAGATATTATTACCAAGGGGTAGGTAATGCAGGACATCACATTTGTTGGTGGCAGTCCAGGGAGATATTATCCAGATATCACATTTAATTGTTGGCAGCATAGTGGGATTTTTAATTGGATTTCAGTAGCCTGTGGGCAGTTGTCATTAAGGTGTGCAGTCTTGATAACCACAAGGTAATCATTCAGAATTTCAATCCACCACAGTTTTATTTATTTATTTTTTTAGTTAGATAGTCAGGTATAGCAGGCAAGGATGTCAACAGAAGATTTTAGCAAGCTAACAAAGATCCAGTTGACTAAGGAGTGTGAAGTCAAAAGATTGGTGCATGCCAACCTGACCAAGGAGGCAATGATTTCAGCCTTGGTTGTAGCCACAGCTCGGATCAGCCATTTAGAGGATATCCAGTTTGGTGTTGGTGATGTGCAGCCAGCTGAGATGAGACAGTCCACATTTTCTTCAGAGCACCTGAGAATCCATCTGGAGTTAAGTAGATTGGAACTGGAGGCTGAGGAGAAGTGGCACCAATATGTACTGGAGACCAAGGAGTGAATGTTATGTCTGGAGGCTGAGGAGCAAATGTAACTTCTAGAGCCTAAGGAGAAACTTTGCCAACATGAACTGGAGACCAAACAGTTGGAGACCAAAGAGAGACTGAGGTGTTTAGAAGCCAAGGACAATGAGAGACAGCACCAGCATAAATGGAGCTTCAAACCCTTTGAGAGGGTCATGGAGTTAATGGGTATGGAATAACCAGAAGCCAAAAGCTATAAAGGTCAGTACACATTTTCCTCAGTACAGGGATGGGGATGACTTTGATAGTTGTATTCAAATTTCTGAGATAATATGATGTTGACCATGAGCTCTGTGTTCAGCTCCTGACTACTTTACTACATGGTAAAGCTGTGCAGGCTGTAGCAAAGTTAAATGATGTAGATTGTTTGAATTATGACAAAGCAAAATGTTGCTTGCTTGACTGCTTCAGACATACACATGAGGCATATAGAAAAAAATGTTTTGTGAACTTAGATAGAAGGCAGATGAAAGTATATGTGATTATATTGCTGACTTAAGTACTTACTTTCACAGATGGGTGAGAGGGTGTCAGGTCAACAGCTCTGAGGGACTGACAGACATTTTGGTGAGGGAAAAAGCCCTCAGTACTTTGCCTGATGGCATAAGACTCTGGTTAGCAGACTGTGAGTGTAACTCTGCAGAGGAGTTGGGGAGAAAAGGGGCTCTCTACTTGGCAAATGGAGCACCCCTGTATAAGAAAAGGATACCCAGTGCTGCACATGGACACACTGGAACCCAAGGGGCAGTCTAAACCATTCCAACAGACTCCACCAGTAATGGGGAAAACTACTAATCCAAGTACATGGTTATGTTTGAAGTGTAACCGGAAGGGACACATAGCAGCCAAATGTCCATCAAGGCAAGGTCAGAGACAGAATGTGAGGGATCCAGTAACTGTGTATGACAAACCGCCAGTGGTAAGTTGTTTAGACACTACAGAGGTTCCAAATTATCACCAAAATGTATATCCTATCTTAGTAGATGGTAAACAGGTAACTGCTAAGAAGGACACAGCTTCAGATATAACCACTGTGAGGCCTGAAGTGGTTAGAGAAGAGCAGCACTTGCTTGTGCAATCCATTCCAGTCAGAGCATAGCGGGGACCTCATTCCAAATAACTTTGGCAAGGGTTCGTCTTGACTGGGAGGGTGGAAGTGGAAGCAAGCAAGTAGGTGTGTTTGAGGATATTCCTGCAGGTATCCTGTTAGGGAATAATTTTGATGATGCAGTACCTTGTGTGCATGCAGAGACATGCAGTCAGGCTTGGAGAAAGGCATGTAGGTCTGGTAGTCTGGGAGTGACCCAGAAAGATCTCATAACCGAAGCTTGGATTGGCATGGTGGCTGTTTCAGAGAAGGTACTATCTGGTAGCAGTAAATCTGAATAAGAGCCACAGCTGTTGGGGGGTACTAATGCTCCCTTGGACATAAAGACTGTGAGGATGGAGGTGAGTGATGGTATGCAGAGTGACAGTGAGGCACAGCTGTCAGAAGTGACTAGTGTTGTCCCTAATTAATGCAGAAGCATATCACAAAATGTTAGAGCTATTTGATAGAACAGGTTTTGACTTAATGAGAATATTAATTAGGGACAACACTAGTAGGCTCAACAACTTAAAGAATGAATTAGTCACACTTAAACAAATTATTATGAATGACTTACTGTTTGAAAGCAACAGAAACAGGTTTGACAGATTTACAATTGATCTTGATATGTTTGTAAAAACCAGTATGGAGAGAAAACAAAAGAAGAGTCTAAGAGATACTAATGAATATAAAGAGAATAGGGCCTATCCTTCACCTAACACAAGGGAGGGCACAGAGAAGTGGGTACAAGGAGGGAGATAATTCAAACTGAGGTTGGTGATATTGAAGGGATACAAGTTGACACAGAAGAGGAAACAGTTTTTTTAGAGAACCCACCCCGCTGAGGCACTCGAACCGATTAAGAAATCAGGGCCAGCCACAGGACTATTCGGATCAGAGAATGCCTCAAAGACAGGGTTTCCAGTCAGGAAGCAACTGAAGGGGTGGGAGACAGAGGAGGAACAACTACAACAGCAACAACTGGCATCACAGACAAAACAACTACAACTGATGAAAGTTTTAGATTTTACCTCCATTATTAAGGATGGCCCATTGGATAACAATGACTTATTAACAGATACTTCTTTTGATCTATCTGTTACTCCCTTGGTTCAGAGTTTAGGTGCCAACAGCAATGATGGCACTACCATAATTGGTGACAAATTATTTCATATTTACAACTATTCAGATTTGGAAATTTCAGATAGTCATTTGAGTTTGATGAAAAAAGGTTTTTTGTTTGTTCTAAATTTCAAATATGATATTCGTAAACTACTCATCAATTTGAAGTTATAAGCTAGGCAGTTAAATTTAAGGTTGTTTTTTGACAACAAACACACTATTGATAGAGAGACACAAACTTTTACACTTAAAAGAAGTAGTGTGTTTATACCACCTTGAAACCCTTTGATATCAGTATTTGAACGCTTATGTATTAGTCAGATCAGGAGACTGATTGACAAAAAGTTACCTACCAATAAGAACTTAACATCTGCAGAAGAATTTTGCCTAAAAGGACTTTCATCTAGTAAGGATTACAGGGTCATGAAACCTGATAAAGGGGGCGGTGTCGTCATTATGATGAACACCGATTACTCTTGGAATATGCAGAGCATACTACATGACTCTAACACCTATGAATTTGTTTCCAAATTTGAAGTTCAGAGGGCATATACAAAAATCAATTGGCAACTTTATGAATTCCTTTGTGAAGGAATAATTAATTATGAAGAGTACAACTACATGCTAGTGGAACATCCAGTCATGTCCAGTTTATTAGGAATTCCCCAGGATTCATAAAGATATTACCAACCCCCCATTTAGACCAATAGTGGCAGCTAGGGGATCGAAAACAGAACCATTAGCAGCTTTCATAGATACTACCAACAAGAAGATTCTTGACAACATACCACATATATTAAAAGATTCATGGCATTGTTTGGAATGTCTCAGGACCCTATCTGATTTAAATTTAGGGGAATTTTGGTTTGTAACCATTGATATAGTAAATTTGTTTTCAGTGATTCCTCATGACACTGGTTTAGACTGGTTTTCCAGCAGTTTAACTAAACATAGCCACATACATCAGGTAAAGAGAAGCCTACTTGTTAATTTGATGTGGACTGTTCTAGAAAACAACTACATTGGCTTTGAAGGTGAATTTTACAAACAATCCACTGGAGTTGCTATGGGCGCCAAATGTGCGCCCATTTATGCCCACTTAGTATTAGCTGAATGGGAGGAACAGTATGTCTTGACATCTGAGTATAGATCCAAGATGATTGTTTACCTAAGATTTTTGGACGACATAGTGTTCCTTTGGAAAGGTACCCGAGATGAGTTGGATGACTTTATAGGTTACCTCAGTAGCACTACAACATTTTTGAAATTCACCAACAAGCAGACAGAAACACCATTGACTATTTGGATTTACAATTATATACCAAAGACGGGAGGGTAGAATCCAAACTATTCAGGAAGAAGACATATAGTAACACATTTTTACACTATGAGAGTTGCCATCCTTATTATGTAAAGAAGAACGTGGTACAAGGCCAGATGATTAGGGTGTCACACATAGTGAGCGAAGACAATAGTTTCTTGGAAGAACTGGAGGTATTAATTGACCTGTTTGGTCAATGGGGCTATCCTATTGATTTACTTATTTCAGCTAAACAGGACCTTATTGGAAGAAGGGCCATAGATGTTAGGCCCATTTTGTTAGACAATCAAAGGGGTGCAGAGAATAGTAACATTCATAAGTATAAAGTCAAGGATATTCAAACAGGAATGGTGTTACAACACAACACTACAGCCACTAAGGTTAAAAATATTATTCAATCAACATGGCAAAGTGTACTTCCCACAGAAATGCAAGACACATTAGGAAAGTACCCCCTTATTCATCAATAGTAGGGGTTTGAATATTAAAGAACATTTGGAAAGAATTCCTATGCCTACTAGTCAAAGGCCTGCTAGGACGGCCAAATGTGGCAACTGCAAAGCATGCAAATACATTAACGATGGCCCATATGTTCAAGTGAGCAACTATAAGAAGTCTTTGAGGAGTTCTGGTCATTGCAATTGCAACACCAAAATGGTTATATATGCGGCAACTTGTCTATCCTGTCCAGCTTTCCACATTGGTATGACCACAATAAAGTTGAGACAAAGAATTATGGAACACAACAGGGACATTAAAAACAGGAAACCAACTAATCTGTTATACAACCACAGTAAAGACTGTATTAACTATATATTTTTTTTATTTTTTTGTCATAGACAGATTATAAACCAAAGATTTTGGTGGTGATTATAAAACCATTTTAGAAGTCAGGGAATGCTTGTAGCAAATACGATTAGACGCAAGCAGTGCACCTGGCATTAATGACACCCTATCTCTAGCATGTATATTAAAACACAAGGCAGCATGTATTTAACAAGTAGAAATAACAGAGAATTTTTGATTTTTAGGTACATGTGCATATATGCACATTTTTACATAATCTTTATACACCACACATTTTGCATATATGTTTTATTTATATACATATATTTTCTATATTTATTATTCTTTATATTATATTGATTTACATTTCTAAATGTATGTTTTGATTTTAAGTGTTGAAATAATTCATATGGAAAGTTGACACATTACTATTTACTGTGTATTGGTGTTTATATATAAAACTTGTACAACAACTACATTATCTATAGTTAAGGGTTAAAAATCTAAAAGTTTACATGATAGATTCATTGTAACCAATTAGCATTTGATTTAGTGTTAATTACAATGCTTATTTAAAGGTTGTGATGAGTTGTGACAAACTGACTCTGAAGATGCCCTATATGGGTGAAAGCGCTTAGTCAGTTAAATGTTCATAGTTAAATAAAATCATGGTGGTTTTACTTTGGTATTACCAGTGTTTTTTTTATTTTAACATTTTTCTCAAGTGCTGGTTTTCTCAAGGGTCACCTGAAATCATGCTTGAGTCATATGGGGGGGGGGGAAATATAAAGAAAATGAAAACACTGACATCTGTGTTAGCATGTCTGGCAGGAGATTTGTGTATATTCTCAGATTAATTTGCATTGTATGCCAGCATATCTAATTGTGAAAATGTAAATACGTTTTTAAAATGTTGAGTATTTCCCTGTTTGTAGAAAATGTGTAAAGAATCTGCCAGTGTTTTGATACATTTCTAATTTCACATGTTTTGAGGGAGATTCTACATTATAAACTGTCTGTGGAGAATCAACTAAACTGTAAGTGATATCATTAGAATATTCCTGGTCACTATGTGATTATTTGAACAGCTGATTGATAGGAAAAAGAACTTCTTCAAACAGATGACTATTATTTAAAAAATAAGACAGTTGAGACTGTTAAGCTGAGCAGTTAGTTAAGAGCAGCAGTTAGTGAAGAGTTGCAGTCATTTACAGTGCTGTGCAGTGAATACCCAAGAAAAGGGACTCACCAAAACTGTAAGCCTGCTTTTGCCTGTCTGTTATGTTTTAGATTAGATCAGGGACAGTATTCTCTAGTTAGATTAGGAAAGTTTAGTTATTTAGAAAGAGTTTTTCTAAAATGATGGAATGTTATCCTACAGTTTAATTTTATATTCTGGTGTTTATTGAAAATTATCAATTTACATTCTTGCAACCATTTTGCCTATTATTAAATGCTTTTCATTAATTTACATTGTGGCTGGACAATCAGTATGTTCTTAAGAGATTTAAGACTGACTATACCTGTTAGATACTCTCCAAGTCACCTTGAATGTGTGGCTCCTGGTTATAGCTATCATTTATTTTGATATTTATTTTTTAATAAACTGATCACCCTTTGAAAGGCATGTAGACTTGTTTGACTCTGTGGGCAGCATTATTTATATTGAAGAGGGGCACAGCTGGAAGTCTGTGTCAGGCTTTCCATAAGTGTTAGAGTGTGTGAGTTTTACATTTATTTTAAGTGTGAGTGAGTCAGAAGTCTTAAACTGGAAAACAATGCTCTGAAGTGCATGATAAGAGATTACATTTGGGATGGACAGAAGTATATAGTCCAGTCTCAGAAAAATAGAGTGTGTTTCTGTTGTGCTCTTAAGGGAAATTGTGGAATTTTGCTCTTGTGTGCTCTGTGCTCTGATGTTTTCCATGATGCTTCCACACTGGAGTCAGTGGTGAGGATTGAGGCTCCTTAATTACTGACCTGAGTTTTAAGTGCTGGATGTCACATTTATCTGTGGCAGTGTGGTGGGATAATAACTGGATGTCATAATTATCATCAGATTTTAAGTATTTTTTTTGTTACTTAAAACTACACAGAGAAATGCATGTGCTAAGTAAGCCACCCTAGTTTTAACTAGGAGATTTCTTTAACAATTTTCAAACAGGAGTTTTAGTTCCCATAGTAAGTAATAGATCGTGTATAGGCAAATGACTCTAGCTTCATAATTGGAGTCATGTGTAATTAATGTGCCTTCACTTTCTAGATTTTGTTCCCGGTGTATCTTCAACTATGTGTCTTCTGTGTCTCAGGCTCCAGACAAGTCATTGATCAGTAATGCATTTTTATGACAGGAATTTACTTCCAAATAGTAGTGTATATATTCTTCCTCCAAAAGTTCAGAGGATTGATTGCTCATTTAATCTCATTTTAAAAACTCTTATCCAGGAATACAAGCTGTTTTCAATGACCTTCTAAACTGTTGTCTGTACTTGAGTCACCTGGGATATCACTTTGATATGTAAATTAGCCGTTTCTGAAATAAAGAAATTCATTACATTAACTAAAATATAAACACTATTTTCAACTTTAACTTCAAATCAGTTAAATGTTTTTTGTGTGTGTGTGTGTGTGTATGTACTCTGTAATGAATGAGAAACAGAAAAAAATAAAATAGTGCTTGTAAAATTACATATCTCAACAGAACATTAAAGAAAATGTGAACAGGAGTTAAATAATGTCATAAGCCAAGATGCAGAAGTGATAAGTTGCAAATATGGAATGTTAACTGCTATGTATAAAATAATGGATCACATTTCATAAATATATAATAAACTGTCAGAACACATATTTCAAAAAGGCATATGTAAACATCAAACATCAAAGCAGCCAAACATTATTTGATTATTTGATTTTTAAAAAAAGTGAATTGTCAAATATTAATTATACTAGGGCAGCAAGGATAGTCAATGTCAAATTCATGCCTGATCATACAGACACATTCCACCACCAAGTGTCAAAAGCCATATGTAGTCAAGCAAGCAAAAGTGCATAGCCCTATGTTATCGAACAAAATGTCACTAAAACCATTGCTTTCTAATCTGCATATTGTGTTCTCAGACACAGAGCCACAAAGAACATTAGTGAAAGATGTTAAACTACCAAGCTTTGTAGAAAGTTTTGTTTCATGTTCCCAACAAACAGATCTGCAGACACCAAAACTAATTCTATAGAAATGTCACAGATGGCGATAACAATAACTATGTGCAAATGTCCACACAGATAGTATTTCAAAATTGATAACCAAATGTCAATTACTTAAAGGTAAACAGCTATGAGCATTATTCATTGTCAAACTGAAGGTAAATATTGAGACTGAACCCATATGGCTGAGACATAGGTATTCCATGAAAACTAATTATAGAAGGAAATTCAAATGTTCAAAACCACAAAACATTGATTCTAATTGATCGAACATCAAATAATAAAAAAAAAATGCATTATGCACTTTATGCATGGGGGCAATCTCACCTTCACCATCCAATCCCCCCCCACATACACACACACACACACACACACACGCACACACACACACACACACACACACACACACACACACACACACACACACACACTTATTTGGAGAAGGTGCTACATACGTTACTGATGAAGGGTTCCACTATGTTGACTGACACTAAACAGTTTTTAACTAAAGTGCTTCATACATTAGAGGCTACCTCTCTAGGTTTCAATGATTTTTTTAGTTACACTTGATGTATGCTTATTATTTACTTATATTCCTAATGACACTGGCATACAGTATATGGAGGAATTTTTAATAAAGAATAGTGATTTTTCTAGTAATACTATTTCTACTTTGTGTATGTTAATGGAATTAATTTTAGCCTATAATGTTTTTATGCTTTATTCAAGGTATTTTTTGCAACTAGCGGGGGTTGCCATGTTCACCTCCTGTGCTAATTCATATGCAAATATGATTATGACACATTGGGAGGCGATGTCTATATTAGCTAACAAAGAATATAAGAACCATATAATTTATTATAAAAAGTTCATTGATGACATCTTTATTGTGTGGCATGGTTCAGAGGTCACTTTGCTACAGTGTTCATAGGTAGGTACTAGGCTATCACCCCAAGGGCCTACGTAAGCCTAGCCAGCACGGTTCCATAGCTTATGCCACCCAATAAAGTTATTTTCCTGTGCCACTGTCCAGCAGAGCCACAGACGTGATCCCTGGGGTGTATTTCCTATTTCCATCCACTCATCAAGATTTTTCTTGAAGAGTGCTAATGAAGAACTTTGCCTGACATAGATGGGTAGCTTGTTCTGGAGTATAGAAAGTCTCTGGAACAGGAATCTTTCCCTCCATCATGTCCTGTTTATTGTGGTGACAAGGTTTAGGTCCCTAGAGCATGTAGTTTGGAGGGATTGGGATTTCTTTAGGTGTAGCATGTCCAACAGCTCTGGGTTTGACATAGCTTTATATGTTAGGCAGAGATCACCTCGGAGTAGGCGATATGCTACGGAGTAAAGCTGGAGTTTTTTGAGGTGGTCAGTGTAGGGCATTTGTTTGAGGCCAGTAATCCTCTGTGTGAGGTACTTCTGTGGCCTTTCCAGCTGCTGCAGATGTCTTGTGAAGTACATTCCAAAAGGGGCATTGTACTCTATAATGGGTCTAATGAGTGACGAGTAGAGGGGAACAATGACCTCTTTTTTCCTGGATGAGAACCCTTTAACGTTGCGGTGTGCCTGCCACATAGAAGGACTTCCTGACTACTGTGGTGATGTGACTATGATTATATTAGGGTGAATACATCCTTTTTGAAGTTTATGCTACACAAGTCTAAAGAAGTCATTGATTTTCTTGATGTTAAGTTGCGTAGGGTTGGCAGTACACTAGAGACCTGTATTTACAGAAAAGAATTTAAGAAAAATAGTTTATTAGCATGGTCCAGTATGCATCCCAACTATGTTTTTAAGAATGTTTTAAAAGTACAAGCTTTACGTTTATCTAGGTTAATGAGTAATGATACTACCTTGACTGACTATATGTGTAAGATGAAGAAGGAATTTCTGGATAGGGGTTATACTAAAGCTGAATGTGATGCACATCTAAATATTGTTGATACAGTTAGAAGGAATAAGTGCAGACCAAAGAGCAAGGGAGCCCGCAGGATTTTTTGCAGGGGGGTGCAAACCCAGAGCCCCACCCACATAGCTCTCCCCGCCCCCTGCCAACACAGCCCCGCCCAAGTCCACCCACCTCAAGCCCCGCCCACACATCCATTCAAGTGTCCCATTACTTGGCTATTTTTCCCCATTTGCCATAGACACTGTTCAAATCTCTGTGTACATACTGTTTTATGCTTTAGTTCTACAATGATTACAGGCAGTTGGATTTAATTTACAACTTTTATTTCAAACATTATAGCCCAAATACTGACAGACATTTACTAAACCTAAACAAAGCAATAGTCTTACAACGAAAACAGACTTGGCATTAAAGCTTCTCTACTTTTGAAACTCACATTCAATGAAACAGCATTGAAACCCACATTCAAAGAAAATGCATCTGGCCAGTGGCAGGTTATTTACCTTTGAACTGTTTTCAAGCAATAGGCTCCTTGCACACTGTTAGGGCCATGCAAAAGTTATTAGATTTACCTGATTGTATTAATTATAATATATAATATATAACTGAATTATATCCCTTGTATTATACAGCAACACTTGTTTGAGTGTGTTTTAAATTTATAGTTTTGAACATTTTTTCCAGTAAGCAATGAAACAAAACATACAAACCATTAATGACAAACTGCCCAATTCAGAACATTTCAACCATAAAAAGCCACTCATTACAATCCACCAATATCAGTCAATACACACAATCTCTGTCAAGTAAAAGTAATCTGAATAATTCCACATTAAAGATATCTGAAACTAATGAAGAGGTTGTTTCTAGAAAACAACTGTATATTTCAGTGTTTCATCTACAAATTTAGTGCCTGCTGCCGTCAAAGAATAAATTGCCTATGTTAAATTAAAAAAATGGTAAGCTGGTATATTGCAATAGAAAATGGATGGCAAGCCGAAAAACAGATTCATAGTTATTAGGCATCTCATCCAATGGAGGACATCCTCAGGACTGCAGCATACAAATGTACATGCTGTAGGAGTAAAACCTCAAGCCTCTACATTAAGATGCAAGTATTCTACTTGTGGTGCTACTAACTACTATAGCTTTAAAACTTTATACCACAATAGAGATACCATTTGCTAAACAAAACAGCTGCACATTGTAAATAGACTTGGCATGAGCAGCAGTAAACTTTGCTTCCCTTAAAACTCACAGTTCCTTGAAAATGCATTTGAAAATAAATTCCACCTGCTAACTCTAACTTGGGCATTTCACTGTGTGTCTCTCTTTCTCTCTCACACAAACATACCACACCCCTCAAGGCCTCAACCTTAGTGCAAGAAATCTGGACAAAGTCTAAAATAAATAGGGACAGATTATAAATATGGCTGTCATAAACTTAGAAAATTGCAAGAGTAACAGGATTTGTGTTAGTATGCATTTTTCTAAATGATATGACGTCTAAAACTGAAATGTGTCATTATTTAGCAACTTCAATCCTTTTTAGGAGGAATATGGGGCAAAAATCTGGACATTCTGCAAAAACCTGGACAGCTGAGGGGTATGCTACCTCCCCCCCACACACACACCAAATAATTCTGGTCAGGCTTGAATTAGTTCTGGGAAGGTTGCACTGAATGGCACCATGCTTGATCTGAAGTGGGTGAAATCCTGGTAGCCAGTGATAATAACTGATCTGCAGCTCAGCAATGTGGAGCATTAATGCATTTTTTGCAGAGCATTGTTTCATCACTACCTATTGTGTTTGCACATAACCTGTAGTTATTTCAAACATTTGCCTTTTTTGATTACTACAGAGTACATTTACCCACCAGAGATATTGTGTTTTGACTTCAGTGTGGAGCTTACCTAGTTGTTGCAGGGCTTGGCTTTTAAGTAAGGTAGCAATGCTTATTTACCATATACCATTAAAGCCACCCAACTAAGTGTACTAACACACAGACACTGCTGTAAGACACTGGTCTCCAATAAAATGCAATGAGCTTCTGAAAATACTGTAATCCTGTCCTTTTATTACAAATACTGTCATATGCATTTCAATACCCAAGGCTTATACATTATCTAGTTATGTAAATATTCTCTGCATGGCAACAACGAAAAGACTTTCAACGCTGGTAATTCTTTAACAATATGCTTACTAAAGCTTACTTGCATCTTACAATCTCCGACAAGCTTACCTGATGTTCATTAAACCATGGCTACTAAAACAGAGCAACAGGGCACTGGGACAGCATGCAGTTCCTCAATAATAAGAAGCATAAATCAACAGTATAAAAATCTGATAGAAAACCAGAACATTCTGCAAAATCAAGGACAGATAAAAAGCCACGGTCGTATTTGTGATGTACCTTGGATGGGGAATGCTCTGCACACTTGCACTGCATAACTGCTCCTTGCCTTCCTTGGACACATCCAGAGCAACTACAATGGAGGGTGGGGTGCAATAAGTATGTCATAATTTGAAATGTCTCTGGCTGACAGTGATGGCTGTAACACTCATACCTCTCAACTTCAGAGCAAGAAATCTGGACAAAGCCATACATAGAACTAGAAGTGGGACACAGGCCCAAAAATAAGGCCAATTTTTAAATATTGCTCTTATTAACTTAAATAGAACAGTAGTAGATCTTGCATTAGTACGAATTTTCTGAAGGGTATAAAATCTGAAACTCAAATGTAAATGTCTGCCATTATTTTCTAACTTCAAGCTTTAATGACTTGCCACTAATTTGCCAGAAAACCACAAGTTTATGAAAAACTGACCAAAATGTGATGCAAAAATACCTGTCAAAAAGGGACACCTTTTTAGTAGTAACATTGTTAACTTGAGCAGCTAACAAAATAAGAGCATCTACATGCATTTCTGAAATAAAAGTAAAGTAATCTATAACTCTGATCATTAGTTATATACAATTATAAACCCTCCACATTTTCTTCCAAAATTGCCATTTTTGAGGAGGGATTATTAGGGGAGAGCAACATTTTGAGCCAAAATTGGGGACAATTGAGAGGTTTGGATATTCCTAATCTACAGTGATTTGCACGTACCTCTCAACCTCTTAATGCAGGAAATCTGGACAAGGCCAAATATATTGGGGGAACATACAAACACTACTAAAAATTGCTCTTGTATAAACTTAAGACAGTCTTGCATTAGCATGCATTTTTCTGAAGATTATGACGTCTGAAACTGTGTGTCATTTAGTGACTTCATTCCTACATGATTTGCTAGAAAACCACAAATTTTATGAGAAACAAACCAAAAATAAGAAGCAAATATCTATTCATTCTGCAAAGATATGGACAACTGAGAGGTATAGTTCAATCGGGGCTGTCTGAGTTCGCTACCCCCCCCCCCACAAAATCATGGTCGAATGGAGCCTCCCCCTGCAGCCATTCCAATGTCCCATTCCTTGGTTATTTTGCCCTATTTACCATAAACACTGTAATGTGCATACTGCTTTACTTCTGCGATGATTTAGGATTTCATTTGAAAGTTTTATTTTGCATTTTACAGTACAAACCCTAATACATATCTGTTAAACAAAGCAATGCAGTCTTACAATGAAAATAGACTAACATTAAAACTTCTCTGCCCTTGAAACTCACATGCATTGAAACCCACATTCAAAGAAAATACATTTTGCCAGTGGCAGATAAATATTAACTCTGGGCTGTCTTCAAAATCATAGGCCCCTCGAACATAACATACACATGCTCTTTGATACACCTTCCTGACTGTATTACATTATATTCCTTGTACAATACAGTACAGTTGTTAGAGGGCATTTTAAAATTATTGTTTTGAACATTTTTCCAGTAAACAATGAAACAAAAGGCATACACTACTGACAAAACTGCCCAATTCAGAACATTTCCATCATAAAAAGTCTACTTAACCTTCTATAGTCCACCAGTATCAGTAAAAAATATGCACAATCTCTGAAGTAGTAAAATCCACATTAAAGAAATTTGTAACTAATAAAGAGGTTGCTGCTTTATATCTCATTATTTAATCTACAAATAAAGTGCCTGTTACCCTTGAAGAATAAATTGCCTTTGTTGCATGCAATAAAAAAATGATAAGCTAGTAATACTGCAATAGGGAATGGATAGCAAACTGATAACAGGTTCATAGGTAGGTACTAGGCTACTGGCCCTAGGGCCTATATAAGCCTAGCCAAAAATGTACCCTGGCTTTCGCCATCCAAGAAAATTATTTTCCTGTGCCCTGTTGAGCAGAGCCACAGAAGTGATCCCTGGGTGAATTTCCTATCTCCCATCCAATCATCAAGATTTTTCTGGAAGAGTGCTAATGAGAAGCTCTGTTTGACAGATAGGTAGTCTGTTCCAGAGTATGGGAAGTCTCTGGGACAGGAATCTATCCCTCCAGCATGTTCAAACATACTTTTTTAAACATCACTGTTTAAAGTATACATACTCATAGCCATGTTCCATGGGGCAAGCTAGTAAAGTGAAAGTGCCAAATGCAAATAAACAAAAGAAAAACAAAGGAAGCACTTTTGTTGTACACATCTTCAACATAAACAACTTAATCAAATTTGATTAAGCAGACAGACCCACACCTACAGAAAAAAACTTACCAGGAAATTCACATTTGTAAGGTTTTTCAGGTTCATAATGAGTCCTCCGATGAGTGTTCAATTTGGCTGGTGTGGAGAAACACTCCTTACAAACCCCACACATATAGCTATTTGCCTGTTCATGAGCCTTCACGTGTGTTTTCAAATTATAAACGGTAGTAAACCTTTTCCCACAATTTTCTACGTGACAGGTGAATGGTCGCACCTTATCATGAGATTGCAAATGCCTTTTCAATTTATATGAAGTAGTAAAAGACCAACTGCATCCATCCACTGTACATTTAAATGGTCTCTGTCCCTCAGTATGAGACAGGATGTGCATTTTCAGTTTGTGTTTCTTGTCAAAGGTTTTGGCACAGTTTACTTCAGAACAGTGATAAACCACAAGAACACCTTTCTTGCCAAGGTTACTGCCATCTGCTAACTTGACCTGAACACCATCGCGACTATTTGCAATTATGTAATTGTTCAGCTGCCCATCTTCCGAGTCCGGGTGTGCAGTGCCAACCTCATCTATCGTGTATGAGGCGCTATCTTCAGAGTCTTTCTGCGATACAGAAGAGTTGAGGGTCGAGTTTGGATCCAAACAAGAGTCGTCGTGCAAACCACCCGTCGGTTCTTCCGATACCTGCTGTTCAGATTCTTTACTATTTTCCGATTCATGAGCAATAGCAAATACCACATCCTGAAGTCACTTCAGTGCAACACCTGCCTTCACATCAATACCATCTTCTTTCAGTAAGTCTTCATTACTCCATTCTCCAACCTTACGATTAAGTTTTGGTTGTTGATGGTAAGTATTCCTGAAAACGTCCCCTGGCACGGTGAATCACTATTAACACTCTGTATATTTTAGTTCCCGCTCGCAAACTTCGCGCGATGATGTCAGCACATCTGCGACTGGGCTTCTTAAAGAAGAATGCCTTAAAAAAAAACTTTTTTTAAATCAAAAGATTAACTCAGCGGATTCCAGGGGGGTGCAAGTGCACCCCCTTGCACCTGCCTGCGGGCGCCCTTGCCAAAGAGTAAAGCGGTGTTTCAAGAGAAGATGGATAGGTCCAATATTAGAACCTGTAGGCTATGTTTACCTTTCACATCAGATAACAAGTTTTTAGTAGACATTATTAGAAATAACTGGCATATATTGACAGTGGATGAATGGATAGGGAGCATTGCTGGACCTTATCCTAAGGTTACCTTCAAGAATGTGAATTTTTTGAAGAGAAGGTTGTGTCATAGAACAGGCTCCTTTAGGAATAGAGTATCATCTGATAGAGTTGATATCTATGGATGTTGGCATCGTAATTATTGTAGATTTACTGCTAATAGTAATGTCTTCGAGCATCTCACCACTGGAAAGGTATATCATTTCACCATCATGCTGATTGTTTAACTTGTAATGTCGTACATTTAGCTACATGTGTACAGTGTTTTCATTTTTATGTAGGGATGACAACCAGAACTTTAAGAGATAGAATTAGGGAACACCTATATTATTCTAGTGTTAGAGATGTAAGAAGTGCAGCAGTGATATATACTTTGGAAATGGGGAACGCTCATAGTTTTCTTTTTATGACACTCCAAGTAGTTACCCCCAGCAATAGATTAGGGGATAGTAGGAATGTCTTGGAAATGGCTGAGCAGAGATGGATAGTATTGCTGCAAGCAGACAAACAATATGGTCTTAATGAAGCAGTGTCTTTGAAGTTGTTTTTGAGAGATAAGAAGCTGTTAAATTGATTTTGAGGTAGATCTGTTTTTATTGAGTAAGGTTTTAAGTTATAGGCTGCTTTGTGGTAAGACTTGGTTGATGGTCTGATATTATTTTTTACCTCATTTAATTTGTATATCTTTTTTTCTTATTTATTGATTATTGTTTTCAAGCTGTTAAGTGTAGATAGTGAAAGGACTGTGATATAAGAGTCAGTTTATAAGGAAACACTATCTTTGGGATTATATAGTGTTTTCCATATTTTTTCAGCTTAGATTTTTACACGGATAGTGTATTAGTTTCTGCCGTTGAGTCAACTCTTGCCATCCCTAGCGACGGATAGTTTTTGGCTGCTAGGTACAGGTAGTGGACATGTTTTCTCATGAGAGTTCATTCAAAGAGGAATGCATGTTTCTGTTAATAAATAAGGTACATTCTTTTACTATTTATGTGCCTAGTTCAATGTGTTCAACATGTTTTTTGCTTTAATAGTTTTTTGAAATGCACATTTAGAAGGTTTTATAGTTGTTTTTAGATATGTATTTTTATAATTTTCGTAAAATAACATCGCATTTCAAAAAATGTTGGTTTGTACCTTTATTTAGTCGGAATGACTTATATTTTTATGTTTTGAAATAAAGGCTGCATATTTATATATTGTATGTATTTATCAGTTTTGCTAAGTAGAGATATTTGTATACACTTGGCTTCTTAATTTGTTATTTCCATTGTAATTATTGTTGCATGGAAGGGTTCATTGTGGGTAATTTGAATGATTAATTAATACTTGTTGTAGACTGGTTGTTATATTTTTTAAATAATAAACTGAAGTGTTGTCGTATGGTATGTCTGAGGAAGTGTGGATGTTCCTCACGAAAGCGCTCACTACTTCTATTTTATTATTTTGTTTAATAAATATGTTTTTAGTATTACAGCCGTGCCTGTCCCAACACACACACACACACACACACACACACACACACACACACACACACACACACTCACATGTACACACATGCACACACATTGCATATACTTCATTATCAATCACCTTACTTATTATGGGGGTGTTTAATATAGCTTTCTTATTTGGACTAAATTAATATTTTTGTGCCTCAGAAACTCGTCATGAAATTGCATAAGAATTGCATTAACGCATTACTTTTTCTGTTTTAAAAACAAGTGGCCATGTCATAAATTGCCAGTTTCAAAACATGTGACTGGTTTTAGTTCTTTCCTTCATTAAATCATTTTTATAAGAATGACAGTTTGATATTACACAGCTAAAACTGAACTAATTGAATAAATGATCCAGCATTTTTTTTATGTACTAAATTATTTTACGATATGCTATATAATAGCTTCAGTTCTGCAACACTGACTTTTCATTAACATGTAAACTTTTATTGAATTGGTTGACTTACTCATTTTTTTCACATTAATATAAAATTTCATTATAAATCTGATTGGTACTCAGTCAGATGTTTTTGATGGCAACAACCTGGGATCAGTAATGACCTGGTTTCCTGATGGCAGTCAAGAAAAAGAGAGACCTAAAAGTCACTCATGGTACCATCTTTCAGGAAAGAGAGAGTGACAGAGAGAGAAAGAGAGACAGAGAGAGAGGTAGACAAGCAGGCAATGTACTGCAAAATGCATCTCTAATGATGGCTGATGGTGTAGCATAGAAATAATACATACTAACTGAATATTTTATTTTATATACTTTTATTTGCACTTCATTGTTTAGCTTATTTATTTATTTAGTTATTTATATGAATTTGTTTTCTGGGGTGGAGCACTGATCTCAACTGACCAACTTTAGTGTCACCCCAGATGTACAAAGTACATAAAACACAGAATATCGACAATACAATAACAACAAAGAATATACTATTAGTATGATTAGTGAAAAATGTTATAGAAACAGCAACTGAACAAGGTCACACATAGGCACACGCAGAGGCAGTAAAACCACAAGAATGCAAAACATTCTTTTAAATATTGACATATGTACAATTTGAGCAGTGGTAGAAAGAGGAAGAACAGAAAGGCAGAATGAAAAATAAAAGGAAGGAGTAAGGTCTCCCAGCAAAGGTGAGAAGGTTCCAATGGCCTGCATAATGCTTGGTAACATACCTCTCAACTTTCACCTTCACAGTTACAAACACATTAAAACAATAAAAAGGGAAAATGTCCTCAGTTAAGGACACTTTTTAAATATTGGTACCACTAACTTAGAACATGTAAAAATAATTTACAAATTTATGAAGGACCAAGCAAATATTTGAGAACAATTTAAGGGCATCTCACCAAATTCTGTCCAGTTGAAGGGTATGCAATTAATTGTGCTTGACAGGTTATAAACAGGGAAGAGGCTATTACTTAGAGATTTAGGTTTTATATCCTGAGTAGATGATATTTACCCTATTTTCCCCCTTTATTCACTAATTCAAATTCAATCCAGCTTTTAAAATGACAGGTGGAACACACGGACATATGAGTGTGAAAATGTGGCTTGAAGGGTTGGTTACATAAAATTCAGCATGAAAGACAGAATATGGCCTTCAGATATGCACTGGAGAACTGCCTACCCCAGTCCCTGGTCAGCATTGCAGCTCTTTGCCCAGCAGCTTTTATGCATGCCTCACTCAAACCAAAGAATAGATTTTCTAGCCAGTAAGAATACATTCTACTGCTATGTAAGTTTATTTCTGTTGCTAGATTTGTATTGAGGTGCACTTGACATGTGTTTCATTTCTACATTTGCAAGACATTACTAAGCAATACTATTTGCCATTAGCCAACAGAAATTTAAGACAAATATTATTTTTAATGTATATGCTTTAAAAACTAGACAACTAAGAATGTTTCTCCACAAAAAAGTGCCATCTTGGAAATAAACTGCAGTAGACTAATTTTGTGGCACTATTTGCCTTCCACTTCACAAATAAATATGTATGACTATGGTGTTACAAAAATAATGTCATTTTAATTGGCTGTCTGATCTCATGCTAAGTCCATTTTTCTGCAGAGGATTCCTTTAATTCTGTTTCACTCAGCACACTTCTCAGAATGTAATGTTTTCTGTGGACAGAGCTGCACAATGTAGCTTCCTTTTTAACACTATAAATTACGTAATATAGTTTGACAACAATACTTTTTTTTGTAAATAAAAGATTTCATTCACAATGATGCAGATGTCTGTTTTTGTATATAGAAGACTTCCTTCACAGAGGTGCAGTTGTCTGTTTTACTGGTTAGAAGACTTCCTTCAGAAAGGTGCATCTGTCTATTTTGTATACAGAAGATTTCCTTTCCAAAGGTGCAGTTGTCGGTTTTTGTTTATATGTAGAAGACTTCCTTCACAGAGGTGCAGTAAAGACTTCCTTCACAAAGGTACAATTGTCTGATTTTGTATTGCCTGTTTTTGTCTGTAGAAGACTTCCTCTACAGAGGTGCAGTCATCTTTTTTTGTCTGTAGAAGCCTTCTTCCACAGAGGCACAGTCATTTGTTTTTGTCTCTAGGAGGCTTCTTCCACAGAGGCGCAGTCATCCATTTTTTGTCTGCAGAAGCCTTCCTCCACAGAGGCACAGTCCTCTGTTTTTGACTGTAGAAGATTTCCTCCACAGTGGTATGGTGCAATTGTCTGGTTTTGTATGTAGCAGGTTTCCTCCACAGTGGTATGGTGCACTTGTCTGTTTTTGTTTGTAGAAGACTTCCACAACAGAGGTGCAGTTTTCTGTTTTTGTCTGTATGTCTGTTTTTGTTTGTAGAAGACTTCCTCCACAGAGGTGCAGTTTTCTGTTTTTGTCTGTATGTCTGTTTTTGTTTGTAGAAGACTTCCTCCACAGAGGTGCAGTTTTCTGTTTTTGTCTGTATGTCTGTTTTTGTTTGTAGAAGACTTCCTCCACAGAGGCACAGTCCTCTGTTTTTGTCTGTAGAAGATTTCCTCCACAGTGGTATGGTGCAGTTGTCTGTTTTTGTTTGTAGAAGACTTTGTCCACAGACGTGCAGTTTTCTGTTTTTGTATGACTTCCTTCAGAAAGGTGCTGCATACATTTCAACCTCTCAACACAAAACATCTGGACAAAGCCAAAAATAATGGAGGGACAGAGGCCCAAAAATTGGGACAGATTTTAAATATTGCTATTATAAACTTGGAAAGTTGCTATAATAATGGGTTATGTATTTTTTGAAGGATATGCTGATACTCTGATATATATCATTTATTGACATCAGTCTTTAATGATTTGCCAGAAAAGTGCACATTTTATGAGGAACAGATCATAAATACTAGCCAAAAATCTATACATTTCAGAGGTGTGACATGCAGTTGTTTGTTTTGGCGTATAGAAAACCTCCTTCACAAAGATGCAGTTGTGTTATTATATGTAGGGAAATACTCTCCACCACATGAGTACAGACAAAAATATTTTGTGCAGTGCAAAATGTAGTGTTTTACAGAGAAACCCCCTATTGTATAAATTTGTCCTATAAAACAAATTGTAAAATTCCAGTCCAGAGAATAAATCAGCACTACTTTGTTACATGTGATACCTGCAATAAATAGCTTTCTGTCTCATTTTTTGGTAAGTAGTACTAGTGAAGTATAGTTCAGTAAATAAGACCCACATGTTCACTAAAATTCAATTTTTTTATATTGGATCAGGAGCCAGTAACATGTGGCATGTCTTTTACTTTCAGAAACAATCAGTCTCTGAAGGCTTAAGGTACAGACATAGGTGAGTGTATGGGGCAAATGAATGCAGTCTTTTGTCGGGACATAGGTCTGTAAAGGACAAACTGTGCATGTCAAAACACAGTATATTCCTCCATATAGGTCATTAACCAGTAAAGATAATGCTCCAAATAGTTTGAGCCAGTTCACTGCCCATAAGAGGTATGTTCACATTTGCCTGGTCAGACATGGTACCAAAAGAACAGTAGCACCTAAAGACTTTTTGCCTGGCAGAGACTGATGTATGGCCAAGAAATGATTCTTAGCACAAACAACACTTAAAGGGCCTTCTGAAAATGTGCATATGGCATAAGCTGATTACTCATGTTAATGCAGTCACTGCCCACAACAGATTGTTCCATGCGGTCCGGTAAGAGAGTAACTGACATAATGTTGCATGTCCACACAATGGCACTTGCCACTGCCCCAGAGATGATGGCCATAAGTGGGACTCTACCATCTCAGACCACCTTCCTGCCATCAAGGCATTCCTCATGTCTCTCTCTGAGAAGAGTGAAAAGACTGATAACTGAAAGAGTCCTAGATATGGGAGCTAAACTGGATGCCCCATCTTGTGTCTCTGTTGGGCATCCCCAGTTTGACATTTCCTAATATCAGTAACATTTTTTTTTGTAGCACACCTATGCCTTCAGCTCAGGAAAGCACAACCTTGCTTTATCTCTTCCACATGTACATCTGGAATGCAGACGTGAGTGCATACCATACAAACTATATCTGTTTACATACTGTGCTTAACTGTTATCTCTGTTATTGTTATAACGCTCAGAGGAGAGATTGTCACATATCAGCAGTGTTACACATGGATGTTTATCTCTCTTCTTTAAAAGTACTATAGTCTTGGTGCCCCCCCCCCCCCACTGTGGTGTAGGGTATGCTTGATGTCACTGTTGCTTTAGGCACAAATGGCAATGGCGTCCTGATGATAGTAAATTCTGAGGGCATAATGTCACAGTCAGTAATGGCAATTGTGAAGGTTATAATACCATCCACTTCTAGTGACACAGCTCTGCTGCCTGTGGATCCAGCCACAACCTCAGTGCAGCCCATGGAAGGACACATTACCTGTGTACCATCAGTGATGCCTCCACAAAGCATGGGGATAGCATTTGGGAGGATCAGGCCACTAAGCATTAGTGCCATATCTCCCACTCACTTACTGACTTGGGTGGGATGATGGGCATTATACAAGGGATATACACTACATCCATTTATGCACAAGTAGCCTCCACCACTACCATGTCAGAGGTAAGAGGTGTACTACACTATTTGAGAGAAAACATATATGTGGACTTCACTTGACTGATCTGTGTGTTGGACAAAAGCCCATGAAAAATAGGTACAAATCTATATGCTGATTAGCATAACATTTGCATCCATAATTATGTAACCCCTCCCACTCCAATGGAATTGTGGGATACCCACTTTCAAATGCAAACTGAAGAGCAAACAACTAAACTATGGCGACAGACCATACCTCTCAACCTGAAAACATCAAAAATCTGGACAAGTCCTATGAAAAATAGGTACAAATCTGTACGCTGATTAACATACAATTTGCATACATCATTATGTAACCCACCCACTCCAGTGGAATTGTGGGATACTTGCTTTCAAATGCAAACTGAAGAACAGACAACTATAATATGGCACCAGAGTCCCATCCAGCCATTCCAGTGTCCCATTACATGGCTATTTTGTCCCATTTACCATAAACACTAATGTGCATAATGCTTTACTTCTACAATGATTATTTGGATTTTATTTTTACATTTTATAGCACAATGCACAAACACTACAGACATCTGCTAAAAAAAGCAATACTGTCTCACAATGAAAATAGACTTAGCATTAAAACTTCTCCCATTCATTGAAACAGCACTGAAACCCACACCACATCCAAAGAAAATGCATTCTGGCCACAGTGGGCCAGTGGTGGATAAAGATTACCTTTGAGCTGTTATTAAATCATAGGCCCCTTGCTCAGAAAACAAGAAACATGCATGTGTTCTTTGATGCAACTTCCTGACTTTATTAAATTATATTCCTTATATAATACAGCACACTTGCTAGACTTGAAGCACATTTTAAATTTATTGTTTGAACATTTTTCCAGTAGGCAATGAATCAAGATGCATGAACCAATAATGACAAAACTGCCCAGTACAGAACATTTTCATCAAAAAAGTCTACTTCCACACACACATTTAGTAGTCAGAATTAAAATTACAATTTTAAATTATCACACATGCCTTAATTCTTGAACAGATGCAGAGCAGAACTTTGCAGTATTTTTTTGCATAATTTTACTATTGAGTTTACCTTAATTCTTTCCTCCTCTTTGCTTCTGCTTTCTTTCATTTTTGCAGTCAAATCCTTTGCATAGTTGGTATGCTGCGATTGTCTGTAAATCAAGTGGAATGTAAATCCATTCATTCTTTGTTTGTGCTGTCTTCTGGCACTTTATTAATTTTAATGACTGAGGTCAATAGCAACAGCTGTGTCTTCCTAGTAAAGCTTTTATGCTGAAAACCATCCATTTAAATTGTGCGATGGTGTCAGTATAAAATCTCAACTATCAAGACACCAAGGAGCCAAAACTGCAAACACTAATGACCTAGGTAATCTTCAAAAGTTGGAAGGGAAAATTTTAATTGCAAATATTTCTCAAAGCTAGGCAAGTGCACCAAGTACTAGAAATGGTGTATAATGTAACAGCTAAAAAGTAAGTTTTATTTTGTTTGCAGTTCTTCAAAACTGAAACTAAAACAGGAGGATAAAACCAGTGCCATCCTCTCCAGGCAAAGTTCGATAAACACCATACAAGCAAAAAGGTGTTGATCAGGCTTAGGCAAAAAAACACAAACCGAAGCCTTCGGTAAGGAGTACATTTATTACAGCAAATACAGAAGAACATACACAGCTGAAGTTTTAAGTTTTATTTTGTTGGCACTTCAGAACAGGCTATCTCATTTTGGGTCTCATTGTCTGTATAACTCAATATCTGTGAATGCAGCAAGCACATTATCCGACCTTACCCAAGAAAAGATACTTCAAACATAATGCCACAGTGGGTGACAGTGCGGGGGGGTTATAAAGTAAGTTATGACCAACTAACTGCTGAGGATGGAGGAATGCCCAACCTGCTGGAGAATGACTAAACTGCAGCAGCTCCAGGTGGTTGAACAAGCCTGTGGGAAATAGTATTAGAGGGTTTTCCATCATCCAGCAAGCTGTGTGGCCCTCCATTCATACAAAATTTAGTTACAGACCATAGCACAATAAATCAATCATCATGCTGTCTGGAACAGCACCGAAAAGCAGCTGAGACTGACCATTAACAAACATTCCGATTAAACAATTAAAGCAGTAACCTGAGGTCAGTTTAATAATACCAAATACCATGCCGGCACAAAAAAAAAAAAAAATAGGAACTGGAACACAGAAAATAATTATGGACCAAGGGCCAAGATCAGGTGCAGAGCAAGAGAGTATGCATTAACGGTTAACGTGCATTCCAGAAAACAAAATGTCACAGTGTTTTAAAACTTTTATGTGCATTTGCAATCCTGCTGTCATTACTAGCTAGCCTGCATCTTTAGAAGATACATATGCATGCGAAAGTCACCCTACATTGCTTTCTTACCTTGTCGCCAGTCTATTGGTTTCATTAAAACTTAAAATGTGAACTCCTCAATTGCTCAAACACAAAAAAGGGCAACACTGACTGTTAACACACATTCCGATTAAACAATTAAAGTGGTAACCTGCAGTCAGTTTAATAATACCAAATACCATGCCGGCAAAAAAAAAAAAAAATAGGAACTGGAACACAGAAAATAATCATGGAGCAAGGACCAAGATCGGGTGCAGAGCAAAAGAGTATGCATTAATGGTTAACCTGCAAGTTCCAAACTTATTTCAATGAAAAACTAGCTTACACACCTTAAGCTCCACATAAAATGGCAGGCTCCACGACGAAAGCAGCAGCAGCATAACTTCCTTTCAGGCTTTTCAGCCCAGCCAGCATTTGAACAAAAGCCTGCTTGAACAGTCCAGCTGGAAATGTGAGCAGAGCTCAATTCCGATAGGCTGGTAGCACCGACAGCGCTGACGTCATCGTGCGCATGATGACGTCAGCAAAATAGCGCGAAATGTAAAAATAAATTGGAAATAAATCAGAAATGATGGGGTGTCACTCGGAAATCATGGCACCCTATCATTTGGACCCCAAAACTCGGTAAAAAATGAGTAATTTGGGACGGTTGGGAGGTATGCCACAGACCCTTTAGTAAATTGTAACCATTTTATTAAATGTGCAGCAATGATATTCATTGGGAAGGGAGAAGATGATGAACCTTAGGATTTAGTTTTTGTTGACTTGCAGTATTTGGGTTTTGTGGTAAAAGTAGGGCATTTAATAGTAGGAAATATTCTAATCTTAGCAAAAGAATATTATATTTTGCTAGGACCTCCAAAAGTCATTCTCCATGGCCTACTGATCAGTGACATAGTTAGAGTTTGAGCCCTCTGGGGCTGTTTTAGTTTGCCACTATTTGCCCCTCACA
The DNA here is from genome assembly GCF_019279795.1 of Protopterus annectens. Lineage (NCBI taxonomy): Eukaryota > Metazoa > Chordata > Ceratodontiformes > Protopteridae > Protopterus > Protopterus annectens. The sequence continues at coordinate 1,424,227,556 of NC_056739.1, read as the reverse complement.
AAACCATGGTCAAGTGGGGCCAACCCATACACAGCCCTCCCCCCACAGCCATTGCAATGTTTCACGACTTCGCTATTTTGCCCCATTTACCATGAACACTGTAAAGTGCATACTGCTTCACTTCTACAATGATTATTTGGATTTCATTGAAAACTTTTATTCTACATTTTATAGCACAGACACTAATAGACATCTGCTAAACAAAGCAATATAGTCTCACAATGAAAATAGTCTTGGCATTAAAACTTCTCTGCCCTTGAAACTCACATTCATTGAAAGGGCATTGAAACACACATTCAAAGAAAATGCATTTGGTCAGTGGCAGATAAAGATTACTTTTGGGCTGTTTTCAAATTATGGGCCCCTTGCAAAAGAAGCATACATGTGTTCTTTGATACACCTTCCTGATTGTATTAAATTATATTCCCTTTATAATACAGCAGACATGTTAGAGGCTGAGTGGGTTTTAAATGTATTATTTTGAATGTTTTTTCCAGTAAGCAATGAAACAAAATGCATCAACCAATAATGATGAACCTGCCTGATCAGAACATTTCCATCATAAAACTCTACTCAAACTTCTACAATCCAGCAATATCAGTAAATATGCACACAATCTCTGCAGAAGTAAGTCATTCAAATAATTCCACATTAAAGAAGTCTGTAACTAATGAAGAGGTTGCTGCTAGCAAACAACTTTATATTTCATTGTTTTATGTATAAATAAAGTGCCTGTTGCCCATGAGGAATAAAGTGCCTATGTTACATTAAAAACATGATAAGCTAGTACTATTGCAATAGGGAATGGATGGCAAACTGATAACAGGCTAACCAAAAAGCCACTCGCAAGAACGGCTAGTGCATCGGCCCAAAAAGATGCTAAAACAAACAAAACAAAGAGCCAGCACAGTCCTGTATCCAAAAATAGTGTATTTAAAAGATACACATATTATTAATAATAAATCAGTAGTGTATTAAAAAATACACATGTACATGCACATATAAATGCACATAACAATTCAGACCAGTTTCAGCTTTGCAGCCTTCCTCGGTGAACAAAAACTGATGATAAATGCCATTTCCCTCCAGCAACATGATATGTATATATATATATATATATATATATATATATATATATATATATATATATATATATATATATATATATATATATTGCCATTAATTAGACAATAAACACTTAATACACCAATGTGAATTGTTAATTAGAAATATTCATTGAGGCCAGGTGAAAAAAGGCCCCTAACTTAACAATCCACTTTTTTTCTTTTGAATTGAGTATCTCATGTAAGCTTGCTTTATCCGTGGATTTATTTAGAATACAATCAATAATAGTGAATCTGAAAACCCCAGACTTGTGTTGATAAATATGTTTATATAACGCACTAGATTGTTTGTGATTCCTAATATCACTCATATGCTCACTGATTCTTATCTTAATAGGCCTAGATGTTTGACCCACATAAAAAGCTTGACATGAGCAACAAGCCAAATAGATCACCCAATTAGTGCTACAATTACCAAAAAAAGACAAATCATATACAATTGGTGTATTTTTACTGGAAAAACTGGTAGTTTTGCATATCCTTGAGCAATATGAACAATGGCCACATGGACTGCAACCGGTCAACTTTTCTCCTGTGATTCTTCTTTGACCCAAAACGTTCTCCTGACCTTGCCATCTTTTATAATGGCTAAATAATTATCCCAAGGATCAACCCTTCCTAAAGGAAAATGAACAATTTTCACCAAGAAAATCCACAAGGGAACCCTCACCTTGCAATGTATTCCAGTGTCTCAAAATAATGTTCATGAAAGATTGCATATTTTTCCATATGTAGTTACCAATCTAATTTGGTCCCTGTTGTCAGTGTACTGTTGTTTGTATTGTAATAACTCTGATCTCTCCTGAAGATGAGCGAACTGACTGGCCCTACAGATGTCACCTGCCCTGTATCTCCTATCCTTGAAACGGGTAGAGTGATCATGCTTAAAATGATCGTAAATGGAGGCTTTGGAGCAAATTCTCTTCACTCTGAGAAATTGAGACTTGGGGATGTTCCTGATGACATGTTGGGGGTGGAAGCTAGAGGCATGTAATAAGGTGTTATACTGAGGAAATTTGCGGAATACCTCATTCTCCAGGGTGTCTGAAGTGATGCGTTTCACTAGAACATCCAAAAATGTGATCTTATGTTTAGTCCACGTAACTTTAAATTCAATGCCCCACTTATTTCGATTCAAGTATTCGACAAATTCCTCAAAATAGCTTATATCTGCTCTCCACACAAGCCAACAGTCATTACGATAACATCTCCAAATGTCATTTCATCAAGTTAAATGTTATGACACCTATTATAGATAAGTTCCTCCTCTAAATATGTCATAAACAGGTCGGCATAAATGGGGACAAAAGATACCCCCATAGCAATACCCCGAACCTGCCACACACATTGCTGTTGAAAATAGAATACATTTTTATCAAGAACGTACTCAGCTAAACAGACCAAGAATGTATTGAAACCTGGTCTATATAGTTCCACTCAATTTAGCCAATATTCAAGTGCAATCAAACCCGCCCAGTAATGTAAATTGGTATACAGGGAGGTGACATCCATGGTACATAATAACCAGTCTGACTCCAATTATAGATCTGATATTATGCTCAAAAACTGGGTTGTATCTTGAATACCAGCCAGAATATATGACAACAGTGGTTTCAGATGTTCAGTAAGAAATTCAGAGAAGGGTTCAGTAAGTGAACCCCTTCCAGAAAATATGGGTCTACCTGGAGGGTTATTAGGGTCCTTGTGGATTTTTGGCAATAGATAGAGATATTGCTGTTTAGGGTAATCAACTTTAAGTTGGTATCCAATATCCTTAGAAATTATCTCTTCCTCAACTGCCTTATCCAGAAAATTGTCAATTTCCACCTTAAATTTGCTTGTTGGGTCTAAATGCATCAGCATATAATACCTATGATCAAGCAATTGATTAAATGCTTCCTGCTGGTATTTGGTCCAATCCTGGACCACAACAGCTCCTCCTTTGTCTGCCGGTAGTATTACAAGATTTTTATTGGATTTGAGTTCATCAGTACATTGTCGTTCTGCTCTAGTAATATTATCTTTCATCATATGGTCTTTACCAAGATGCATATGTAAATCCTTTAACACCCTACTCTGAAAAGCTGAAACTACTGGAGCCATAGGTGGTTTGAAAGTAGAATTATGAAACCGAAATGGCTTAGCATCTTCATTATTTTGAGCACCCTGAAAAAACAAATGTAAATTAAGTAAATGGCAAAAATCAACAACATCTTGTGCAAAGTTTTGTTCAGGTGCAAAAAAACTGGGCACAAAACTCAAACCTTTGTTAAGAACTTTTATTTGTAAATCATACAGCACCATTGAGGATATGTTGTGTACATTATAACAACAACCTATCTCTGTACTATCATCTTCAACATGGCCTCTAGATCTGGAGTGACCTGTATGCTTCCTCCCCCTGCTTCTGGGCCTGAGTCTAAAGGGTGGCCCAGGTTACTTACAGAATTCCTCCTCTTAGAAATTGGTGACCTATCCACTTGACTGTCTTCCCCCTCAGTATTAGATGAGGTGTCCTCACCTGACGTGACTGAATCTATATTTCTTTTTTTTAAGAATAGATTTTGATCTTCTGAATTTGGGATAACCAAATTTCTGGTTTCACAAACTTGACATTTTTATGAATTTTTATGAAAGGGTCTCCCCCAGTCAAAATCCTCAACATCTCTGTTGTATTTCTTCATTTTTTTTGTCTTTCAAATTGTTTTCAAGGTCTAAAAGATCCTTACTTAACTGATTTAGGCCTAAGGTATAACAGGAAAGATTTTGGTATTTAACTACCCCTTGACTCAAATTCTCAACTTCAAGAGTTTGTTGTTGTACCATTCTTTCATAATATGCAGCTAAAGCATTAACAAATCCCAATGAAGCTTGCTGCTGTACCGCAAGCCAATCATTTAGTAGTGCTTGATCAACCTGAGGTACTAATGGTTGCAAATTCACACTAAGTCCTCTCGGTGATATTTGTTTTTGCTGATATGCCTTAAATAGGCATAAATTCCACACATTACTCCTCAAATGTTTCATCTCCTTAGTTAGTTTGCTGAAAGCCACATTATATTCATCAAGTGAGTCATCCAATTGGCTTGATGAGCCATTGGGTAAAGAATGCAAACCCAACCAGAAATACCCAAGTCATCTGTGTCAAAGGACTGTCCCCCAATAATAGAAACTGGATCCATGATTCACTGCTGGAACCCAGGCAAACACCAAGGGATTCACCCTTCCCCTAGATTCAAACAAACGTTTGGCAAAAAACAAAACTGTAAACTTCAAATAACATAAAAATAAGATCCTGCCTCCGAATGTCAGCCACACTGAGACTCAGTCTTCCTTAATATACATGTCCAAGCCAATGTATATTATATTGTAATACACCGGATAAATAAAAATGATCTCCACAACTCTATGGTGGTGCTATGAATAGCTACAAAACTGCGCCAAAATCATATACTCACAGATAGCGCAAAATGCTATGTACCACCAAACCCATCCTCATTCCAGTGTATATTCTGGTAAATTCTGGATGTAATGATCTTACATCCAAAAAACATACTCAGATGCTTATTCAGAGGTAATCCTGTCTTTAAGGTTGCAAGAAAAGGAAGAAGAAAAAATTCCCGGATGTACCCAGGCCATTCAAGAATCAGCATAAAAAAATATATATCAGCTTGTAATACCATAAAAAAGGGAACCCTAAGTTCTCTGACACAGAACCAGGTAATACCAGAGAAAAGATATATACATATGCCTGATGTGATGGTATATCCACCAAAAGCAATTTGCTCAAAAAATTGAACATATATAGATACCTATATTGGGAATCGTCATAAATAGCCTACACACTCTAACCCTAGATCCTAATAAAACCTCAAGCATAGAGGAGGGTATCCAAAATATCAAAATATGTGTAATATAATGACAGTAGTAAAAAATGTGTGAAGCATTGGTGTATGTATTAACCCAAACCTAAATTATGAGTGCTACCAATAGCTTCACTCAATAAAATCTAAGTTAAAAAAATGTAGCAATAAAGATAAGCATTTATCAAGCATTCATTGATATCCTAACCTTAACTGTAATCATAATATTCATTGGACCTCAAAAATAGTAACAGGAGTTGCAAAAAACATATACATTTATAAAAGGTAGACCTCTACAAACATAAACTTAAGGATATATAATATTTGCATATTTAGCCATTGATGGCCACACGAAGAATTTGAGTGCTTATGAAATAGTTGTGTATAGTTCACATATAATCCAAATGCCAGCCTGTTAGAGCATGAACATAATAATGAAAAATGATTCCAAAATCACACCACAGATCAATGTACGCCCCTAACATGTAGAAAAAGACATCAAGAATAGAATAATAGCTCATACTCATAATATTAAATAGACCCGATATAAATGAACGACTATTCAACTGAACTGAATGTTAAAGTTCCAATCAATCACAGTCATATAATTCAGGGCCCCAAATTATTATCAACTGATACAATCAGAAAAATAAAAAGCAACCACTATAAGACAACAATGAGGAGAAATAAATATGAAAGTTGTATCACCAGTCAATTATAAACAGTCCCATGGCCTTTAGACATGTTCATGAAATTTAAATTTGTCGACATCTAACTTTCTTTATGTTGGACCAATAATGGCATTCACACACCTCACTAAAGTTGCAAAATGTCCCAATAAATGTTTGTTATCATGAACCAGTTCCTAATAATTCCAAAAAACAAAATAAACGAGTGAGCCAGTCATTTGCAAATGTGCGATATCCACAAATGAACTCACATTATCCAAATATGAATTTGCTGTCCTTGCGATATATTCACTTCAAACTACAACTCCATTCACTCACAAAACATACAAAATGTCCCAGTAAATATTTGCTGACACAACCAGTTATAGGTGAGCCATTCAGTTGTAAATGTGCATTGATCAAATATGAACTCGCATTGTCCAAATACAAACTTGCCATTCTTGCGATCTGATAAATTCACCCTGCACCAACTCTGTTCCCTCACTACACATACAAGGTGTCCAAACTAGTATCCACTGGCACAAATTAGTTAATCCAAGAAACAAGAACCATGAGTGGGCCTGTGAATAATGGAGGCACATTGTCCAAATGCGAACTCTCATAATCAAAAGCAAACTTGCGGTCCTTCGGGTATAATCAGTTCACACTCCACCAAGCTGGTAAACTGTAGACAAACAGGTTTTTAATCCAATCCAAAACAAACTATGAAAGAATACAATAGTAAATGTGCATTAAGATCCCCAAGTCCATAAACAACCCGAGGAAATAACTTCAACCTCAGTTGGGAGGGAAGACAGCCAGACAGGATAGACGCCAACAGTGAGTGAAGAGAAAAAAACAACAAACCAAAAAGCCACTCGCAAGTACGGCTAATGCATTGGCCCAAAAAGATGCTAAAACAAACAAAACAAAGAGCCAGCACAGTCCTGTATCCAAAAATAGTGTATTTAAAAGATATGCATATTATTAATAATAAATCAGTAGTGTATTAAAAAAATACACATGTACATGCACATAACAATTCAGACCAGTTTCAGCTTTGCAGCCTTCCTCAGTGAACAAAAACTGATGATAAATGCCATTTCCCTCCAGTAACATGCTATATATATATATATATATATATCTATATATATATATATATATATATATATATATATATATATATATATATATATATATATATATATATATATATATATATATATATATATATATATATATATAGATATATATATATATATAGATACACACACACACACACACACACACATATATATATATAAATATATATATATATATATATATATATATATATATATATATACACATATATCACCATTAATTAGACAATAAACACTTAATACACCAGTGACAATTGTTAATTAGAAATATTCATTGAGGCCAGGTTTAAAAAGGCCCCCTAATTTAACAATCCACTTTTTTTTCTTTTGAATTGAGTATCTCATGTAAGCCTGCTTTATCTGTGGATTTATTTGGAATACAATCAATAATAGTGAATCTGAAAACTCCAGACTTGTGTTGACAAATATGTTTATATAACACCCTATATGTAGGGGAATACTCTCCACCACAAGTACAGACAAAAATATTTTGTGCAGTGCAAAATGTAGTGTTTTACAGAGAAACCCCCTAGTGTATAACTTTGTCCTATAAAACAATTTTTAAAATTCCAATCCAGAGAATAAATCAGCAGTACTTTGTTTACATGTGATACTTGCAACAAATAGCTTTCTGTCTCATTTTTGGTAAGTAGTACTAGTGAAGTATAGTTCAGTAAATAGGACCCACATGTTCACTAAAATTCCATTTTTTTATATTGGATCAGGAGCCAGTAACATGTGGCATGTCTTTCAATTTCAGAAACAATCAGTCTCTGAAGGCTTAAGGTACAGACATAGGTGAGTGCGTGGTGCAAATGAATGCAGTCTTTTGTCAGGACATAGGTCTGTAAAGGACAAAATGTGCATGTCACAACACAGTCTGTTCTTTTGCTGCACGTCTGGACCACTATGTAGAAGGGCCCCCATTATACTGCAGTATGGTAGGGAGAGTAATTTGTGTGTACATTGCTGCCATATAGGTTCTTAACCAGTAAGGATAATGCTCCAAATAGTTTGAACCAGTTCACTGCCCATAAGTGGTATGTTCACATTTGCATGGTCAGACATGGTACCAAAAGAACAGTAGCACCTAAAGACTTTTTGCCTGGCAGAGACTGATGTATGGCCATGAGATCTCCATGAACATGGACTGCAGATTCTTAGCACAAACAACACTTAAAGGACCTTCTGAAAATGTGCATATGGCATAAGCTGATTACTCATGTTAATGTTCTCACTGCTCACAACAGATTGGTCCATGCAGTCTGGCAGAGAGTAACTGACATAACGCTGTATGTCCACACAACGGCAAGGGCCACTGCCCCAGAGATGATGGCCATAAGTGGGACTCTACCATCTCAGATCACCTTCCTGCCATAAAGGCATTCCTCATGTCCCTCTCTGGGTAGAGTGAAAGGACTCTGATAACAGAAAGAGTCCTAGATATGGGAGCTAAACTGGATGCCTCATCTTGTGTCTCTGTTGGGCCCCCCCAGTTTGACATTTCCTAATATCAGTAACATTTTTTGTAGCACACCTATGCCTTCAACTCAGGAAAGCACAACCTTGCTTTCTCTCTTCCACATGTACATTGGGATGCAGACGTGAGTGCATACCACACAAACTATATCTGTTTGCATAATGTGCTTAACTGTTATCTCTGTTATTGTAATTACACTCAGAAGTGGGATCATCACATATCAGCAGTGTTGCACATGGATATTTATCTCTCTTTTTTTATAAGTACTATAGTCTTGGTGTCGTCGTCGCCCCCCCACTGTGGTGTAGGGTATGCTTGATGTCACTGTTGCTTTAGACACTAATGGCAATGGCATCCTAATGGCAATTGTGAAAGTTATAATACCATCCACTTCTAGTGACACAGCTCTGCTGCCTGTGGCTTCAGCCACAACCTCAGTACAGCCCATGGAAGGACACATTACCTGTATGCCAGCAGTGATGCCACCACAAAGCATGGGGATAGCATTTGGGAGGACCAGGCCACTGAGCATTAGTGCCATATCTCCCACTCACTCACTGACTTGGGTAGGATGATGGGAATTATACAAGGGATATACACTACAGCCATTTATGCACAAGTAGCTTCCACCACTACCATGTCAGAGATAGGCGGTGTACTACACTATTTGTGAGAAAACATATATGTGGGCTTCACTTTACTGATTTGTGTGTTGGACAGGACACCCAGGCATACCTCTGAACCTGGAAACATCAAAAATCTGGAAAAAGGCCCATGAAAAATACGTACAAATCCATTTGCTGATTAGCATAACATTTGCATACATAATTATGCAACCCCTCCTACTCCAATGGAATTGTGGGATACCCTATTTCAAACGCAAATTGAAGAACAAACAACTAAACTATGGCCACAGTCCCTTTAGTAAATTGTAACCATTTTTATTAAATGTGTAGCAATGATGTTCACTGGGATGGGAGAAGATGATGAACCTTAGGATTTTGTTTTTGGTGACTTGCAGTATTTGGGTTTTGTGGTAAAAGAAGGCATTTGATAGTAGGAAATATTCTAATCTTAGCAAAAGAATAATATATTTTGCTAGGACCTCCAAAAATCATTCTCCATGGCCTACTGATCAGTGACGTAGCTAGAGTTTGATCCGTCCAGCGCTGTCTGAGTTTGCCACCCTTCGCCCCTCACAAAATCATGGTCAAATGGGGCCTGTCCATACACAGCCCCCCACCCCACAGCCATTGCAATGTTTCATTACTTGGCTATTTTGCCCCATTTACCATGAACACTGTAATGTGCATACTGCTTCACTTTTACAATGATTATTTGGATTTAATTGAAAACTTTTATTCTACATTTTGTAGCATAGACACTAATGGACATCTGCTAAACAAAGCAATATAGTCTCACAACAAAAATAGTCTTGGCATTAAAACTTCTCTGCCCATGAAACTCACATTCATTGAAAGGGCATTGAAACCCACATTCAAAGAAAATGCATCTGGTCAGTGGCAGATAAAGATTATTTTTGGGCTGTTTTCAAATCATGGGCCCCTTGCACGTGAAACATACATGTGTTCTTTGATACACCTTCCTGACTGTATTAAAGTATATTCCCTGTAGAATACAGCAGACTTGTTAGAGGCTTAGTATGTTTTAAATTTATTGTTTTGAATATTTTTCCAGTAAGCAATCAAACAAAATGCATGAACCAATAATGACTAAACTGCCTGATTCAGAACATTTCCATCATAAAAGTCTACTCAGACTTCTACAATCCATCAGTATCAGTACACATGCACACAATATCTGCAGAAGTAAGTCATCCAAATAATTTCACATTAAAGAGGTCTGTAACTAACAAAGAGGTTGCTGCTAGCAAACAACTTTATATTTCATTGTTTCATGTATAAATAAAGTGCGTGTTGCCCATGAGGAACACATTACCTATGTTACATTAAAAAAATTATAAGCTAGTACTATTGCAATAGGGAATGGATGGCAAACTGATAACAGGTTCATAGTTACTATGTATCTCCGACATAGAGGACATTCTCAGGACTGCATCATCCACCCTCTTTAAAAGTACAACACAGTATCAGCAATCCATCTACATACTGTTGGAGTAGAACCCACAGACTTCTGCATCAAAAGCAATTATTCTACCTGTTGTGCTACTAGCACAAACAGGCTTGGTATAAGTACCACTAAACTTCTTTCTCCCTGAAGAACTATGCAGTGCAAGAAATCTGGAAAAAGTCAAAATTTATTGGGGGGGGTAATGTTGCTAGAATAAAATGTTTTGTGTTACCATGCATTTCCTGAAAGATAGGATGACTGAAACTTAAATGGCTATCCTTATTTAGTAAATTCAGTTCTCACTGATTTGTCAGAAAAACACAAATTTTAAGAGGAACAGGCCAAAAGTACATTCTGTAAAACTTTGGGCAGTTGAGAAGTATAGACCTAACTCATACCTCTCAACTGTACATATTTTTGCAGAATGTACAGATTTTTGCCTCATATTTTTGGTCCATTTTTCATAAAATTGTGGTTTTCTAGCAAATCATTGACAAATCATTGAAGATTTGCATCAGAAAATAAGGTCAGGCATTTGCGTTTCAGACTTCATACCCTTCAGAAAATTCATGCTAATGTAAAACCTGTTATTCTATCTACTTTTAAAGTTTGTAAGAGCAATATTTAAAAATTATCTCCCATTATTTATAGCTTTGTCCAGATTTCATTTTCTAAGAGTGGTGGTGTGGGTAGAGACTTTAGACCCTTGATCTCTGTATCCAAGATACTGGGTTTGAGTGTCACTTACTCTAACCACATGTGATACCTACCTGGGGTATTACACACACACACACACACACACACACACACACACACACACACGCACACACACGCACACACACACACACACACACACACACACACACACACAAGGCGTGTACACACACACACACACACACACACACACACACACACACACACACACACACACACACACACACACACACAAACACACACACCTCTCTCTAATGTATGAGCTGCTGTAATCATCTCCGTTAAACACACACACCTCTCTTCTCTCTGTAAAGCTGCCATAAAATACTGTCACATGTATCATAAAGCTTAGAAGCCTGCTTAATCACTATAAAGTATAATCCAAACTGCCCGTACTGAAGCTGCCAGTGATGAGTAATATCCGTTAAGTCACAGTCACTATAAACAAACACACCTCTCTCTGCAAAGCTGGAAGCTGCCATAAAGTACAATCCAAACTGCAGAATCAAACACTATAAAATCCAAACTGATGTTATCCTGTTACTAAAGCTGCCAGTGCTGAGTAATCTCCATTATGTGCAGGCAGTCACTATAAACACACACACCTCTCTCTGTAAAGCTGCCGTAAAGTATAATCCAAACTGCCGTTACTGCAGAATCAATCACTATAAAATCCAAACTGCTGTTACTGCAGAATCACCAAACTGCCGTTACTGCAGAACCAATCACAATAAAATCCAAACTGCCATTACTGCAGAATCAATCACTATAAAACCCAAACTGCCATTAAATATGCACATAAAGAAATTTAAAAAGATGACAGTTATGCCAAGGCATGTACTGCTAGTTCCCCACAATACCTACCAGTGATATGATTGTTGTGATACAACATGGCTTCTCATACATACATGACTGCTCTTGAAGCAGCAGGAGCCATGCACATGATGCAGCCAGTTTGTTTTTGTCTCTGCTGGCAAGTGTCTATGCTATTCTTCAAATGAGATGCAGCAATGGTTAGGAATGTTTACAATCTGCATTGTTTCCATCTGTGATCCCATATCACCAGTCACAACCACATACATACAATACAGCCACATCAGCAGAACCTATATTCTCTGAATTCCATACTGAGCAGGTCCCTACTATATCTGGACACTTAACTCACTCTGAAAGTACCACCCCCTTCCTGTATGGTATACCAAGCTCTTGCCAGTCCCACAGCTGTGTCACCCACTCATTAACTTCCCAATCCTCTGTCCACCCACTTCTGCCAATGTGTCTATTACAGAACCCTGTCAATTTACCCCTCCTCACCTGTGCATATGATGACAAGGTTGCCCTGCCTTCACTGCTGTGTTACATGGATAGGTAATATCTCATGCACATTATGGCTAGTCATTGCAATGTATAGCATAGCCTGGGAGTAGTATTGCATGCATTGTTTTAATCTTTGTTGTTTCGAACCTAGTCCAGTGCAACAGCATGCTTCACTCAACTGTACCTTGCATGGTATATCCCTGCAGCTGATTTCTCAAATGGCTTCTGATCCAGAACCTCTTCTACCACTGGCTGCTCTCTGTTTGATCCTGCATTGGCAATTTGGCAATCCCTTGCTCTAGCTTTCTGCATGACACATATTTTATGGGATGGCACACACAGCAAATATTGTGCTGAAGGTCTGTAGAGTATACCGTAACATACCATATAAGGAATCTAGGCAGAAGAAGTGGGCTTTCATTAGTCCAAAATGCACACTCCACAAAGATGCAGGTCTGTGATAGTTCAATGTCGTCATGCTTCTCTTCCATGGCCTATGGGTTATGCACTGATGTCATTATCCATGGGCCTAGGGCATAGCCAGCTTTACCAATAATGTGTCTCTGATGGATGTCTTTCTGCGCATGTCACTGGTATAGGTTGGATATGTGCCAGATATGAGAATTGCAGGAATTGTCTGGATGGCACACAGGCACATTGTATATAATGCTCTTTGCACTGCACACAACCTAGTAGTTGAAGGTGTGGAATCCTTTCTACTTGATATACTGGTGTCTATGCAGACCAGTCAAGACATCTGTGGTAATGTGAGTGCAATCTGTAGCCCCAAGAATCTCACTGAAATGGGCTATTTTGTAGAATGCTTGCATAGTGCTGTTTCTCTTCTATGGAGTCCATGTAAACCATATATGCTTCTCTGCATGCAGTAGCATAACGTCAAGGAAAAGGTCTAGTATTCATGAGGCAGATGACTGTGATATATCCACTGTGTCCCTGATGAGTGCTGGATGGTCCTTTATCAAGGAGAGTCAACTCTGCACAAATCTTAATGTCTAAGAGTTTCAGTATTACATGCATGCCACAGGACTCCATGTTATGATGGCAAGTGTCTTCAACCCTCTGTATGATGTCTCTGTCAAGATAATAGCATGCAACTATATCCCTGTCACAGAGGCGATGGTATGTTAAGCATGGATGGATCTTTTTTTGATGTAGAGAGTGACTGTATACACTGTCATGCACAATGGCTGTGACAATGGCCTCTGACATATACTGTTTAGCTAATATGGTTCCTATTCCTTGCACCTTAGTGTAGGGTCTGTCTCTGCTCAGTAAGGAATCACTCTGCACAAACATGCTAGTGGCTGAGGCCCAAAGCAATTTTTACACCTTTCTCAATCACTTTGCTATGCTTTTTATCCTCATTTGCATTTGCAATTGGAATCATTACCATAATATTACTCATTATCGTGTCATCATACAGTCATCCAAGCAACTGCTACCCCAAAACAAAACACGTGCAACACATATCTCACAAAGCCAGTGTGCCGAACAGTCACAGCCCTTAAGACTAAACAACACACCTGATACACTTGTAATAGGTGACTCTATCATCAGGCACACTGACGTCCCGCTCACCAGGCTGAACAAGGAGAGGGTCACGGTGAGCAGCCTGTCGGGCGCTAGGATCCGCCACATAACACAAGCACTCAGGTCACTCCAAGGCAAGTACAAATATGACTCAGTCATTGTCCATCCTGGTGTGAATGACCTGAGACGTACCTCCCTGGACTACATGAAAAGAGACATAAAGGAGCTCTCTGAGCATGTAGCCCAGGCCGGTATGACCCTGACCTTGAGTAGCATCTTACCCTCACCAAGAATGATGCCACAATATGAAGACAAGATGATCAATTTCAACAATTGGCTTAAGTACTGTGTCATTCAAAGGGGATCCAATGCCTGTCAGCTTGGGATGATATGCTCAACAAGCCACGATGCTTCGCTAGGGACGGCTTGCACCTGTCACCCCTGGGCTTTTGGATATTGGCAAAGGCTCTTGCTACCCCCATAGTGCCTTTTTAGGCAAGGCTCAAAAGACAAACCCACCTCCATAGGTATCACAAGGGATAAGAAACTAAGAGTAATGCTACTCAATGCCAGAAGTCTAAATCTCAAGATGCACGCACTCGAAACTCTCCTTAGCATGGAGAACATCGATATCTGTGCAGTAACAGAAACCTGGTTCAGGGCTCCCGAGAGCACCCCAGCACTACCAGGTTATACCTCATACCATGCTTTTCGGCCCCAAAACTTGGACCAAACCACAAAAGGAGGGGGAGTATTGATATTCATCAAAGATACCCACACCTCCAGGTTGGTGGCAAAGCACGATTCATCAGAGACTATCCATGTGCAACTAACAGTGGGTAAAACTGCCTTCCAGTTTATAGCCTGCTACAGACCACCCTCCCAAACCCAGGAACCCCGCTTGGCCTTTCTGAGAATACTGGAAAATATGAAGGTCTCTCCAAACACCATTATATTGGGCGACTTCAACTACCAAACATAGACTGGGAGCATTACTCTAGCTCCAACACCCTAGCCCAAAGGTTCCTAGAATTTATAAACTCAAATGCTATGGAACAACTTGTTACCACTCCCACAAGAGGGGAAAACATACTGGACCTGATCATCACCAACATGGGGACTCTATGCTCCAGACCAAAAGTGTATCCCTCACTGGTAAGATCAGACCATAAACTAATCTCACTGGATATCCACATCCCGACCCCACCCCCTGCCCAGAAAACCACAGTGAAAAACTACTCTAAAGCAAATTTCACACTCCTCAAAACCGAGGTGGAATCCTTCAAAGCCCCCGGGCCTGTGGAAAATACGGCCCAGACCGCAGAATCCTTATAAACACATTCTATGAACACCTTCAGGAATGCATGGATCATGCAATCCCAAATAAAACCAAGACCCAATTCTCCAAAGGCAGACGTCCTGTCTGGTGGACCCCAGCCATAAACAAACTATACAATAGAAGGAGGAAGCTACTAAATGATAGAGCAAAATCCCAAAAAGGAAAGGCATCACTGATCAGTATTAGCAAAAAACTACAGGCACTCATAAAATTGTCTAAGGCCAGCTTCGAGAGAAAAATTGCACAGGACACTAAGGATAATCACAAGGCTTTCTTTAGTTATGTTAGGAACCTGGGTGGTAATTCCCAGATATGCTCAGAATTAGTCCAAAATGACAAAAAATGCACTGAACCCACAGACATTGCCAACATCCTAGCTGACAGGTTTAGCGCAACCCCCCCCCCCCACCGAAAGGGCAAATATCTATCCCAGCAGAGTGCTGCCCACCTGACATCTTGGATACTCAGGTAAGAGCCGCCCTCTCCAAAGCAAAAAACACAGCATCAATGGGACCAGACGGTGTCCCGGGCTGCGTCCTACATGAACTCCAAGAAGAGCTAAACCCAAACATAAAACTACTGTTCAATCTCAGCCTTACTACAGGATATGTGCCCAAAGAGTGGCGTACAGCAACAGTGGTCCCTCTCCATAAAGGTGGTGCCTTAACGGATCCTGGAAACTATCGCCCCATAAGCCTGACTAGCTTAGTCTGCAAAGCTATGGAAAGGATCATCATGGACCTCATAAACAAAGATATTGGGGACCTACAGACACTGGATCCTACCCAGTTCGGCTTTGTTAAGGGCAGATCCTGCCTCTTAAACCTGGTTGATTTCTTTGAAACAGTCACCAAGGCCATTGATGAGGGGAAGGTGGCCCACAAAGCCTACCTGGACCTCGCAAAAGCCTTCGATACAATACCCCACTCGGGCATTATAGATAAGCTCACCAGCTTAAATATAAACCCCTATGTCACTAGATGGATTGTAAACTGGCTCAAGGACAGAACCCACATGGTTAGAATTGCTGGAGCCATGTCAAACTCCAAACCAGTTACAAGTGGTGTCCCACAAGGCTCAGTACTGGGACCTCTCTTGTTCGGTATATATTTCTCGGAGGTGCAGGCCAACACGAAAGGACTGTGACTGATCAAGTTCGCAGATGACTGCAAACTGGGTGCCATAATCGACTTTCCAGCCGACACAAGCATCCTCCAAAAGGGCCTTATAGAAACAGACAACTGGTGCCAGAGTCATGGCCTCAAGCTAAATGCCAAAAAGTGTATAGTCATCCCCTTTGGCAAAAACAAAATGCCCACAAATTACCACATAGGTGGTAATCCATTAAGTACAGAAGAAGTAATTAGGGACCTGGGGACCCAAGTTGATAGCAATCTCTCATTTGACAACCACGTGGCCAAAGTGGTTAGAAAAACATTTTATATAGCCCACCTAATCATGAAGGGATTCACATCTAGATCAGGGGAGGTCATCATGCCTCTTTACTCATCCCTCATCAGGCCCATAATTGAGTACTATGCCCCTTTTGGGATGTACCTTACCAGACACCTGCAGCAACTGGAAAGACCCCAAAAGTACCTCACCAAGAGGATCAAAGGGCTCAAACAGATGCCATATGCTGCCCGGTTAAAGAAACTTCAGCTCTACTCAGTAGCATACCGCCTGTTCAGAGGCGATCTGTGCCTGATGTATAAAGCCATGTCCAACCCAGAATTAATGGACATGCTGCACCTCAGAAAATCCAAATCCCATCGAGCTACGCGCTCGAGAGACTTGAACCTCAGCACTGAAATAAATAGGGCATGCTGGAGGGACAGATTCATAACCCAGAGGCTCCCTTCACTCTGGAATAAAATCCCAGTCCAGGTTAGGCAGAGTCCCTCATTGACTCTCTTCAAGAGGAATCTTGATGAGTGGATGGGAGATCGTAGGTTTACCCCGGGTACCACTTCTGTGTCACTGTTAGACAGAGGCACAGTATACTAACCTCGAAAAAGGGCATAGCAAAATAAATTTAAAATGGGTGGTGAAAGCCAAACACATTCTGGCAAGGCTTATAAATGCCCTAGGGCAGATAGACTAGTATGAACCTATGAACCTATTAGTAAAGGCTGCTGACTGCAATTTCACCATGTTGCATGCTGCTGCTACCTCTGTCTCCAAATTAGCCCCTCCCTGTAGTCCTGTAGTAATTTTGCAGTTCTGCCTATGTATTGTGAAATTCAGTTACAAATTCTACCCAGTATCTTACTACTGAAAATATTTTCAGTGTAGTAGGGACATTTCATATCACTGTAGACAAAAATTACATAGGCTTTAATTTCTATCCTAATTCTTATAGTGAATGGGAAGGAATTATTCATCATAATGAACAAGGCAGTCAGATAAAGATAAAGCAATTAATGAGCTGATGAAAATTATGAAAACACAAGAGTAAAAGTTAAACTGAGGTTTTCAGCAAAGTGGCATATAGAGTACAAATATTGTGAGATGAGCTTCATTTTAGAGGTTCAAAAAAGGTTGAATTATAGCACAGAAAGGAACCTTGAGGCCATTACATCCTTGCTCTTATTTCTTGATTATAGGCACATGTTAGATGACGTGTACAGTTCAGTGTTCAGTGTGTGGGTTATTCAAACTCTGAGCCACACTTGAGGCCAGAACTGTGTTTGCTGACATGATGATATGTCATGTACCTTTTTCCCATATTATTTATACACACCATTCTTAAATAATTCAAGACTATTGGTCTATCTAATACTTAATAATAGTTTATTCCATAATCTTCCTGCTGTGTTATGAAAAGATCTTCTATCTAATTCTGTTCACTTCACTGATGCAGCAACATTTAAAACAGTTGTTTCTTGTCCATAGTGAATGATTTTTAAACTCAGTCCCCAAAGTAGCTGTCAGTTTGCCATTGTTAATGCTTTTGAATATTAATTAGAGAACATGGGCAGCACAGCACTTCAAGTCCATGCTTTTAACTCAGAGATTGTGCTTTGGTGATCTGTCTAGTGTAAGACTTTTGAACTCTTTCCAGCCTTTTCTTCTAAATTAAATATAAGCAGCAACACAGTGTCAGGACTCACCACTGCCTTGTAAGGAGAAATGAGCAGTCCTTGTCCTTAATGAAGATAAAAAATATCCTTAACTGCACACTAACATTTTTGGTGACTGGTTGTCATATTTATTCTGGCAATCAAAATTGTTCCCCAAATCCCTGGTCATAGTCTCTCCAGTTAAAACTGATTTATTTACTGCATATGGGTAGCAAGGATAATTGATACCAATGTGCAAAACTTTTGATTTATTAGCATTGCATTCCATTTTTATTCTTGGACCACATTTCTAAAGAGTCAGCAAAAGCCTGCATGCTTGCTTATTGATTATTAACTATTGTTTGCTCTCACCCCAGTCTTGGAATCGTCTGTGAACTGCTCACTCATATGCCTTTCCGTAATAGAAAATCAGACATGATGAAGCTGAATAAGATAGGTCCCAGAAACCCTTAGGAGCACCTAATGTAACATATCTACACTGAAGAAACAGCTCCAATGTTGACTGGAGGTTCATTCAGTCATCCAGTTACCAACCTATCTGGTAATAGGCCAACTGATACCTATTGTTTGTATGTTTATAATCTCAAGATGTAGGACTGATTCAATAGCTTTGGTTAGATTTAGGTACATTACATTGCTCAATAGACAAGATCTTCCTTCAGTAATTTTGTGCTGAAAGATATCTGACCCTGATTCCAACATCTTAGATATTAGATCTCAAAGCACCCTTTTAAAACATTGTCAATGATGCAAGCTAAGTTTATTGGGCAATAACTGTCAACAGGGATTTGTACCTTCCCACCTTAAGAATGGGACTTATAAGGCCTTTCTTTTATATTTGTGGAACAAACCCTGTTATAAGTGATAGTAGATATAACTGACATGGTTTGATAGAAGCGTTGTTGGCTGAAAAAAAAATTCTGACCATCAGTCCTGGCCACTCTTGTTGACCTGATGTTTTAGTGCCTTTTGCAAATAATCGACTATATATAGAAGGGAAGAATCTCTACACATAATAATTTCAGCCATAATCATTGATGTATGCTTATTAGACAACCTAGTAAATTTCTCCCCAAATATTTCTATTAGCTGATGTGTTTAGATATTAGAACTCCACACCTAATTACAGTAGTATAAGACTGTTTCTTTCCTATAATTCCTCAGGTGCCTACATACGGTTTGTTTGTGTGTTGAAATATGATTGACCAGATTATTTGTACTTATATCTAGTACCTTGTCCTTTATATAACGGTAAAGCATAGAACCTCTGGTGTACAAAAAAGCTATATACGATAAAGAAGAGACATCTGTGACTAGTATATAAGAATATATAAGAGGCCTCCTAGATTGACCAATAAATTAAGATAACAGAAGGTTAGAATGAGCTTTCAACATTAATTGTGGAATACTTCAATTAATGTTTTATTTATTGAATATGTTGCCTTAATGCATGATTTGTTCAGGGGATTTGGCTGTCACACGATTTAAAGCTGATCACATGATTTTAAGCTGATCATATGATTTAAAAAAAAGTTGTCATATGACCTTTTAGAATTGTATTTAAACAGTGCGTGTTTAGTTCACTTCATCTGAAGAAGTTTCATTATAAAACAAAATGAAATTGCTAATATTACATTTCAAGTTCTTTGAGCTGGACTTGTTAGAATCTCTGTGGCCTTACATGTATTTATTTATTTCAGGAATAGCCCATATGAGCCTCATTAAATTAACACCCCAACCTTAATGTGCAAATATAAAGACAATAAACCATAAAAGGAAATAAGAAATATATTTCTGCTCTTGCCAGCACTGTCAAAGTCTGACAATTTCGCTTAACTCTACAAACCCACCACTGCAAGTGGGATGGAATGTAACACTACCACTCAATACACAGGAACCTTTATACACCCCTCCCCTTTTAAAGTACATACACAAGGATGATAAATAATAATAGGAAAAAGAGAAAAAATAAATATGTTTCAGCACCTGTCCTCACTACTAAACTCTGACAGAGCCTTTGCTTGACCCAACAACTTGCTTAGGTTGTCTGATGCAGATAACCAGATGGGAATACAAAAGTGATGGTTGCTAAAGCAGCTTCCTTTATACACCTACATTTAAAGTGCAAATACTAGAAAAATAAGCACTAATAAAAAAGAAAAGAAAAAGAAAATGTATTTCAGCTCTTATCAGTATTGCCAATATCTGACACAGCTTCTACTTAACTCAAAAATCTGGTTTCATTGGCTATCACTGACAAGCAGAAGTGAATGCAAAACTGCTACCCTTTACAACATCATCCTTTGTATGATCTCCTCCCAAAGTTCAAATGCGAGGACAATAAACAGAAATAGAAAAAAGAAAAATGAAACACAGCTATTGTAAGCATTTTGGATGCCTGCTGCTGACACCCAGGAGGAAATGCAAAACTGCCAGTTGCTAAATTGGCTTCATTTATACAGCATTATCATCATTGTCAACCACCTTTTCCCATTTTCCTACATTGTGTCAAGCCTTTTATCAACTGTTGGCACCTCTCTGGATTCAGTGCCACCCTCCTACCTTCTTTAGTCGTCAAGTTTGATTGTCTCATGCCTTCTCTCACACAATCCATCCATCTCATTGCTGGCCATCTTTTTTTTTTCTTCTTGCCTTCTTCTTCTCTCTTTCAAATCTACTTCACCAGTTTGTCTACTGATATTGCTTTTGTAGACTGGTTAGGGCACTTATGCTGCCTCATTGTGCAGGGACTGTGAGCTTGCCTCAGAGAGAGGGATTGTTCACTGGACACATAGAGCTCAGAGAAGACCTTCTAATCCTAAGGGACCTTTAAAAAAAACAATAGCAACTCAAACACTGTAATCTGTTCTCTTTTACCTTCTCTGCAAATAGAGCTACGTTGGCTCCTGTTCTTATGTTATCATTTCTTCATCTGTCTCACAGTGTGTCCTACCTCCCATCTCTATCACCTATAACTTCTTCAAATACTCTGCGTTCACTGTTTAGGTCTTTGTACCATACAGAAGCACTGCTCTCACCACTGGTTTGCACAATGCACTTTTCAGTTTCTTTTGCATTCTTCTGTCATAGACCTTCCCTGACAATCTGTGCCAGTTGGCTGCAGCCCTTCTGATTCGAGCTTTGACATCCTCAGGCAGACTTCCTTTCTCTTCAGTCACCTTTCCCAGATACTTGAAACTGTTATTCTGTTACACTGTTTTCTCTTTTGTCACAATGTTTAGCTACTTCTTATTTTCCCAAGTTGATGCCGTGGCAGTTGTCTTGTCGGTACTTGATTTAATCCCATGTGCCTACAGTTTTGCATTTCAGTCATTTCTATTTGCATAAGTTCCTGTTCAGATTCTTCTTATAATGCCACATAGAGTGCATACAGCAGCTTTGTTGCTCTGTCCCCTCTGACCTGTCTACTAATGTAATATAGCACCAATATCAACATCAGTGGGCTCAGAGCTGACCCCTAATGTACCTCCCACTTTCAATGACAACCCCTCTGTGAGTCTGAACATTGGTCACTCTTATTTTAGTGGGTCCTTTTACACAGTATGCATTAACTCTGCCAGTGTTTCCATGACTTTGAACCATATCAAGACTGCCAAAATATCTTGTGATATGCTTTCTCTAAGCCTAAGAATGCCCAGCTGGACTCTTTCAGCATATGTACCTGGCTTCTCTCCATCATCTGTCTCAGTGCAAACATTGTGTTAGTTATGCTGCATCCTGATCTGAATATGAAGTGCTCATCTTTCATCTTACTACTACACTGGGTATTCATTTATCAGTCACCCTCTCTAGTACTTTCCTGCCATGTGACAAAAGTTTGATACCTGTTAGAAAAATATGTATTAATGTATATGTTTAGTGCTTATTAGAAGCTAAAAGGGTAAACACATTTTCATTCTATTTTATGTACAGCTTAATTCTGTATGAAATTATAAGATGCTTTTTCAAACTGCAGTATGCTTTCTGAAAATTGCAAGATGCTCTCTGACCTAGTATTTGCTAGCACAGCAAAATTCATGTTTATGCCTTTTGGAAAATTACTGAGAAGCAGGTGATTATCTGCTAGGTCAGGAAAATGAATGAATAGAACAATGCTGTTTTCTATAATGTGATTGAATATGAACAATCAGCTCTGTTCATGTTATGAGAACATGCACAGCTGCGGAAAAGAAGAGATACATCAAAGACTGCTTGAAGAAATGAACTATAATCTGTACTTGCTTTGTGCTCGAATTAGCCATAGTACCTTGAATGGTAACATTGCATAGTGAGAAGTTGTATCTGACCAGTGGTCATCAAGGCCACGTTGTTTTTCTTAGGAAGTTTTTTTGTAAACCTGATATGCCAGCAGAAAATCATGGACAAACAGCTGCTGTGAAATAATATTAAAAGAACTTGTGATTTATTATGTCAGCTTGGTGGGCAATGTCTTGTAAGAAATGTATAAGAATAGCTTCACTTCCTGATTCTAATTAGACAAACTCTGTATTAGCAGGTTTTTGTCTCCTTGCTGCAAGATTAAAGTGCCTTAACCTGAACCTGCCATGTGTTGATCATTTTGAAGTTATTTTTCCTTTGATAGATTGGTCCTTCAGACTGAAAACTCTCACTTCGCCTCAGGTCAGATGGGCCAGGTGGCATGAAACCGTACGGGGAGGTGACCACATCGGTTCTTCTGCTTTGAAAGGCCTCCGACTGAATTGTCATTCAAAAGAGGCCAGCCACTTTTCTGATCTGCGACTGGAGGATGAGTTAGCATATGAACCAGAGACGGTCAATCACGGAGGCTCAGGTAAGGTGAGATTTACCTTTTTTCTGTTTTAGATCAGGGACTTGATTTGAATCATCTGTCAGGAGATTTGTTTTGTACAAGTCAGGGACAGAAAGATTGCAGTGTTGTCATAGATCAGGGAAACAGAATAGGTAAGACAGTTATTCTAGACAAACTGTGAAACAGAAAGTCGTGGTACCACATGAAAATAAGAAGGGTTACGTAACATTTTTTGACAGTCAGAACAATATGGGTAATAAGTGCACAAAAAGTTCTCAAGATCCACCGCTAACCGAATATGCAAAATATATGCAATTACAGCGTGCCGACAATGTTAGGTACTATACAAAATGGGTTAATAAATATGAATTTGATGGCAAATTAGAAAAATCCTCTCTTATTAAACTTGTCAAACAGCTTAAAACCAATGCAAAAGGTCAGGTAAAAAAGCAACGTCAATTGGGCATTCCTCAGGCACACAGGTGGATTGAGGAAGCAAACCGTAGGGAACAAAAAAGTAATAATTCAAAAGCTATGTTTGTAGATAAAGAAGACAATAATTTGGTAATAGCATCAGCCCCTCCACCCCCTCTGCTCCCTGCACCAGAATATGAAGCAAGTGGGCAAGCAGATCCACCTCCGCTATAGCTGGCTGCCACTGTGAAGCCAAGACTGTATGTCAGAGATCCCATCAAGACTAGGTCTCGAACACGTAACTTAAGAGGGGATACTGAGTTATATCAAATAAATTCATGAGCTATGAGTGAAGAAGAGATATGTCCACTCATAGAAGTACCAAATCCTCAGGCAGGGCAGGCAGGACAAGACCCGACTCTCCTAGTATATAGACTGTGGACACCGGAAGACATACGGAAAGCCACAGAGGGAATTCCCCATCTAAAAGTTAATTTTAGAAAATTCTTAGAAGACTTACAGGGCATGAGGTTAAGTTATCATTTAAATAGAGAAGAAGTAGAAAAAGTAGTCAGACAAATCGTAGGTCCAGATTGGCACATGATCAGTGGCAACTGGAATCCCCGTGATGCAGAACACAAGCCACTCCCACATAGCAACGCAGAACTGGATAACAGAGTGAAAGGTCTAACAGACCGAATCTCTGAGAAATGGAAACCTAGGGCAGACTAGACTTGCATTAATCAATGCATTCAACAGGAAGGTGAAACAGTTGACAGATATTATGCTAGATTATTAGAGTGTTTTAATAACCATTGTGGAATGTAGGTACCTGAAGTCCAAACATATGATTCCCCATATGAGCAGCAGCTAAAGAATACATTTTTGAAATGCAGTATTTTGCCTATAAGCAGCTTTATTACAAAGCACATGGTAGACCATCGTACAAGTAGATTACAGTCATTATTTGAATATGCTAGACATGCAAAAGGCATTTTAACAGTAAAAAGAAAAAGAAAACCCAAGTATTTGCTGTAGAAGATGGAGCAGAAGTTTTTGTAGTACAATCAGGGAAAAAGGGCAAGAAAAATGCCCAGGGAAACAAACAATCTGATAAATGATCAGAAGAGTTTGAAGAGAGAAAGAAAAGGGGTGAATGTTTTAAGTGCGGAAAAAAGGGACATTTAGCAAGGGATTGCAAGCAAAACAAGAAGGCAGCCATGGAAGATAAGGAGGGTGAGGACTGACTATATGATAGTCAAGAATCACTAGAAGGGAAAGACAAATGCAAATGTGATAGAAGGAGTAGAGGATGTGATAGAAGAAATAGAGGAAGTACAAGAAATCACAGATGGTGAAGAAAGTGAAATTTTAGACTTAGCATTATTGAGCCTAGAGCTCTATTTAGCAGACACAAAACCGGCAGTTACACTTCTGGTAGAAGGGAGGGAAGTTAAATTCTTGTGTGACTCAGGGGCTTCACGAACCCTGATACATCCTTCCAAACTACCAGAAAATTCAGAATCACTTGATTACATATTAGTGAAAGCAGCTAATGGAGAGC
Organism: Protopterus annectens; assembly: GCF_019279795.1. NCBI lineage: Eukaryota > Metazoa > Chordata > Ceratodontiformes > Protopteridae > Protopterus > Protopterus annectens. The sequence goes on along the minus strand of NC_056739.1, from coordinate 1,424,202,414 downwards.
TGTATCGGGAGCCACTCTCCCATAACATAGCAATAACAGACTCTGTTTCAGGGATGACCCAGAAAAGCAAAATTGTTGTTTCTGCAAAATTCCCAGTAAACCTTTTGGGCAGAGATCTTACGCAGATATTTGGCATAGCAGTAGTACCGACAATGCAGGGTATGGAAGCACAGCGACAAATGGATACTTTTGTGGTGCGACCGGAGGGTCAAACATTTTATTGGTACAGCCAGGACTTAGTCATGACTGGTCCAGGGGCAGTAACTGAAGCACTGATGAATGTAGCCATCAGTAAGTCCCCCTCCCTTGACACTGATAAACAACATTTGTTGCAGTGTACTCTGTATTATTGTAGCACACCAGGACCTAATAAGGAATATGAGCAAGAACTGTTTAAAAACCATGCAAACAGATTAGTATTACATAATCTGTACTGGGACACAGAAGGGAACAGTGTAGTTAGCTGTTCATTGCCCCAGGAATTCTTTGCACTCTATAAATCTAATAGATTACCACGTGTTAGTTTGACTAAGGACAAGAATGTGAAATGGGCAGACCTTGGAGAAAAAGTCACAAAGTGGGAAAAACAGACAGAGCTGGAATTGTCAGAACAGGGAGTACAGAAGCAGAAGTTAAATTGGATAACACAGACACACCCAGCTGTACACTTGCAGTCTAGCGAGGACAGCTGATTAGCACTCTTACTAGAAGAGGAAGAAAAAGCTTTACGGAGCATACCAGAAACTCTCTGGTCAACAGGAAAATCAGATGTAGGATTAATTCATACAGCAGGACCAGTTACTATTACATCAAAATCAGCATTTAGACTACAGAAAAGACAATATCCCTTAAGAAAGGATGCAGAAGTAGGAATCAAACCTATAATAGCAGCCTTACTTAAGGAAGGAGTACTTGTAGAATCTCCTGATTCGCCATGTAACACACCCTTATTTCCTGTCAGGAAAGCAAACGGAGAACGGCGTATGGTCCAAGATTTACAAGCTGTAAATGACACAGTAATAGCTAGAGCACCTACGGTGCCAGATCCACACACCCTATTGAATGATTTAAAGCCTTAACAGAAGTATTTTTCAATGTGTTTTTTTTCAATACCGATACACCCTGACAGCCAACATTGGTTTGCATTCACATTTCAGGGGAAAAGGTATACATACACGCGACTACCACAGGGGTATTGTGAAAGTCCAACAATATTTGCACAAGAGATGGCAAGCAACTTGGCGGGATTTAGCCCACCAAGAGGCAGCCAAATTTTACTTTATGTAGATGATATCCTGCTGGCAGCCCCCACCCAGCAAGAATGCAGAGAAAATACCATAGCATTACTACAATTTCTAGTTACTCAAGGACATAAAGTAAACAAAAACAAATTGCAGCTTTGGAGAAAGCAGGTTAAATACCTGGGATATGTAATATCCAAAGAAGGCAGAGCATTAGATGAAGATAGGAAAATAGCAATTTTACAAGCACCCAAACCGACTACCAAAAAAGGAAATTATGTCCTTCCTGCGCACGACTAATTTCTGTCGGAGTTGGATTCCAAACTATGCCTTGGAGTCTGCTCCACAGACCAGCTTGATATACAAAAACCTATGGCAGTGCAAGATTTATTACAATGGACACCAGAAGTAGAATCAGCTTTCTGCAAACTGAAACAACTGATAGCATCCTCATTAGTTTTAGGATTACCAAACTATCATAAACATTTTTTCCAAACTATAGATTGTAAGCAAGGTTACATGACATCAGCGGTAACACAGCAACATGGGGATAAGCAACGTCCCATAGCTTACTATTCATCACAGCTGGGCCCAGTGGCGCGATCCCTGCCCCACTGTGTACAAGCAGTAGTTGCAGCTGCAATGGCAGTACAGGCTTCGGCCTCAGTAGTGTTGTTCCACCCTCTCACATTGAGAGTGCCTCATGCAGTCACAATTATTTTACTGCAAGAAAAAGTAGCATATCTTTCTCCTGCTAGACATCTTTCCTGTATGACTATACTCTTGAGTCAACTTCATATGACAATTGAACGATGTAGAACTTTAAATCCATCTACCTTGCTCCCAACCCCTGTGGATGGCATGCCACACAGCTGCCTGCAGGAGATTGAGAAAAAGACACTGCCTAGAAAAGATCTAATGGATGTTCCCTTGGATGATGCCGAGGTGACATATTACATGGACGGCTCATGCAGAAGGGGCCCTACAGGACAGAACCTAGTGGGGTATGCAGTAGTTTCTGATATTGAGATTTTAGAAGTGAAGTCTTTACCACACAACTTATCTGCACAAGCAGCAGAACTGATTGCCTTGACAAGGGCTTGTACCTTAGCAAAGGGTAAATGTGTGAACACTTTTACTGACAGCCAGTATGCTTTTTCTACTGTACATGTTTTTGCGCAACAGTGGAAAAATAAAGGAATGATAACATCTACTGGTAAACCGATTAATCATGTGCAATTTATTTTAGATTTGTTAGAATCCATTCAGTTACCTCAGAAAGTAGCTATTTGCAAATTTGGAGCACATACCAAGCAACAGGTAGGATTTCAAAAGGTAATGCGAGAGCTGATACAGCTGCTAAGCAGGCAGCTTCAGCTTCTGAAGTATTTCTTTTGAGTGAGGAATTACAACCTTCTGAGATTTTAGATTTAGAAATGTTGAAAACAATGCAGCCACTAACTACGAGAATAGAAAAACAGAAATGGATAAAACGAGGAGCAATTCTTGAGAAAGGGCTGTACATCTCCAAAGAAGGAAAAACGATTTTGCCATCTAACTTGTTTAGATATGCAGCTTTGTTGAGCCATGGGCAGTGCCATGTCTTAACAGGGGGGATGGTACAGTTAGTGAATCGAGTGTTCACTGCATATGGATTTACAAACTACACAAAAAATTTTTGTGCAGCATGCCATGTTTGTAACAAGCATTATGCACAAGGGGCATTGATGCCTAAGCAAGGGAGTTTCCCAACACCACCATACCCGTTCCATACTATCTGTATGGATTTCATAGAACTAAACAAATGTGAAAATAAGAAATATTGTCTTGTCATTATAGATATGTTTTCCAAATGGGTGGAAGCTTTTCCGACCAAAAATCCAGATGCAGCTACTGTTGCAAAAGTCCTTGTTAAAGAAATTATTCCTAGATTTGGCATACCGGAAAAGATCTACAGTGACAATGGCACACACTTTGTAAATCAAACTATACAACAGTTGAGCCGATATTTCAGAATTTCCTTAAAGAACCATTGTGCATACCACCCCCAATCCGCAGGATTAGTAGAGAGGCATAATGGGGTTTTGAAAAACAAACTTAGGAAATTGATTAGTGAGATGCAAAAGAACTGGGTACACTGCCTGCCTCTGGCACTGTTGAGCATGAGAACTGTTCCAAATGCAAAGGGGTTAACTCCTTTTGAAATACTGCTTGGGAGGGCATGTTATATACCTCAGTGGAAATCTCTCATGCCTGCAGACCAGGAGGCCGACAGTTCACTTGCAGAATATATGAGATGACTTTTAAGTAATAAACAACTTTTGCAGTTAAATTGTGTTTCATATAAAGAACAAACCAGACCATCGGAAGCAGCAGTAGTCCCAGGCACGTGGGTCTGGGTGAAAGTTATTAAGAGGAAGAACTGGACTACACCGACGTGGGAAGGGCCATACCAAGTGCTACTGTCAACACCCACTGCAGTCAAGATCGCAGAGCGAGCATCCTGGATTCATCTGACACACTGTAAATTGGTTAAAAACTTTGAAATGGACAAAAAACTTGATACTGTTACACAAGAACAAAATGACCAGATACGGAACAACTAGAAATGCTGAACAACCTCAGAAGTATTGCATGATCCTTCTGTTGGCCATACTGATAACATTAATCTTTTTGTTGTGGCCTTTCCTTTTCTAGCCACATGAGCTGAACTGAATAAACGTGAATCACTCATAGACTGGCATCCGAACTTTAACACTTACCAAGCAATTAAATATGTGTATGCTGAAACTTTTAATGTTTCGAATTGCTGGATCTGCACAGCTATACAAACAGCATACGGGGGATTATTAATAACTGCTGTCCCCCTAGGGGTCAATGAGACCTGGGAAAATTTGATTTTTGATACTACAACTGTAAAATCACAAGACAAAATAGCATTGTACCTGCCTGTTACACAAAAAGGAATTGTGTGTTTTCACAAAAATTATACTGTTCAGGTAGGTTGGAGTAATTGTAATGTGACTGTTCCTTACAAATGTTATACCAAAGCCAATAATGCAGGTTATATCTGTGATGCAAACTATGACTCATATCTTGAGTTGATACATAAAACTATTGATGAGATACAATGTAATCCTGTTCTTTTTAAACAGCTATCTATTATTGATAAGAAAATGTTTCATGCAGGGCAAGTGTATATTAATACTAAAGTAGAGAATTGTTATTTTGTTTGTGGGAAAAAGGCATACAAATGGTTACCTGAGAACTGGTCCGTCAGTTGTTTTTTGGGTTACCTGGTTCCGGCCATACGACACACTGCAGTTTTGCCTCAGGGAAGAATTTGAAATGTCAGAGAGTTCACCAAGATACCTGGAAATCCAAACAAGAGACCTGAGAATACAATGGGATGAATCTAAGCAGGCTGGAGAAACCATAACTCTGTAAAAAATAAAGATAAACTGACACACATGGACTTGAGTGACACTATTATATCGTGGGCAGGTATAGCCCCTGCATATGGCGCAGTGAAATCGATTTGGGAACTGAGAAAACTGTCCAAACTTCTCGAAGTAATGAGTAATGCAACTTTTTCTGCTCTCGAATTAATGACTGATGAACTGAACGCTATGAGAACTGTGGTGCTTCAAAACTGCATGGCTCTTGACTTCACCCTAGCAGCAAAAGATGGTACGTGCACTTTAATAAAAGAGGAGTTCTGTTCATATATTCCTGACAACAAGCATGAGATAAACGACCATCTCGAGGTGCTTCAGCAAGTGTCAGCCATGAACAAACCAGGCCCAAACCCACTGACGGATTTTTTCCAGAATTTGTTTGGGGGGTGGGGAAGCATCCTAATGAACATCCTGATTGTCATTTGTGTGGGATTACTCCTATTAGGAGTGTGTGTTTGTTGTGGTATTCCCTGCATGAAAAGATTGATCAAAGATTTTATAGACATGTCAGTTTCTGAAACTTTGTATCAAAGTACTGAAATTGATGAACTGTTGAAAAATGAAACACTTTCATAAGTTTAAACTAAATGACTCTCTTAACTGCAAATTCTGAACAGAAAGAGGTTAGGAGAAGAAGCAACTGTTTATGCTTTTGAAAATAGAATAAAAAGTATTAACAGGGGGGAAATGTTAGAAAAATATGTATTAATGTATATGTTTAGTGCTTATTAGAAGCTAAAAGGGTTAACACATTTCATTCTATTTTATGCACAGCTTAATTCTGTATGAAATTATAAGATGCTTATTCAAATTGCAGTATGCTTTCTGAAAATTGCAAGATGCTTTCTGACCTAGTATTTGCTAGCACAGCAAAATTCATGTTTATGCCTTTTGGAAATTTACTGAGAAGCAGGTGATTATCTGCTAGGTCAGGAAAATGAATGAATAGAACAATACTGTTTTCTATAATGTGATTGAATATGAACAATCAGCTCTGTTCGTATTATGAGAACATGCACAGTTGCGGAAAAGAAGAGATACATCAAACAAAGACTGCTTGAAGAAATGAACTATAATCTGTACTTGCTTTGTGCTCGAATTAGCCATAGTACCTTGAATGGTAACATTGCATAGTGAGAAGTTATATCTGACCGGTGGTCATCAAGGCCATGTTGTTTTTCTTAGGAAGTTGTTTTGTAAACCTGATATGCCAGCAGAAAATCATGGACAAACAGCTGCTGTGAAATAATATTGAAAGAACTTGTGATTTTATTACGTCACCTTGGTGGGCAATGTCTTGTAAGAAATGTATAAGAATAGCTTCACTTCCTGATTCTAATTAGACAAACTCTGTATTAGCACGTTTTTGTCTCCTTGCTGCAAGATTAAAGTGCCATAACCTGAACCTGCTGTGTGTTGATCATTTTGAAGTTATTTTTCCTTTGACAATACCTTTATACTTGCCATAGTTATAAATGTCCCCTTTGTTCTTGTATTATGGCACTAGAATATTTATTCAGAAGTTACCTGGTATATGCCTTTCTGTCCATGCTGCTATGAGTACACTCAAGAGCCATTTTGCCTCTAACTCACCGAATATTTCAATCACATCTGCCATTACCTCATTTGAGCCTGCTGCTTTCCCTGACTTCATTTTCCTTATCGCTATTATTTTCTTCTAGGGGGAACTCTTCATCCTGTTTTGTCATAAGCTGTGTATAGTGCAGTATAGCCTTTGTGGGGTTTTATGTTCATAGGTGTTTACTAGGCTAACAACGACAAGGGCCATTTTAAGCCTAGCCATGCATCCCAAATCTCATAACCTCAATAAGTAGAAGCAGGGGCTTAGGAGATGAAACATTTACAAGCAGGAGCCTGGGAGATGAAACATTTACAGGATGTCTGTGTTCATTAGAGACATAGGTGCCAAACTAGTGGTGAATTTCCTGTTCCCCTTCCAATTATCCAAATTACACTTCAATTTGGTTAGGGAGGAACCACCTCACATGAATGGGGAACCTGTTCCAGGGAAGTGCTTGACTCTGAATATAAAACTGTCTCGCTAGCAGGTCCTATTTATATCACAGGCACAGTTTAAGTCTTTACAATGGGTAATTCTGGTGCTGTTTGTTTTCGGATATGCAGTATGCCCATCAGAGTAAGGTCTGACATGCCTTGTATGCCAGGCATAGTGTCCCCTCAACAGCCTGTAGGAGACAGAATACAGAAATAGAGCCTTGAGGCTGTCGGCACAGGACATGTAAATTATGCCCATGTATTCTTTTAATGACGAACACCTGTGGACTTTCTCATTGTTAGATGTGTTGGATTAGCTACATACCAAAAAGAGACATTCTGCTCAATGACAGCTCTGATGAATGCCTAATAAAGTGGAACAATGACTTCCTTCAACCTGTATGCCATACCCTTGTTTATAGGTTGCACAGCACAGAATGATTTTTTTCTCATAATGTAGACATTTTCTTCATTCAGAATCTGCTGGAAGTACTCCTGCCATCTGCATTTGATGTTCTGTGGACTTTTGGTTAGCTTTTGCTGGCCTCCCTTTTGAATAGTGTCCGATTACTGTCTTTTTTTATTTTTCTGTCTGTACCATTTACTGAGTAACTTTTCAGATGCTAGTAGAATGCCTCTGATAGCTTGTCATTTGTCGTTGTGAATCCCCTCTTGGCCTTTTTGTTAACCAGTTTTCTTTCTTCGCCTGGTCTGTCTTTTCTAACTCCTACTTTTTCCTACATTCTTCTTTCCTTTTTTTTAACAACCTGCTGTACTTCTGCATCCCACCATCAGCTTTACTTATTTATTCTATTTCTATACCTTGCAGGACCACACATCTACTCTATATTCTTCAGACGTGCTAATTGAGATGCTACCATTCTTCTTCAACTCTTCCCATTTCTGCTTCTTCCTGTGGTGCTAGACAACTGAGTATTTCCTTAGTATCATGTGTTTTCACTCCAGTCAGCTTCCAGCCTACAGCCTAGCATCTCTTGACATTACAGCCTTCACTGACCACTGCTTGCAGCTGATTGTGGCCATCGGTGGTTTATGCAATAGGCCATTTGTTTCACTGGGGTTCACATTGCTATCCCTGATTTTACTCCATTGTCCTTTCTTTACTAAGAAGAAGTATGTTAGAGTTGCATATTTTGCTACTCTTGTATATGATGATGTGACTGTCTTGCTGAATCATGTGTTATTGGCCAACATCAAGTCATTTGCCAGACAGATGTGTAGAATGGCTTCTCTTCTTTATTCTTTTTGCCCCACCCATGTTGACCCAGGCAGTCCTCACATTCTGTTTTGTCTATTCTAATATGAGCATTCAGGAATCCATTACAAACACTAGCTCATGTTGTCCTGATTTATGTAGTAAGTCCTGCAACAATTGCCTGAATACACTCTTTCAGTTGCCATCACAAATCTCAATACTGCTGTAGGGCATAGGCTGAAATCGTGAATACTGCCCTATCTTCATACAGGAGTTGGACTGCCAAGAATCAGTCACTAATGCTGATGACATCCCTCACTAACCTCAGAAGACTCTCCATCACAACAATTTCCACACCATTTCTAGTCTGTCTTCTTCCTGAGTAGTAGACTGAAGATCCGAAGCCAAATAGCTTTGTTGCACTGCCGTACCACCTTGCCTCCTGGATACTGGATACACAGTATGTCCAGCCTCCTCCTAACTATTATGTCATGCATTTCCAAGATGCAGCCTGTTAATGAACCTATTTTCAGTAAATTCTTAGCTTAGATTTGCCAAATTGATTGGTTTTATGGCTCCCATTATGCACCCCTCCATCAGAGTGCAAACACAAGGACAATAAACATAAATAGAAAAAAAAAAGAAAGAAAGAAAGAGAAAAAAACATTCAGCCATTGTCAGCACAGCCAACGTCTGACAAAGGCATTTGCTTGACCCAAAAACTTGCTTTGGTTCCCTTCAGCTGCCATATTACGACTGAAACAAAAATAAATAAATAAATAAATAAATAAATAAAGACTGAGTGTAAATGGACACATAAGATGTTGATGGAAAGATTAGAGTCACCCCTTTAAAGTGAATACATTCTCTTTATTGGAGCATAACTAGTGAGTTACTCAAAAACTCTCACTTCTCAGGTAAACAGAGGCAGCAATGTAGTCTCAAGTTACTTGGCAAAAATGTGTTTCTTAATTGTATATACTGCACTAGTATATTTTAGGAAGACTATAAAGACACTCAAAATCCCTTCTTTTCAGTATATGACATATTCAGTGATAGTTGGGTTATTGCTATATTTTGTAAAGTTGCATTTTTGTAAAAGACATAAATTATTGCTATCCTTGTATCAATTCATCCTTTCTATAACAAACATGTTACAGAGTGATTTGGCTTCTCATGATGTACTGTGTGAACTGGATATGCATGTGTGTATCATGGAGATATTAAAATAATTGAACCATCCAATTAACAAATATCTAATGTTCAAAACTAAAAGAACTGAAAACAAAGAAACACCAACAAAAAAGCATCCTCCACACACTGTGCTAATTACACATACTGAGTCTGAGACTGCAGTACAATTTGGAAAGGATAAATTTTCCAAATCCCACTGCTTGTAATGTTGGACTGATGATAGAAAAAAGAAAGAAAATATATGTGATGTATAATGTATGTAAATGAAAAAGAAGCCAATATGATTTGTATTCTTTTCTGTTAAATGGCATTTGCCTATGTCTTAAGTGATAATTTAATAAAGGTGTTTAAAAAATGCCAGTATAGTTCCATATGGCAAGCTTAGTACAGGCTCACTTAGTCTGCATTTCATCAGAACTGTTGCTTGGGCTAGGTTACTTATTTGCACATGCTCCATACACATCTTGGTCTCTTCTGCACTGAATAACTCAGACATAGATATGTTCTACTGCTTTTCATATGCTGGACCTATGCACACTGTGCCATATCTATGATTCTGAGATTTCTATCTTTTGTTTTTGCAGCCTACACTAAGGAAGTACTTGAAATAAAACATGGTAAAAATGTAAAAACACTAAGGGATAAATTATTTAAATGCAGTCAGTGTTTAGTTACCGTAGAAGTAGACTGACACTTATTAAAGTGTTGTGTAACTATTCTTTTCACCGAGAGAGCTGCTATAAACTAAGCTCATATTATTGTTTTATTTAAAGTGCACATTTCTGAACCCCACTTTCTTTTGATGAGAATAATTATTTTCTATTGTAATTTGTCTTTTCTTTGGTTATATAAAGTAAAAAGCAATGTTTGTAGCAAAATATCACAGCAGTATACATCAGTTTAGCTGCTGCTTATCCCATCCTGCTGCTAGAAAACAGCAGGTTATAGAATTAGCATTAAAAATGTGGCTGATCTGTTTTCTTTTCCCGAGGTAATTGCTTGTCTTATGCTATGAAAAAACTTGATGTCTAAAGGTTTAATGTGTGTCTGTGAGACGTACAAAATAATAAATCCATTTATTAAACTGCACCATGCAATTCATTAGATCTTCTTTCTGTTGATTTCATTTAAATGATGTTAGTATGTTTACAGCCATAAGACAACATTAAATATGATATTATAATTTTAAAGGTTTTTGTCTAACAGCAGCTAATTGAAGCATTGCACAAATTGAAGAAAATTAAAACAGGCTTCTCTGGTACATTGTTTATGAATTTGCTTTTCCTGTCCCTGAATGTTTACATGGTCTCATTACGTAACTGATAACAATCAATCAGTTTTCTAAAGCAGACTGTCAGTAACAACACATGCAGTACTATTCTGTTCTAGTGCCTCTGTTTCTCTAAAGCGCTATATGAAGACAAATGCCTCGACTGCCACAAGAAAGAAGAACTAGCGCTCTGCCTGTGCCCCCTGTTGAAAGCTATGTTTGCTCATTTATTTGTATGGTGTTTCTTACAAATTGCCAAACATATTATACCAAAATAAACCTATATGTGCACAATGAGTTCTAGAAATAAAACAGGAATGATCATCAATCACTGGTGTTTCAGTTTAGAGTGATCAGTAGTGGGGATATTACACACAGCATAATCTGTGCACAGGAAGATTTTTTTCGGTTACAGAATGCCTGTACAGTAGATTGATATGCTATATTGTCCAACACTTTCAAAACAGTTTACTCTAATATGTATATATATATATATATATATATATATATATATATATATATATATATATATATATATATATTGAAAAGGTAGCTGAATGGGTAAATTCTTCCTGTTGTTTGAGGCATTCAGTGCTATGATAAGCAAAGTTTCCAAACATTCAGTAAAAAAAAAAAACTTTTGATGAGCTAAGGGCAAAACCAAACATTATTAACTGTCTCGAGGATAGAATTTGCCTGAATCAAATGAAGCAGCAAGATAGATGGTGAACTGTTTGGCATACCAAATGTAATACTGCTAAGAATCATTGGCTTTGACTGTGTAGTGGCCCAGAAATTTGTTTAAGAGTAAATTACAGTAACTTTGATAATTGTTAATACAGGTATTCTTATTGGGGGTGTCTGAATGGATAGTGGATTGCCCCATAGCATAGGTTATTTCTAGGCTATCAGACCAAAAGCCATTTTAAGCTTAGCCAAGGTTAACCTAAATTTATCAAAATGTTGCTGACATGCCAGTTCCCAAGGAATTTGATGGTTTTACATAGCTTGTAGACATAAAGCATTCAAAAGCTGCCCCTGTCTATTTGAGTTGGAAGGGTGGCCTAATGGTTAAGGCATTTGCCTTACAAACACAAGATGCAGGGTTTGAGTCTCACAAGGGGATAATTGGCTAGGCTTAAAATGGCTCGCAAGGGCAGTTAGCTTAGTACTAATCTATGAACCTATGAGACATAGGTGCAAAACTGGAGGAAAATTTGTGATTTCCTCTTCATTGGTCCAAGTTATGTTTGAATGGACGTATGGGTGTGCTTTGCTTCACATGGATGGAAAGCATATTCCAGAGAACAGGTAATCAATAAGATTTGTCCCTCCAATATGCCCTTTTTTATGTTGTGCACCCATCTCTGCCATTTTTCATATATATTATTTAATTCATTCAAGTGTATAATGCATTTTTGTATACTTCCAGATCACACTCATAGCTATTTATGACATCCAGACCTTTTTTGGCTCTGACTTCTCTAACTAAGTGACTTACAAGCTAATAACAGGCAGTATTAGAAAGGGCAAAGATCTATTAACAAAATGACACTAAGATCGTTAGTCTAGGATGTCCTGCAGTAGAGGAATTATCACTGTTTGTCACTTATTCATATTTTCACACACACACAAAACTATCACAAGCAGAAGAACAACACAAACATTCGGGTATGACTAACCAGCAAAAGCCTGAGAATAAAGGTGGTGTGCGTTACTTCTACTCAGAAAAATAAGCTGCAGGCAAATGGGCGTGCCTTTTCACTACTGTGAGAAAAGTAAGTGATGTTAACTTAAACCCTATCATGTTATCATGATGAAGTTGTACCAGAATGGAGAGGCACCACTGCCTGCAGTGGGTTTATGAGGAGTTAGAGGGGATCCCTTGGTAGACATTCTGCATGAGGTTCATTCTGACACTTCAATGAATAAAGTACTGCTTTCACAGCAGCTACCTCCTGCTCAGGTTCAGGAAATCCAAGCAATTCTACAAGAGATTAGGGGAACGTCCACTTATAAACTGGGGTGTACCCTGATGGTGGAGAGCAGGGACCAATGTTGCATCAGACAAGCACAATATACCCCAATAATTCAAGTAGACTATGTGAGAGGAACTGCAGAAGATATAGGAATTGGTGGTGATCTGGGAATCCAAAAATCAACCACATCAGTAGTGGTGGTGAGTAAAAAAGATGGGAGTATCAGGTCCTCTCCACTACAGGACACTGAATGGGGTCACACAGATTCAGGTGGTTACTCACATCCCTTGGTAAGATGAATGCTTAGAGCAGTTATATGCAAGTAAGTGTCTATTATTGCCTCTAACTAGGAAATACAGGCAGGTATTTATGACATCTGCAGAAAGAGGAAAGTCAACTATTATTACCCCGTTCAGTTTGCATAAGTTCACAAAATTGCTTTTTGGGATAAAACATGCCCCAACAACTTTTCATAGTTTGACAGACCATATCATAGCAGGAGCAGGAGTCTATGGTCTTGCCTATCTAGATGATATTGCAATATACAATTGGACTTGACAAGAAGGGGAGTGAAACAGTAGAATTCTTACACTTAAAAAATATTATAATGATTTAGTAAAGTTGAAGACAGGAAATGCTTAAAGTCTACTCATATCCCACAGGGAAATGTGATGAAAGTGCATAAGAAGCATTTCTGTCATAAAACCTGTAGTACTGATGTAATGATAGTTCATGTGAAGATTAGTCCCACAGTTAATGCACGGAAATAATAGCAGACATGATAACAAAGGATGTGATATGGACATAAAGCTGCAGTGTAACAAAGAGGAGTGAAATATGATATACATGTTAATTAAATGCTGACCTGAGATAACATTTAACAATGGCAGAAGATACTTTAATGAATGAATCCACATAATGCAGTTATTGCATATAAGTATGGATATACAAGGAGCATACACATGCAAGCTGACAGCACCACTGTATTGTCCATCTCATCATGTATACACAAGAAGAAAAGGACCTGACAGCTGTAATCTCAGGTGATTTGCAAATATACATGTTTATGCAAAGAAATGACAATGGCACCAAGAGGAAAGTGGTTTATATTCTACTAGCATGCAATAGATAAGCAAGTGTTGCTTGGAGCTCATACCTCTCAACTGTCCAAAATTTTACAGAATGTCCAGATTTTTGCCTTCTATTTTTGGTCAGTTCCTCATAAAAGTTGTGGTTTTCTGGAAAATCAATGAGGACTGATTCCTTGAATAATAACATACACTTGAGTTTCAGACTTCATAACCTTGAGAAAATGCATGTTAACAGAAATTATTGTATTCTAACATATTTCTAACTTTGTAAGAGCAATATTTAAAATACGTCCCTATTTTTTGGGCCTTTATACCACCATTAATTTAGGCTTTGTCCATATTTCCAACACTGAGAGTTTGAGAGGTATGTGCATAATTATGTAAATCCTACTTGCCGATGTAATAACAAACAACATACATAATAAGTGACCTATGACAAGAAAGAGTGGATGACATGTCAGGACTCCAGTTTTGCCGTTGTTGATGTGCAAACATATCTAACATAGCAAAAGAAGATTTGTTCACATGAAATTACAGGAACAGTAACATAAGCAATTCAGGACCAGTAACACAATAGAAATTGCTGTAGCAGGGGAGCAATCACATTTTTGATACTCTTGCAGCATACCAGACAGTAAGAAAACTTGATAGAATCATATATTTGCCATTAAGCTGTATAGTGTGAAGGAAACAATTGCAGTATTAAACACATGTTTGGAGGAAGACATGTAGTATAATTATCATGTGAATAGGTAATGCATATGAGCAAAGAATGACCAAAGAAACATTTTCATCATGTTAATTTCAAACACAGACACATGGACAGATATCAGAGAGATGGATTACAGTCACAGCGGCCTCAGACATAGGCATATTGGCCATGTAAGGAACAGCACCCTCAAAAGGGTATACAGCATTATCATACCATACGAGGTATATTGATGACCTACCTGCTATGAAAATGCCTGAAACAGCTTGCTCATTGAGTATGTGTAAGCCACTGTTGTCTGGCAGACAGATGTTACCAGATTCAAACCCATGCCTATTATACAAGGCTCTCTCCAGACCACTGTATTGACAGCATGCACCACATTAGATAGCAATGGAAGCTGTCATAACTAACTAAATTGAATTTGTATGTTAACACAGGATGTATGGATGGTAAAGACAGTAACAACAGTCACACTTTTGAAGCAGTGATGGAACCAAACTACCTAACTATCCACTTACACCATCTATAAAACAGATTATCAGCAGCCAGACCACAGTAAAATAATAACCACAATTGAGACATACAGCATCTATGAAGGTATGACATCAGCAGTTTATTGTCAAGGAGATGTAGCTGATAACATTTCTTTTATAGCCAATTAGGGTTTGTAAAAGTTGCCAGTACAAATGTGTGTAGAACAATCATGACTCCATTGAGAGTCACACTTGTTGACATTAAGCTCTGCTGTTTTCAAACATCCTACCTGTCTAGTTACATATTCTAGAGAATAGTGTAAGGCATGCAAGTATCACAGGAGAAGTCTGATGTTCAGATAGCTTCAGTTCACTTGCAAACCAACAACCTCATCAGTGTAGGCAGACAATATAATGTAATCATGTGCTCTTCTTGATGTCACACAAAACACCTGCCATTTAAAGAATGGAAATGTTCTCCCCCACTCAATTAACAAATGTTTGCAGCACTTTCCCTATAAAACAGCTATTCCTCAGCCCATGACACTGTTATTTGAAGCATTCATTTAAAAATACTTTGTTGTCTTTATGTAATGCATAGAAAATTATCATTACAGTACAAACAGTATGAATAACTACACCCTTTTTGCAAAAAAATGTGTCTGTTAAAAGTGGGCTAAAGGGATAATGTAGTCATCTATCATTTTAAAACATTTTTCTACAGTACATATTAACTCATTAACTCCAAATCCCATCTCATGGCACCTCTGTGCTTAAATTTGAGCACTCTGTGAGATGGTAGGAATTGCAGAATGTTACACCCGAATGCCTTCTACCTGTGCAAGTAACATTGCAGTCATATTTTAACTCCACTGCTGAAAATTAAGTTAGAAAGTAACTGAACATGCCAGTTTAGTATGCCTTTCATCAAGCAAGTGGCAGCAGCCAATGGGAGCCTTGCAATCCAAGCCACCACTTGTTTAACACCTCCACCCCTTGACCTAATATTACTCTGTTCTGTCCAAATAAATAGAAGGTCCAACAGTAGATATCTCCTTTCTTTTTCTGGCTTTTGTGGAATTTACTACTGGATCCCTCTATGTATCCAGTCGATCGGTTTGCAAAAGGGGGGAGTTTTGTCAAAGTCATGGTTCTGGGAAGAAACACCTGCAATGGAGATGTGTTTGTTATTGTGGAAAAAAAAACGCGACTCTCTTCAATGGACCATTTTCACCTCTGATCCTGCAGAATTCCTGAATAAGGTAAGATGGTCTCATTTTACAGCTCTGCTTTTCTCATACTATCCTTGGAAGAGCCTGTTAGCCTGTTAGCAAACACAGACTCCCAAACATACCTCACAACTGTACAGATTTTCATAGACTGTCCATATTTTTGGTCGGTTTTTCATAAAGTTGTGGTTTTCTACTTAATTAATGGCAAAGACTGAAGTTAGAAAATAATGACAGATATTTCAGTTGCAGACTCCATATTCTACTGAAAAACCCTGCTAGTGCAAAACCTGTTATTCTATCACCTTTCAAAGTTTGTACGAGCAATATTTAAAAAAAACTGTCCCTAGTTTTGTCCAGCTTTCTTGCTGTAAGAGGTAGAGAGGTGTGCTTCTGAAAAGAAAAGGAATCTGGTCACTAATTATTATGCCCTTCCCATGCATTGGTGTTGATTTCCTCTGAGTGCTCCGTTTCCTCCCACGTTACAAGGACTCACATCTGTAGTGTTTCTCCCCATGACTCTGTTGTAAACTGGACTTTCCTGGTAAACAAACATTACCGACAAAAATATGTGGCAGAAATCTTTACATACTGCACAATGTTGGACATTTGAGAGGTAGGATTGCCTCCTCAGCAATGTGTTTGTGTGTGTGTGTGTGTGTGTGTGTGTGTGTGTGTGTGTGTGTGTGTGTGTGTGTGTGTGTGTGTGCGCATGTGTGTCTGTGATTTCCCTTCACACCATGTATTGCTAGTTCATTTCTGACTTGTTACTGTCTTTGCCATTGTAGCCTGGGTCATTGCTGAAAAGGGCTGTGGACCAGTTCACTTTCCTGGTTCACAATGTATAAATAAATATAAAATAGGAATAAAAGAGGGAAAATGATCATGACAGAAATAAATATGCAACTAGTAAATTCTGCATCATCCACAAGAAAAAGTCTGAAGTCCTGTACAGTAGTAGCTGTCAGTTGTGCATGTTACAGGAAGAATCATTCACCTATCTACTGAAAGTTCAGGTCTACTAATAGCAAGCACTTTTTTGGATGGCTTAGGGAAATTAATATATTTTGCATAGTATGATGGTGCTACCAAAAGTGGGGGTATAGACTGATGCTATATGCAGATAAAGGTGCCAACCTAATGTGATGTAAAAGACTGTCCAGTTGGGCATTTTATTGTCTTGGGAGCTGGCTCTCTGTTATGTGTTATAATGCAGCTTCACTGGCATAGTCATGGCATGGTGCCATGACCTGTTGTGTGTTCTGGTCTATTATTTATTAGAATATTTTATTTAGTGCAAATGTGGTATAAACAGCATAAGTTATCTTTGGCTCAGTTTTCAGAGGTGGTTATAATATAGATTTTATGTATCCAGCTTTCAAGCATATACCTGAATTAACTGTAAACAAATATAATGAGATGGGACCGAATATGTACACTTGCAATGAACAGATTTTAACAATATCCAAATACTGTCTTGAAGAACACTGCTGCAAAATAACACTTGAAATGTTGAAATGCTGGATAATAGTAACAGCGTTGATAAATATATTCAAAGGTTCTGCACATATATTTTGAATCTTCTGAGTAATATCAACTGAAACAGTCTTTTCTACTGAATCACCATCAATTTCCAGCTTCATAAACATCACTCTATCCGACACTCTTTTCCAAAACACTCTTAGCATACTCTTCCTTCAGGATAATGCTTACGCCATTTCTCCTGCCATCCACATGATAAAACAATTTGAAACCGCCTCCGATACACCTAGCCTTGCTCCCCTTCCATCTGGTCTCTTGCACACACAATATACCAACCGTCCTTCGGTCCATCATATCAGCTAGCTCTCTCCCTATACCAGTCATACTGCCAACATTCAAAGTTCCGACCCTCACTAAAATAGTCCTAGCCTTTACTTGCCTTCAGGCATGCCTTCCACCTCTTCTCCTCCTTCAGCCAACAGTAGCCCAATTTCCGCCAGCACCCTGTTGGCCAACAGTACTGGTGGCGGTCGTTGTTAACCCGGGCCTCGACTGATCTGGTATGAATTTCTGTACTGTTTTCTGATATTTGACCAGATGTGTATACATGTATAAGAGGGCATTTGTATGCTAACTCCAGCATGGAGCAACCATATATCTTGGACAATATTTCTGGCTTTGTCAGTTTGTGTGGAATTTAGGTGATAGGAGGAGGAGCTCAGTAATATATAAGTGTTATGCTACTTTTACTGAATTACTCTGGTCTTTGCCTAACAGATGGTAATGGCTCAGTCTTACATAGCACCTGCACCAGGAATATACTGAATGTCTACTCAATGGGTTATGTGCAGAAATTATCTACCTGCACATAAGAGGTTCACTTGGGTGGGTTTACTATCACATTTTTGCAAATCACTCAGTCAAGTCATGACTTAGTAGAAAAAAATACTGAAAATAAAAACATTGTCTAGGCAAAATGATGAAAGTGGTAATGTCAATACATCCATATTCGACATTGTCGACATTACCAAATGTACCTTGCAGCCCAGTGATTTACAACCAATGTTTTGCAGGGTAGCAAGTCCCTCTGCATCCCCTGCTACTTATATATGAAAATTCCAAGATTGCACTACAGTGAGGAAAAGGGTACATTTCCCGATCCCCACTATAGTGTGATCCCCATGCACAACGTTGACCTCACAACAGCGAATGCACAATAGCATTCACTGTTATGGATGTCACCATTTTCAGTTTGGCATTACCAAAACTGGAAAACATCCCAATTCAAGTGACTGCTGTTCAAAAATGTGACTGTAAACTGATTGAGTGAATGTTTCTTTTTGGTGCATGTACATACCAGGAAATGTTACTGAAGAGTCGTTTGGGTACTTGTGTATACATCAGTATTTATTGAAGGTGCTGTTTGGATGAATGCTTCATTTTAGTGGTTGCACATACTAGGAAATGGTTATGAAGGGTCATTTGGTGAAATGTTTAATTTTGGTGATTGTGCATACTTCAACATTTTATTGAAGGGGTCACTTGACTGAATATTTCATGTTGGTGCATATGTTTACCTGGACACACTAATGAAGATGTTCCTTGGGGAAATAATTCATTGCGTATCAAGGAAGTGCATGTGCATACATGGTCAGACTGCTGAAATGACCACTGATCAAAATAATTTATCGTGTTATTTTGGTGCTTGTGCATGCACAACACAAACAACTGAAGGGGTTACTGGAGAAAATAATTCATTAGTGTGTCAGGAAAAAAGCCTTTGCATAACTGGACAATTCATTTGTCCATTTTATTTATTTATTTATTTAGTTATTTTATGTTTACCGGGCTAGCACTGATCTCAATGGGCCATTTGCAGCTGCAGCCCAGGTGAATAGGATCACATAAGACATGTTCATAAGACATGAAAAAACATATTTTCAGATATGACGATATGGTAAAAAAAAAAAAAAAAAAAAAAACTACTTTATAGACACAAGAGTATGCTACAACATTTAGGTCAGGAAACAGTATTGAGCATATAGTCAAAACATGTTTGAGTGAGATGAAAGGCTTAGTGAGATATATTTTATCACTGATTTTTGGCCTTGATTAACCAGATATTTTGTGCAATATTTCTGCCTTTTTCACTTCTGTGTTTTATTCTAACCACAGGGATGGTTAGGTGAGATAAAATTAATTATTACTTCTGGAGTAAGTCTTATATGGATCAACCAGATAGTTTAGATATTTTGTACATTGTTATTTATGTTTATGATTCTACTACCAACATGGAGCAACCATATATTTTGGGTAATATTCCTGACTTTGTCAGTCATGTAGGTGGGAGGAAGGGCTCACCAATATATAAGTGTTATACTATTTTTTACTGAATTACTCCGGTCTTCTCATAACAGATGGTAATGAGCCTTTATTACATAACACCTGCACCAAGTAGTATAATGAATGCCTACTCAACAGGTTATGTGAAGCAATTATCACCTTTGTCTGAGCATGCAGAAGTTTGTAGTAATGAAATGCAGGTCATTCTCACATTTTGACAGTAAGTGCAGTTACAATATAACACTGAGTCATTATAACACGTTAGGTGAAACTCTCAGCAGCTGCCACTGTTACTCACATAAGTAGAATCCATTATCACATTGATGAGAGCACAAGCCAAACTTGGTTTTCTGTCTGTGTGGAGTCATTTCAAGCCCCCCCCACACATACACACACACAAACACAAGCACCAGATTCTTTCTGTCATTTTTACAATGTTTTGTATTTTAAGAAACACATTAATGTAACGATTGTGGTTACATGTTTAATATTTTTGTGAACTACTTCAATTGAATATTATATCATGTAGTAATGTCCTGTATTGCACAGTCACTATATAGTGTTCCACTGTGTTACTTTTCAACTGCTTCTGTGCAGGTAAATAATATCAGAATGTTCTATGCTGTTGCATTTTGCAATTGTAATTTCCAGTGAAAGCAATACTCCTCCCAATGAAGATGCCATCTGTTGAGGAGAAATCAAGCAACATTTACTTGTTGGGTGAGGAAACTGATTCTGGTGGTTGTAGCAGTGGCTCAGACATGACTATGGAATTCCAGCCACCACATAATACCAACCAGAGTGAAGATGACACTTACAACACAAACAATGAGATTCCACTTGCACATCTATGTGAGAGGGCCATTGCCTGTGATATGGATGATGCCCCTGTCGAAGCTATTGCAGACAGACCACTGAGACTTGCCACAGCAGACCTGATCACTAATGACAAAACTGACCATAATAGTGAAGATGAGGTACCACTTGCACTCCTAAGGAAGGGTGGCACATACACCACTGGTCACTAAGTGCATTCTCATTTTAACAGACAATAAATTGTCTTTATCTGTGTTCAGGAATGGCCATGGTATCACTGACAGACCTATGAAGTCCTCCACAGTCCATGACAGTGCATGTGCTGAAAAGGATGTGGATGTGCCTCCCATTGTACATGAGATTCAAAATAGTCCAGAGTATGTGTATTTGGATAGAGAAAATCCACAAGATCTGAGTCGAAATAGTTCATTATCAAGCAAAGTTATGATTGTGCCTCAGCATGGAACGTCTGTTAGTACTTCTCTAATTAGTTCAGGCAATACAGTTGGTACTGACACTGATAACAGAGCACCATCTCTGAACCATACAGGACTTTCTATTTCTAAGTGTTCCCAGGCTACCCAGTAAGGTACACCGAGCATGCCCACCATGTAAGATCACTTGGGAAAAATGCCTCATGGCAGAACACATTGATAACTTTGTGGGTCCAGTAAGCCCTGTAACCCAACTTGAACTCAGATAGCACAGAGATGGACTTCATGAATTTGATGTTTCCAATAGGCGCTGTATACCCTTATTGTCAATGAAACCAGGCACTATGCTGCCCGATGGCAGGCCACAGCAGGCAAGTCTTGATAAGTGATTTTCTTTTCTCATGTGCTCTTTGAGTGGCTCTCTGGTCACTCTCCCTCCTGTTTGGTATAGTAAATGTGCATAGATCAGGGAAAGAAACATTACATTACTTCCCCCTTTGATTCCTTATGTCCATTGCTGAATGGACACATGTAAAGGGAAAAGGCAGAGGTAAGACAGACTGCAGACACTGAAGGAGGTTGTGAGACAGTGCCAGTATCAGCAGTCTGCAAGAGGAGCCAGCACAAGTATCAGACACATCAAATACCCTCAAGTGCCATTGAAGCCCCATTACTGTCCTGGTTTCATTAGTGGAGTGGCAGTCCTTACTCTGCTTTTCGTCTTTACATGCGCCCTTTCTGTAGCCCCTTGTCAGTTTTAACTCATGCAGTAATTTTGCTAGGGCAAGAATGTTTCTGTTTACAGTGATTACTGAATTCTGCCAGTCTGATGGAATGTGCATCAGTGGGTGTCATACTTAAACACCATGAGTCTTAGGATCATCCTGGATGGCAGTGGGAAACTTGGAGACTCTTCAGTTCAGTCCTATTGTGCAGATTTCCTGGAAATGCATGATTTCATGGGTGACACTGCAATGCCTTCTGTCCTTTCTCGAAAGGCCACCTGCAAAAAAGAAAAAGATCAGTTAGTCTTTTTTTTTCTCATGTGCTCTTTGTGTGTAAATGTATGTAGGTCAGGTCAAACGGCATTACATTACTTCCCCCTTTGATTCCTTAAGTTAATTGCTGAATGGACACCTGTAAAGGGAATAGATAGAGGTAAGGCAGACTGCTGACACTGAAGGAGGTCATGAGACAGTGCCGGTATCAGAAGCATGAGTGGGTAGCCAGCAAAGATATGGGACACATTAGATGCCCTCAAGTGCTACTGAAGTTCCATTCCTGTCCTGGGATCATTAGTGGAGTGGCGATCCTTACCCTTCTTTTTCTCTTTATATGTCCCCTTTCTGTAGCCCTTTGTCAGTATCCATTCCTGCAGTATGTTGGCTATGGAAGGAATGTGTATGTTTACATTGATATGTGCCTATTGCTCATCTGATAGTGTGTGTGTGTGTGTGTGTGTGTGTGTGTGTGTGTGTGTGTGTGTGTGTGTGTGTGTGTGTGTGTGTGTGTGTGTGTGTGTGTGAGTTGCTGTTTTTCCTGGTTGTTAGGTATGTAACTCTGCATCACCTTTGCAAATAATGAACCTTAGCTAAAGAATAATGCCTATGTGGATAGCAGTGAAGTTTCAAACAGGCAAACAAGGTAATGCATATTATGCACATATATATGTAGTAGTAATGCAATAAATCTCTCAAACATCATCAGTAACTGACTTGCATTTCTTCCCTGTCCAGGTGCTTCTACCTTATAACAGTGACATGGCTTCAAGGGCAGTGAAATGACAAGTGAGAGTGTGGGTGTGTGGCCATTCCTACATTCACTGGACTGCCAGCCATGCCTCCAGAAATAGCAAACAATACAACTTGAGTTTCCCCACATCTAGTGTGAAGGTACACTGGATTGCAAGAAGAGGTATGCATTGGGATGGATTTCTGCAGTTTGTGGAAGAGAAGTGTTCCATCGACCCTAAGCCTGACATTCTTGGCCTGCACATTGGAGGGAACAATTTCATCTCTCATCCAATTGGAGAGCTGAGATTTTAAATCAAGGAGATTTTTTGAATGTATGCAGTTCTGGTGGCCACATTGGCATTTTGTGTGGTCTGACATAATTCCTCGCCAGAACCGGAGACATGCAAACAGCCAATAGGCAGCGCACAAGGCCAGATGATTACAGAATGGGTTCATGTATGGTTTGATGCACAGGGTCGGTGGATCAACAATCAGCCATAACAGCATTACTGCAGAAGATGTTCACCTTTTCAGAAATTATGGAGTTCACCTAAATGAAGATGGCATTCACCTCTTCTTGACTGATCTGCACAATGGCATGATAGCAGCAATGCATGATATACTGGCAACATGCACCTAGTGACAAAAGATAGAAAACAACCATGACCAAGTAGGATCATTATGGTAAGTAAAACCCTATATTAAATTTTCTAAAAACCTTTTTCACTACGTACACTACACTAAAAGAATTGTAATTGTAACTTTGCTAGGGAACATGTCAACATGCTAAGTAGTACCTCATTTTAAGGACACTATTAGTACATTCAACATGGTGAAATAATTGTGTCTCTATGCTGTATACATGTATAGAGATCACAGTTTATTTAGGATGTAGGTTATGAAAATTATGATTTTTTTCATATTTTGATAAATAACCTTGCCAGGGAACATGTAAATGCGGTAAGCAATCCCTCATTTTGAAGTCTGTATTAGTACTTAACAACTTGGCAAAAGAACTGTGTCTGTATGCTGGATATGCACAAAAATCACAGTTTGTTTATGACCTAGGTTATGGAAATTGTGATTTATTTTATATTTTGGTAAATAACTTTGCTAGGGAACATGTCAACATGCTACATTATACCTCATTTTGAAGACAGTATTAGTCCTTACAACATGGTAAAAGAACTGTGCCTGTATGCTGTACACATGTACAGATATCACAATTTATTTAGGACTTAGGTTATGAAAATTATGATATTTTTCATATTTTGGTAAATAACTTTGCTAGGAAAGATGTCAACATGCTAAGTAATACCTCATTTTAAAGACAGTATTATTACTTACAACATGGTAAAATAACGGAGTCTGTATGCTGTACACTTGTACAGACATCACAATTTGTTTAGGACCTAGGTTACGGAAATTATCATTTTTTTTTCATATTTCAGTAAGTAACTTTGCTAGGGAACATGTCAACATGATAAGTAATACTTATTTTAAAAACAGTATTAGTACTTATAACATGTTAAAACAACTGTGTCTATATGCTACACACATGTACAGATCTCATAGTTTGTTTAGTCTTGTAGGATTATCACAGCTATGCATTTGTCATATTTCTCATTATTATGCCCATATCTTTGCCAGGGAATATGGTGACAATATGCATGATGCATCGCTTTGAAGTTGGCATTGAGCCACACAACTTGTACACTGATATGTAGTCTCTGTTACAGGTGATGATATATTATGCTTTGTTTAATTATCAGTTATGATAAATATAGGTAGGTCATTGTGCCTCTTTACTCGTCCCTCATCAGGCCCATATTTGAGTACAATGCCCCTTTTGGGATGTATCTTACCAGACACCTGCAGCAACTGGAAAGACCCCAAAAGTACCTCACCAAGAGGATCAAAGGGCTCAAATAGGTGCCATATGCTGCCCGGTTAAGGAAACTCCAGCTCTACTCAGTGGCATACCGCCTGCTCAGAGGCGATCTGTGCCTGACGTATAAAGCCATGTCCAACCCGGAATTAATGGACATGCTGCACCTCAGAAAATCCAAATCCCATCGAGCTACGCGCTCGAGAGACTTGAACCTCAGCACTGAAATAAATAGGACATGCTGGAGGGAAAGATTCATAACCCAGAGGCTCCCTTCACTCTGGAATAAAATCCCAGTCCAGGTTAGGCAGAGTCCCTCATTGACTCTCTTCAAGAGGAAGCTTGATGAGTGGATGGGAGATAGTAGGTTTACCCCGGGTATCACTTCTGTGTCACTGTTAGACAGAGACACAGTATACTAACCTCGAAAAAGGGCATAGCAAAATTCATTTAAAATGGGTGGCGAAAGCCAAACACACTCTGGCTAGGCTTATAAATGCCCTAGGGCAGATAGCCTAGTATGAACCTATGAACCTATCTCAGTAAAGGAGCACAATGCAGAAATGGTTAATGCATAATTTTAAATCTGACATTCAAACACATTAATTCATATTGTATGGATTTACATGGTACAATCACCAAGATATTGTGATTTGTTTTACCAAAAAGGTAAATATGAATAATATCAGAATTCATTGGCAAATATTTAATAATGAGTTAGATACACACTATCAACATTTACACTGTTGGAAAGGTCATTGTCTGCTGAACAACTTTCACTTTTACATTTTTAGTCTAGCTCTTATGATTAAAGTTATCAACATTTGTTTTCTGTATGGTATCACAAATGGATTATCTGAAAATGAGCTCAGACTGCACTGTTGTTCCTATGGTGGATGTAAACAGACAGCATTTTCTGAGCTGTTCCAGAGTGAATGAGTTAAGCACATGTTTACCTAACTGAAAACACCCTCACACAAGTCTTTCACTGTGAATATTAAACTTTCTACTATTGGAGTTACACAATCTAGAGAGCACTATACTAGTCACAAGCACCATAAGAGTGCACTTTTGTCAGGATGGCCTCATCAGTTTGTTTCATACAGGATGTTTCTGTAAAGGTTGATATAAGGGAGCTGTGTGTATATTTAAATGCATTCTCTTCAAGGGAAGTGGAGACAGCAACAAGCAGTGTGCATATGCATGCAAGACTTCCACTGTAGATATCGAACATGCTACTTATTTAGTTATACAATCTAGAGAGAACTGCATTTGTTGCAAGTGCCACAGGAGAAGTCTAACTGTTAAGAGGAGAGAGTGCACTTTGGTAGGAATAACCATGTTAGTATGCTTTATACATGATGTTTCCGTAAAAGTTGTTATAAGGGAGATGTGTGCACATTTAAAATTAATTATCTTTGGGTGAAATGGAAACAACAACAACTTGCACACTAGTCTTCCATGGTGGATATTGAAACTTCTACTTATTTAGTTACACCAGAGACACTGTACTAGTTGTGAGCACCACAGGAGAAGTTTGACTGTTGAGCAAGAGTGCACTTTTGTCAGGATGACCTCATCAGTGTATTTCATACAAGATGTCTTCATAAAAGTTGGCATAATGGAGCTGTGAGCGCATTTAAAATTCATTGTCTTCATGTGAAGTGGAGACAACAACAAGCATTACTTGCACACTAGTTTTCCATGGTGGGTATTGAAACTTCTACCTATCTAGGTTACACACTCTGGAGAGCATTGTACTAGTTACAAGCACCACAAGGCAATTCTGATTTTTTAAGGAGAGAGAGTAAAAATTTGTCGGAATGATCTTGTCAGTCTGTTTCATACAGGATGTTTCTGTGAAACATAATAATAAGGAGATGTGAGAGCAGTTAAATGCATTATTTGCAGGACAAATGGATACATCGTTAAGTGATGCACACAATCTGACACACAAGTCTTTTAGGGTGGGTACTGATCCACATACCTATCTAGCTTACACAATTGAGGCGGCACTATAGTAGTCACAAGTGCCACAGAAAAAGCCTGACTCAATTCGAGAGAGTGCACTTTTGTCAGGATGACCTTATCAGTGTGTGTCCTACAGGATATTTCTGTAAAAGTTGGGATAGGGGAGTTATAAGAAGAGTTAAATGAGCTTCTCAGTTCATTTCATACATGATGTTTTTGCAAAAATGTGGGTTAAGGAGCTGTGGAAACAGTTAAATGCATTATTTTCAGGTAAAGTGGATACAACTCCAAATGCTACATGCAGTCTCTCTCTCTCTCTCACACACACACACACATACACACACACACACACACACACACACACACACACACACACACACACACACACACACACACACACACACACACAAACATACACACACACACACACACACACACACACACACACACACACACACACACACACACACACACACACACACACACACACACACACACACACACACGTCTTCCATTTTGAGTATTGAACATCCTACCTATCTTGGTTACACAATCTAAAGAGCAATTTACTAGTTGGAAGCATGCCAGTGGAAGACATACAACAAGACAATACCTATGTGAAACAGATGGTACTGTGTATCACAGGTCATGCAACAAATGCATGTGTGTGTGCACAGGAAAATCTATATGTGTGCATAAGATAATGTGATATCACTATGATGTCACATGTAATGATATACATTTATAATGAAATGTATATACTGTCCTTATTCTGCATTGTGCTACTGTGAGGGACATGACATGCTCCACATAATGGGATGACATACATATTGACTGTTGCACACCAGTGGACTATCAGGAAAACATTTATTTGACTTCAAATTGGGATGATTGCACACTTGTATTGTTTCATACTTGCACTGTGTACATTGGCAAGACAAACACGCAAGTCCTACATAGGGCAGTGCACTGCAGAATAGCAGTGATAGATTCTGTGATAACAGGTTAACCAAGCTGGTAACACATTCCAAGTGTAAGCACTATATAACAGACCTATTTTTCAGTAAACTAATTAAGTGATTCAATATCATTCTGAAATCAAAATTACCTGTTGACAAATGTAATACAGACAAACAAACATTGCACAACAGAAAAAGATAATTCTTTGATTTTTGCCTTTTTTATTGCACTCTTTGAATACGGAACTGCAAAGCTGATTGGCTCTGCTGATGGCAAAGTGTTCGTGCATATGTGATTATATATTGAAGTGTTGAGCTTACAATGAAAATTAGCAGTAATTTGTGTTGATGGGAGAAGATTCACTGGCAGTGTGACAGAGAGGCAGTAACATTGTAGATTATGGCAGAGGAAAGATAATTGTGGTTCACAACAATACGTAGCCAACAGGTACACCTAAACACTCAGTAACACTTATCTAATGGCTGTCTTAGAATCCTTGAAATTACTTAAACATCTTTTTATACATTTAGGCATTAGCTCATCATGCCACAGCAAAATTACTACTTCACAGCATTAAAATAACATTATTAAAGCGCACTGACAACTTACTGAAGAAGGAGGGGTGAAGAGAGAGAGAGATAGACAGATGCAGATAGGTATAATAATATGGTTTGTGGCAAATGTAGGAACATATTATGTGTTTTAGTATTATTAATTAAATCCTCATTCATCTAGCATATTCTGTACAATAAACTGTGTGCTATAGCTACAAATAAGGGGTGGGAGAGTACAATAAACATGAATACCTAAACAAGATAAGGTTGGCTCACTATGCCTCCCTACAGTGTTTTTGAAAATTATGTCTCATTGCACTATTCCAATGATATGATAAGGAAATGTGTTATATGGAGAAAAATACAGACATTTGCATTTAAATATATGGCAGGAATAGGATATGTCATGAAGTAATAAATTGACATACAGTTGTAATCAAAGCCATGACACTGTGCCAAAACATCAAGCTACAAACAGGGCAATTATGTCAACACACCACATAGGAACTCCTAGTTTAATACATCCATAAGCCTAAAAATTGTTAAATTAACTGTATAATAGTACTGCCTTGGTATTCCCATATGGCAGCAGATTTAAGCACATTTGCGTGACAGCAAAAAAAAAAAAAAAACACTACAGATTAAACTGAAATCTTCAGCTTTTGCAATAAGAAGTTGAACAGTGTTCATTGCCACTCAACATTGATGCACTATGTCAAACTCTGAGCAAGTGCCAAGGTCATGAAGTGAAGACTTTCCATAGGTCATTTCTGGCCATATATGTTGCATGTGAATCTACTTTTTTTTTACCAGATTAAATGTGTGAAAAGGGGGAAGTTAGGTCAGTGCTGAAAATGGAATTGGCAAGCAGAGGTTAGCAAACAGGGGAAAGAATACAGGAATTTGCAGGAGGATTGCGAGAGAGCACAATAGCTGTCCACTTCTTCACAATCCATCCATACGCAACCCCCTTTTCCCATTTTTGCACAAGGAGTTGGGGTATCACTTCAACAGCGGCAATCACCTAGAGCCAATGACTTTGCAGAGTCACCACACCAGTGATGGTTGACAACAGAATAATTTTGCATGACCAACTGGACTGAATCAGGCAAAGTGGAGAGATATGTATGGGGTGTAATTTTGTTTTTGGGGTCAATGCCCATTTTTTGGGAGGTGCTTTAGGAACGAGAGATTCAGGTGCATAGGTTAGATTAGGAAGTATCCCCGACATACAGGACATACAAGACTGACAGGAATGGAGCTGGAGACAAATTGTTGGGGGACATCATGATTAGGGAATTGGGGATAGGTAGGGGACATCATAGGCACACTTATGTCCAGCTTGAGAACAGTAGAATCTAGTACTCACCATCAGAGATGTCATCACTGTTGCCTGCAACAGCTACCTGGATCACTGCTGGAGATGGCATCATCTTTGCAATACAATGCCAGACCATTTTATCCCTGCCATATGGGCAGCAAGGCCCTTCTTCATAATATCCTCCACCAGTTCGGCCAGCTCCTGCTGGATGACAAAATCTCCACTTCTACTACTACTGCTCCCAGAAAGTACCCCTGTATCAGCAGCCAGGGCAGAGCTAACTAACACACTTGGAGCAGGTAGGGCAGGGGTTGTGGAGGCAAAACTCACAGGTTGTAACGCTGATGTGCTGGATGCCTGTGCTGCCATCTCTGGAGCTATAGCAGGCTGAGT
The DNA here is from genome assembly GCF_019279795.1 of Protopterus annectens. Lineage (NCBI taxonomy): Eukaryota > Metazoa > Chordata > Ceratodontiformes > Protopteridae > Protopterus > Protopterus annectens. Next base: position 1,424,172,640 of record NC_056739.1, on the reverse strand, counting down.
CGCAGTGGTCTGTGTACCTCTCTGTGCTGTTAATAATTAATTTTCAGCAGCAAGTTATGTAAACTACATATTGTTAATAAATTATAACCCCCAAAAAATAAAATTAAAAAATAGAGAAAAAGGTGAAGAGACAAAAAAGAGAGATAATTAGATACCTGACATTTCACAGTAATGTATATCTTAAACAGACTTGGTTTGGCAATACATGAAGAATTATGACATTTTACTATTACACATATTTGTAACACCCATATATGATGGAAATGTATTTATGTGTCATTAAATAAACAAATATCAATCCCTGATCTGATATAAGAAACAGCTGCCTTTACTTCACTATGACAGAATGGAATTATGTATTCTAAATGATCAATTACAGTTACCATAATATAATTCTTCCTGATGGACTGCTGTTAAGATCTTATGAATAATTATCAATTAAAAATGCTGCTTCTGGATACTGAACCCACACACAGTAAAAGTGGTATTCTAATCATCTAATTCAAGCAGCAAGAGTTATTGGGAAATGTATGCGTGCTTACGATGAAGGATGAGGTATGCCTGCTCAAGATGTTAATGTTTGAGGAAAATTAAAATAACATTCTGACTTGAATTTTTACATTAATTATACTTACCTCCCTAAGGAAAGTTCATCTCTCCTGGTGCACCTCACTCTTTGCAGCAATCTTCTTTACTGCTGTATAACACAAACAGAAAATAAATATATATGAAAGCATTGGTTGGCTATATCATCACTGCCATGTCATAGACAGGTTATGGATCAGTATACTTAAACAAATGGGGTGTGCTCCCAGTCCTGCATTCAGCCTCCTGTTGGCTTAGGAGGTCCTGATTGTGGTTTTTAGGGTCACTATAGTGGTGAAAACATTGTTCCCGAGTATGCCTGTTGCATTGGAGACAGCCTTGACTAAGCTATGCCAAGTCTCAACCTTATACTGAACATGGCAAAATAACCATGCAGCAACCTGCAGCTGTAGTGCTTCACAAGGAGTGCCACAAATATCCTGGACTCCTCAATATTCCACCTTTGTGCTCTAAATTTAGCACCATTCTCTACCTCATCAGCCATGGTTGCAAAAGTCACCTAACAAAATATGTCTGATGTTAGTGCCTAACTCAGATCACACATGTTACCAGTATTGTGCAAAGATGCACAGCCTTGCCAACTGCATTTGTGCAATTAAAAGCAGATGGACTCCTTGGCAGACCCATTGGCAGAACTTACAGCACATAGCAGTTAAGGTGTGAAGCATAGCAGCAAGCTGTGCCATGTGTGATACACCACCCATTATCACAGGTTCCATGGACTGTTTTCTGGCAGGGCTTTTAAGGGTTGCACTTTGGAAGGTGAATGATGCTGAATTCTGACATATTATCATGTCAGGGCTTACATAATGGTAAAATATTACTGTAACAGTTGGGAATCAAACCCATGGGATAAATGATGCAAAAATTGTGACTTAGTTTAATAACTGACTTTCACCAACAGTAGCTCCCCTCAGGATAAATATAACACTGCTAAAAAGAGTAAGTCCAAGTAAAACAAAAATAATTATAGCAGTGAAATAACCAAGTGGCAGAAGAATCATAAAAACTTAAATAGTTTATTCACAAGTGGTAAGTTCTTTCGCAATAGCTTCTTCAGACTGTTAAGAAACACATGTTTAATAATTTTATTTTGTTTTGCTAATAACTGACTTTGACACAAGTAAACTACCTTTCCAACATGGAAATGTGACATATATTAATTTCTGAATAAATAGAAATACAGTTCAGAGAGGCCTATATGTTTGTGGTTGTAAGTATGTCTCAGAATGCATTTCTATGTAAAAGCCTTTATTTCTTCAAATAAACATAGCTCAGATGGATGTAGTTGAATGTGCTGATTAATACAGGTAAATGCATGTTAGATAAATACCTCACAAGACATAAATATCCTAAACACATAGTTGGAGTATGTGATGGGTCATGATGATTATAACAAAAATATACATGTGCAAGTGAATTTTATAAAAAGTATAATCATTGTCATATCTAGGAAAATGGATACACATTAGGTTGTGTTTATCTACCAAGCATTAATCATATATGCTAAACAGTGCAGTTTCATTACACAAGGTTTACTGATACATTGCTTGCAAGAAACAGGTCCAACATTTTTTTTTTACTGACACAGTCCTATTTAAATAGTTCTGAGGAACGGGCTTCTTAAACCCTTTGTAAAAAATATGTTGCAGGTGAATTTGAATCATTAATATGTTGCATTGTTTATCTTAAGTCAGTGCTCTTACACCGTGTGCCACAGACATAATGCTATGCCAGGAGGAATTTCTCGTGTTATCAATGTCCACAGTGTTGAGGAAAGTGCAATTTTGTCAGGCATTTTTGTGCAACTTAAGGCAGCATAAACTAAATTTTTCAATGTTTTCCCTAATTAGTGAACAGTGTTAGCATGCTGCCAAGTGGAGAGCAAATGTACCTCAACATGAAAAAAAAATGGAAAAGCACTTATTGTCATTAATGGAAAGTGTTTTATAAACAGGATTCTTGTGCTTTATTCCTTTCATTCACTTCAGTTACACCATATTCCCAATAATTTGACATCTGTCAAGTATATTTGCTGAAATAAACACTCCCTGCTGCTAGTGGCTGTGCAATGACGCTAGGCATGTCTGAGCTACCTAAGGCAGCCTAAACTAAAATTTTCCCTTTCTTCTGTAGTTAGTGAACTGTGTGTGCATGCTGCCAAATGGAGAACAACTGTACCTTAAAATAAAAAAAATAAACGGAAAGTAAATATTGTGATTAATGGACGTGTGCTCTGCAAACAGGATCCAAACAATGCTTTATGTGCCTTTTTTTCTTGATTCACTTCATTCACACCTTTTGTTACAGAATTTGAATCTGTCAGATGCATTTACTGAAGTAAGTACTCTCCCTGTTGTGGGGGGCTGCACAATGATATCAAGCATGTTTGAGCTACCTAAGGCAACCTAAACTATAATTTTCCCTTTTTTCCCTTAAGTAGTGAACCCTTTGTGCATACTGCAGAGTAAAGTGTATATTAAAAAGACATTAGAAAAATGAATATAAGATATAGAAAAATACAGAAAGTAAAGTAAGTGCAATGCTTGGAATATATAGGAATGACCAGAGCAAGAAGTATATTCAAATCAAACATTCTTTCTCCTCACATCTCCTTGCAACATCAGACATGTACTTTGTGGAACATATTATCAGACTTGTAGTTAATGACAAATAATGTAAAAGTGGACAGAGTATTGACGACGTGTTGTTAGCAATAGTCACAACAGTTGAAAGCAGTAGTATCACTAAATATGATTAAACAGGTAATCAGACAGCTCTCTGTAAAGGTATGCTATAAGTGGATTCAAATCATGCATGAGATATCCTTTATCTATAAGCTCACTGCATTTACACATTCTGCCAAAAAGAAAGTTTCCTTTCAGATGCATTTTCTTATCAGTACCTCCGTATTTAGTTTTTCATAAAGACAGGGCACCTCTGCACGCAGACCTGTCTTTTCTTCCTAAAGTGGCTATGGAGAAAAAAATAGAAGTACAATATTCATTTTCCTGTCAGTTGCATTTTCTTCCCTGAGTAGTATCTAGAGTGCTAAGAGATGAACGAGTCTGTCGGACTGGTTTGCACTACTTTTAAGAGCCTAAACAAAATTTTTCACTTTTTTCCTTAAGCTGTGAAACAGTCCTTTGAGGTGCCAAGTGGTATACAAATGGCACAAGAAAAAATAAAATAACATAAACAATTATTGTAGATCAAAATGTTCCCTCTTTTACCAATAGCCACCCCCCTTTTTTCTCTCTTGATACTTTACTTTTTCTATCACCTGGTCTCTCTATCAATTTCCCCTCTGCTTCTGATTACTGATGTACATGCTGTTGCCTGTAAGAACTAAGATCTGATATGCAGTACTTCTGTATTCTTTTCTTAAACTCTGAGTTGTTATTACTCCCCCTCTATATGGTGAAGTCCTTATGTACTGGAGCTATATGAATAACTTTAACATATTGTTTTATTGCCTTTTTTGTAAATAACACCTTTAAACTCTCATGCTACAATTGGGAATCCAAGCATTATAATGCATGTTTATATTACCTCATGTACACTGTATTGTTTGTAAACATTGTTATGGTGTATGTAATACTTTATGGAGCTTTTCTCACCAGGCCTCTGCTGAAAAAGGGCCCAGGTTTAGTCAGATATTCCCAGTCAACAAATGTCAAACAAATAAATAAATAAATAAACACATAAATAAATAAATAAATACTTTACATGTTACATGTTTAAACACGTTATGTTGCAACAGGGACCTGTATGGATTTGAACCCACAAATAAGGGTATTGAAAGAAATTATTTCATACTAGTTCCCAGAGCAACCACAGACAAAGATGATAAAAGGTGTAGATGTCATGATAATGTGATACTGTATCAAGTCACATTGAAAGTGTAAAAGAAACAAGTTAAGACAGTTGACCTTTCATGTTTGAAAGTGAATGTCTGAATGACTGGTATATTGCAAACAGCTTACATAGGCATGTTCTCACATGATATTAAACAAAGACTGCAAACACTGCAAGTGTATTCCTTTCTTTCTATCTGGTACATCCTTTCATTATCTATACTTTCATAATAGCACCTCTCTGTTTTATTGACATATTTTATCTTTAATAATGTTTAATGTACTGCTTTTAATATGAACAATATTTCTTATTAAGGGCCAGTAACTGTGGTCATTAAAGCCAGTATTTGAATGTTAGGACTGTCAGTCTCCTAAATCGCTTAATGTACTTCTAGACTTTTTTAGTATGTTCTCTCTGATACATCCTTAGCAGATATATATCAAACAATGGAGATTGTAAAATCTAATTGTTCTTCCAGTCAGAGTACTCAGACACCTTTAAGCTATAAACAGGCAACACTTCTCAGTGCTCATCCTTAAATTGCATGTGCATGTAATTGTGTAGGTCCTCACACCATGTTTGCATTTCTTAAACTTATTGCCGCTTTTGGAATTCAAGAATGCTAATGATTTCCTACCTCATTTGCATGCAAACAGTGCTCACATGGCTGACTCCACACTATATAAAGATGATCATGTAACTAATGGCCTTGTTGAGAGTGTTTTGAAGCACACAAGCTCAATACTGCTAGCAAAACAAGATTTTGGGAGATGTATGTATTTTCTTACTATGCTGTATTGTGAAGATACGTGTTATTTCTCAACTAATACTTTTATTTTATCATTAAAATGTGAAATCCCATGACCACTGAAAAGCATTTGTATTATTTTAAATGTATTTAATTGTATCCCTTCCTTTTGCCATAGCAATGTCTACATTTCTGCAATAATGCTAATGAATGGTGCATGATAAATTTATTTAATTTTGTATGTCATGTTTGCACACTTATTGCAGATGATTGTATTGTAAGTATGTAGAAAGGTCTGGCATTTTTATCTTTGCAAACAGAAATGAAAAATGTGTTCTGTTTGTGTATTTGTACTGAACTGAACTCCATGGCAGTTGATATTGCAGTTATGCTACTCTTCTAATGCTGCATTTATAATTGATATTGTTAATACAGCAATGTATTAGATTAATTAGACTTCATTAGTACTCTTCAAGAAAAATCTTGATGAGGGGATGGGAAATAGGAAATACACCATGGGGATCACTTCTGTGTCTATGCTCGACAGTGGCACAGGAAAATAACTTTCTTGGGTGGCGTATGCCAGGGACCCTTGTTGGCTAGACTTATGTAGGCCCTTGGACCAATAGCCTCGTACCTACCTATGAAACTATGAGCCTATTACAATGTTTATACCTGTGTTAGCTCCATTACAGAAGTGTTATAAGATCTGTGATGATAATTAAGTTTTAAATATACTTCTTTTTTTGTTGGGGGGTTGGGGTGCCTAACTTGTGTGTAGTCCTAGTAAAAATTTAAGTAGAAATTTTGTGTACATGTTAAATGCATACAGTCACACAGAACTGAGCTCACAGTCATCCTGTCTGTTTATTATATATTTGAGTTTTTCTGTCTGTTTTCTAGTTCATCTCATACAGGTATATGGTGTCCAAGTAGACATATGTACACCATAAGCAACCATATAGTGATGAAGGCCTTATGTCACCATGGAGCTTTTCTATTAGGGAGAGGCAGAGCTGGTCAATGTGCCAGACACAGGAAACAACAGCAGGAGGTTGATGACCTTAATGCTGCAGAAGGGCATTGGAGAACCTACACCCAGATAAGACACCAAGCAACTGACATCGTAACCTCCATCCACCATATGGCAGCTACAATTTCCCAGGAACAGATCCAAGTAAAACTGATGAGTTCCTGTCCACTATCAGAGACAGCTCAGCAGAAAGTTCCACCAGATTACTTGATGTTGGTGCAGATGGGGACAGCAAACCCTGAGTGTCACAAGCAGATCTTCCAGGTAAGCAAAAAGCAAGTGTTATTATTATAATGTTATATATGCATATATCTAAGATGTCTGATATATAAAGTATGTATATAACTAGATATACACATATATATATATATATATATATATATATATATATATATATAGAGAGAGAGAGAGAGAGAGTAATAACTGTGACTCCGACTACAACCATATGGAAATATTAGAGTTTGCTTTGGGGTCAACCAAGTGTTCACATGTTTTTTTTTTTTTTGTATTTATATGAATATTTTTAATCTGCACTTATTAGAGGAAATGTTCTCTTTTTCTTGTTTCATTTGCTTTGTGATACTTAGACTGTTTTCCTTTCCATTCCTCACATGCAGGCACTTCTTGATTGCAGGTTGTCAGTCGACCTGCACATTGTACACACACATTTGTTTATTATTAACACTGTACAACAGGTAAAGTCATGTCTATGTGATAGTAAAGTTTCTTTGGCTCTAGCATCTGGTGAGAAGTTTAACATACATTTATTATAAGGAAAATACATGATCAATTTTATTCTCCATTTTTCTCTTTGTTGTGTTTATTGCCTGTTGTCATATGTGATCTTGAAAGTGGCAATGTGGAACTCCTACCACCTGATGTCAGAGCATCAGTAGCCTTTGATGATGAAGATGGTGATGAACAGGGACAGGTTGGGGTTGCAGAGGGTCAGTCAACTACTGAGTTCATTACTCCCAATCCTCTGCCCATTCAGACAAAGCCAGTATGTCTATACATATCCAGGACATAGAGACATCTGATATGGGACAGGTTGAGGTTGACACACTTGATCAGGCTAGTGTGGTTATTCTGGTTACTGAGCTGTTTGCCTCTACCAGTAGCCATGGAGAGGGCATGATGCCACATAAGAAGTTTGGTAGGGGGATTCAGAGGAGGCTTGCTGTCCACTCACCTCCAGAAGCTGGTGCATCATTAGGTGCCACCAGACATATTTGTAGGACTGTAGTGGAGGCACAAGCACTTTCCATCCTGGCCTTGGAAGAGAAAGTAAGACTATTAGATGTCATGCATTCTGATATGAGTCACTCCCTGAACCATATAGGCAACTCCTTAGACAGGATGAATTACACATTGGATTGGTCAGTTTCTGTGATGGAACATCTGTTGAGGGAGGGTGGGCATCCACTTGGCTGGAGAGCTACTTCATCTTCTGGTATAGGCAGACATAGCGTTGCAAGATCCCACTCCTGCATTGACACTACATCCACTGATCTGTTAGTGATTGCAGTATCCACACCCAGACATGGTAGGCCATGGGGTCATGATTATGGACATAGTCCTGATAAGTGCTCTTCCAGCAAAAATTGCTCACATTCAGGTAGCACCCCAACTTCTAGCCAGGGCCCTGGAAGTAGCAGTGCAACTCATGGCAGAGGTGGTTCTCCTATTGGGAAGGGGGTAGATGGTGGTAAACTGAGTAATCGACTGTGTCTAGATGACATCTGTCCAAGATGACAAGATGTTCTGCTAGCACAGTGCATGATTGTGTTCATGCAGACACACGTGTACACACACACACACACACACACACACACACACACACACACACACACACACACACACACACACACACACACACACACACACACACACACACACACACACACACACACACTTACACACTGAATAGAAAAATTCACTTCCCCATAGCACTTTACACACATAAAAACTATCTAAACAGTACTGTTGACTGCTATACATCTGTTATTAATGGGACTGAACACCATATACTCTGAAAGAGATACATGTGTTTCTTACTTGCATATCATCACTTCTTTGGTGTCGGCTTTGCACTATCCCCACCCCACCCTGCACTGTGCAAATAATGATGGCTATGCCCTGCCCTCTTCACATGTCTTTGTGACTTATGGTTATATATAATTCTGATGCACACAGTGGATAGCTGATTGCTTATTCATAAGACTGAATTCATCAATATGTACTTCAGAGCTAAAGCTGTTGATTTCTTGTTCCTACTCATTTGTGAATGGATTACTTACATAGTTCTTGAACCACATCATATTCCCATTAGTATCATCATTACTGCATTAGAAGCATTAGGTACTTCCGTCTTGGCTCTTGGTATAGTTGTGTAAACTGGCGTTTAATGACCTGCTTCATGTTTTATGGACAGTGGTAAACTGAAATGCCTGATGCACACTATTGTTTGTAAAATGTAAATGTATGTTTCAAACATCTTACAGAAGAGACATTGCTGACATACTTCTACACCTTACACAAAATGGTCAGTTTATGGACATATATGTATTTGCATATGAGAGTACTCTTATTTTTCTTTACAGGTTCCACACTTACCTTGTCATTACTACAGGTAAAAATTGTGTCCTTAGGGGATATTCCTGTCTTATGCTATCAGAAAACAGCCATTACATGGTTAAGTAAACGTTTTGATGTCTAACAGGCATCAGTTTTCCTATGCATATGTGCATGGGATCTTAGGCTTTGACCTAGGCAGTGATTATGTGTGCTGTACTTTACCTCTTAGCTAGAACCAAGGTATAATATGCAAAACTCTGGCTGCCAGCACCATGTCCAGCTTGTGGTTCCCACTCAGACTCCTCATCTTTGCATGCCACTGTTGCTGCTGTTGACCCTGCTTACGGCCCTTGAAAATGTGGTCCTGCCCCTCGCTGTCCTTGTATAAGCTGTTTTCTGTGGATTATATTGTATAACATGACACATACTGTAAGTATTTTGGCATAGATTGCCAGGTCATACTGCAGTTCACCTTCTGATGTGTTTAGATACCAGAAACTTGATTTAAGCAAAACAAACACACATTCTATGATATTTCTAGTTTGAGCGTGAGCCTCATTGTATCCATGCTCAGTGGTGTTGTGTGGGTTTCTTATGGGTGATGTAAGCCAGGGTTCCAGTGCATAACCTGCATCCCCCAAGAGACACCCTTGAGAAATGTCACTCTTAGCAAACCTGGTGCACAGCTCATAAGTGTGCCATGTGTGAGTTTTGAAAACTGCCTGAGTTATGTGCACAGACATCGTAAATGATCCCTTGGACATTGCAGACAACCTGACAGTTTATATAGTGGAAACCTTTCTGTTGATGTAACTTCTTCCCTGTTCCCCAGGTGACACTTTTATTTCTATGTGTGTGAAATCTATGGCTACCAAAACTTCAGGGAACTTTTCTATTGCATAGAATTCCTGCATGGTTCTTCCACCTTCCTGTGGTGATCATGAGAAAGTGATATGCTACCATGCATGTAGTAGCATTGCATTTAAAAGCTGATGTAACATTCTTGAGGCTGATGCCTGTGACACTCCCTAATATATATCCTATGGTTCTCTGAAAAGTAGCAGCTGCGTGTTTTTTTTTTTTCTAAGTGTAATTGTGCCTCTTTTCAAAAGAGTTTTGTTGCACATGGCAAAAGCCTACACTGAGTGTATATGATTGCTTTATACATTCCTGAATTGCTCTGCCATGTTGGATTGGTTAATTAGCATATACTGTGTCACTTTATGCTTTTGTTAGCATATTCTACCATTTCCCTTTGTTTGCTAGCTCTACAAATCATGTAGAGCCACTTAATGAATACCAAATAGTGCTCTATCATTCTGGCTGTACAGTGTGCCACCGATAAGATTGCCTCAGTTCATGCAGTTGTTGATGAATCTGGCCACATGCCTTGTACAGTGCTACTGAATAGTTTGCTCTATGTGCATAGATTGAGGTAGACTACAATGCCTAGTCTTCAACACTACCTATTAAGCACTCCTATGCAGGAGATGTGGAAGTACAAGGTAACTGGAAAGCTCTACATAATGTAGCTTTGAAGTGCACTTTTGTACAATATTGTGCTTTCCTAGGTATGTAAAGCACCTAGTACAGTCTATCTATTCAAGCTACATTCTTCTGCACTACTATGCTGTTCCATCATGTCTGGGAGTGAATCATAAAAATGATTCTCCCAGAATGATAGGAGTCATTATCATATTATTGTTATGAGAGGATAGACTGCTAGAAAGGTGCTTGGTGTGACATCTGGACAGAGGAAGGAGGACAAGGAGACCTGGTGGTGAAATGAGGAAGTACAGGAGAGTATACAGAGGAAGAGGCTGGTGAAGAAGAAGTGGGATTGTCAAAGAGATGAAGAAAGTAGACATGAGTATAAGGAGATGAGGCGTATGGCAAAGAGAGAGGTGGCAATAGCTAAGGATAAGGCATATGGAGAGTTGTATGAGAGATTAGACACTAAAGAGGGAGAAAAGGACCTATAGCGATTGGCTAGACAGAGGAACAGAGCTGGGAAAGATGTGCAGCAAGTAAGGGTGATAAATGATAGTGAGGGAAAGGTACTCACAAGAGAGGAGAGTGTGTTGAGTAGATGGAAAGAGTATTTTGAGAGGCTGATGAATGAAGAGAATGAGAGAGAGAGAAGGTTGGATGATGTGGGGATAGTGAATCAGGAAGTGAAACAGATTAGCAAGGAGGAAGTAAGGACAGCTATGAAGAGGATGAAGAATGGAAAGGCTGTTGGCCCAGATGACATCCCAATGGAAGCATAGAGGTGCTTAGGAGAAATGACAGTGGAATTTTTAACTAGATTGTTTAATGAAATTTTGGAAAGTCAGAGGATGCCTGAGGAGTGGAGAAAAAGTGTTTTGGTACGTATCTTTAAGAATAAGGGTGATGTGCAGAGCTGCAGTAACTACAGAGGGATACAACTGATCAGTCACAGCTTGAAGTTATGGGAAAGAGTAGTAGAAGCTAGGTTAAGAAGGGAGGTGATGATTAGTGATCAGCAGTATGGTTTCATGCCAGGCAAGAGCACTACAGTTGCAATGTTTGCTCTGAGAGTGTTATTGGAGAAATACAGAGAAGGACAGAAGGAGTTGCATTGTGTCTTTGTAGACTTGGAGAAAGCATATGACAGGGTGCCTAGAGAAGAGTTGTGGTATTGTATGAGGAAGTCAGGAGTGGCAGAGAAGTATGTAAGAGTGGTACAGGATATGTACAAGGGTAGTGTGACAGTGGTGAGGACTGTAGTGGGAGTGACAGATCTGTTTAAGGTGGAGGTGGGATTACATCAAGGATCAGCTCTGAGTCCTTCCTTATTTGCAGTGGTGATGGACAGGTTGACAGATGAGATCAGACAGGAGGCCCCGTGGACTATGATGTTTGCAGATGACATTGTGATCTGTAGTGAGAGTAGGAATCAGGTTGAGGAGACTCTGGAGAGGTGTAGATATGCTCTAGAGAGCAGAGGAATGAAGGTCAGCAGGGCTAAGACAGAATATATGTGTGTAAATGAGAGGGAGGGTAGAGCAATGGTGAGGATGCAGGGAGTAGAGTTGGTAAAGGTGGACGAGTTTAAGTACTTGGGATCAACAGTTCAGAGTAATGGTGAATGTGGAAGAGAGGTGAAGAAGATAGTAGAGGCAGGGTGGAATGGGTGGAGAAGAGTGTCAGGAGTGATTTGTGACAGACGGGTACCAGTAAGAGTGAAAGAGAAGGTCTACAAGAGGGTAGTGAGACCAGCTATGCTATATGGGTTGGAGACAGTGGCATTGACAAAAAGGCAGGAGTCAGAGCTGGATGTGGCAGAGTTAAAGATGTTAAGATTTGCACTCGGTGTGACTAGGATGGATAGGATTAGGAATCAGTATATTAGAGGGTCAGCTCATGTTGGACAGTTTGGAGACAAAGCAAGAGAGACAAGATTGTGTTGGTTTGGACATGTGCTGAGGAGGGATGATGGGTATATTGGGAAAAAGATGCTAAGGATGGAGCTGCCAGGTAAGAGGAAAAGAGGAAGGCCTAAGATAAGGTTTATGGACGTGGTGAGAGAGGACATGCAGGCGGTTGGTGTGACAGAGCAAGATGCAGAGGATAGGAAGAAATGGAAAGAGATGAACCACTGTGGCAACCCCTAACGGGAAAAGCCGAAAGATGACGATGATGATGATGTTATGAGAAGATAGGGTGCAGTGTCAATTCCTATTCAAAGGTGCCCAACAGCATTACTGTAAGGAGTGACTTGTTTGTTTATGATAGCCTGTTTATCTGCATCACAGGAGACTCTGTATCCAGTAGAGTTTTTCCTAACATACAGCACTGTTATTTGTTTGTTTTATGTTTGCAATATGTTACTCAGATATGTTTAATGTATTAGCAGTGGAGGGGGATGAGAGCACTACCAGTTATAGTAACACAATTTTGCATGTGGAGGGATATTTTATCCATCAAGCTTAACTTTCCAGAAGAAGGATTGAACAGAGTATACTGTCACTGCTGATATAATCAACAAATTGATGTAAAAATATTTGTAGTTAAAAGCCTAGTTACATTTTGACCATATTTGTTTTTCTCTCTTTCAGTGAATTTCTTATGTGTTTGGATTGGATACCTAATAATTGAGCAGACAAATTGTCAAACATCAAATAATAAAACTCATATAATTGACAAATCAGTCTATCAAACCTATCTGACTGAGATCGTGTTATAGTAGGGATCAGGAAATTTGCCCTTTTCACCACTGTAGTGCAATCTCAGAGTTGGTATATATAATTAGCAGGGGGAGTGGGGTGCAAGGGGTCTTGATCCCTGCAAAAGTAGTTATTGTGGTATATGCAGGTGTTGTCTTTGTTCTGAGTTTGTTTCGACAGACTGAATTGTTAATTATATTGGTTCGACCATATGACGTTTAATAATTTGTCCTTTTGATTATTTGATAGGTAACCATGTGGATTAATCTGCTTTTCTATGCAAAATGTTAATAAATATGAAATGACAAGAGACATTATGAGAGAATTTATATGACTTTCACAAACATGAGTTGATAACATAAAAGAACCGGCAGAGTTGCTTTGGGTTAGTAGCTACATAAGGTTAGCTGAAGCCAAAAAGAACAAGATGTGTGAGAAAGATAAGTTCAAATGTAATCACAATCATATAGCAAAGGATAAAACTGTTTACATTATAAACAACATGTATGCATGTAAGTAGCATGTACAATTGAAACACTGAAGCAGTCTGCTACATTCAAATAGTGAAGAAAGACAACATCAGGTAACATCACTTGTCCAAAACACAGATGGAATGCTATTCATAAGATATGAGCAGCCCTGTGGACGTTGACAACATTATCCCTGGGATTCATGAAGCTCGCCGCAAGGACGGTGTTAGCCTTGCATCAAGTGTGTAGCATAGAGATGGTGCAGCAGCACCATATGCATATGAATGAAGATACGCTGCCACACCATCCACGTGCACAGGAAACACGTGTGAGTGCAGGGGGCATGTTTAAGCACTGCACAGAGTGTGCACATGTCCGCTACAGTCGCACAACCTAAAATGCTGACTAGTACAGCCTGTCTCTAATATTAATCAATCCTGTCAGTGTCCGTGGATACTGAAATGTATGCAAAGCATACAAGAGAGTTCCGCGAACACCAAAATAAAATCACAGCAGTAAACACAAAAGCACATAGCTGAATGTTGAGCCCCCATCCCCAGAACTATTACATTTAAAACCCGTGTCCGTATTTCATTGTTGTGTTGATTTTTATACCAAGTGGAAGCAAAATGTAGCATGTTTGTGTGCCACTGCCCTTTGCTAAGCCTAGACCAATGCTTAGAGCATTCGCTTAATATCTGCCCATTAGCGGTCTGAGTTGTCCTTGTCTGGATGGCCCAAAAATTAATGGGTCTAACCTGGGTCAACCTACCATGTCATGAAAGATAAGTATTTGCGTGTACCTATGTGCATGAAGTACAGCATGTGGAAGACCAAATATACTAGGGTTGGCTTCACAACCATAATGGTATCAGAGATATGTAGAGTAGGCAATGTGTACTGCTGTCTGTGCCATGGGCTAACAACCAGAGAAGGGATGGATGGTGTGTATGTGGATTTTGGGGGGGTGATGGGTAATGTAATAATCCGCCAAGGGGAGACTGGGTTGGATGTACAATATGTGAACTGGAGGTATACGAGGGAACAGTGGGAGAATCCAAAAGGAAACTAAAGAACATACATTCACATCCCCAATACACCCTGTCAGGTCATATTGCAGAACACAATCCCACAAACATATGAACATTAAAATGTACGATACACATGTACACAAATGGTACCAGCTCACACCACATAATGGTTTGGCCTGAACTGAGTCATCCAACCCCTACACACCTGGATACATAATTGAATACCCATTGTCCCCTCCACAGCACACACCCCCCCCCCCTTGCTGAACATCCAAAAAAAACACCCATACTCGGGCTGTTAGCTTGGGCCAGCCATATCTGCACATAGTGCCCCCTACCCACATCTAGTAGGCAGTCTCACCCTAAGCAGTCACAAGCCTGCAAACTAGGTATCCCATGTATGTATAACCCTCCCTCATTTTCATATAACCAAAAGAATGGAGGTCATCGGCATCCACAATTTTTGAACATCCCTCATGGGATAAGTGTCTGTTCTCAAGATTAGACTTGGTGGCACAACACGATTTCCACCCCCATTGACATCCAGACACAAGTTGGATTATTAGTACTTGTCTACAATCCTGATCAGCCTCCACCCGGTCCTGCAGAACCTACCACCAGGGATTAAATACCTGACCTTGATGCACATCTCCCCATGTGCATTATCGGAAATATATACCTTACTCATGTTCCCAAGAAGATTCCCCATAGCCATCTTCCAAATAGTACACGTCCACAAATTGTATACCCTTTCCAGGTTCCACATCGTAATGATGCACATAACCCCTGTATTCAAACGGTACAGGTCCCTCCCGGATGCGGATGTTCATAAACATGGCCATGTATAACCCAGATATATAGACATATATCTATAAATGTACATACTTATATTTGCATAGCTACACATCACATATACATGCATATAAGTAGTTGTCAAGTATGTGCCCTATTCATAAATATGTATACTTGCAAATGTATACATATGTCTCTCAGAAACATATGAACATTTACATGTACTATACATATGTACACCATCCGACTGTCACACTTGTTGCCAGTAGTGTGGAATGCCTGTAGTAAAGTCATATCTCCTAACTACCATCAATGCAGAATGTATCACAGATGGTTTAGTGGTCAAACCAGTGACTATGGTGTTTCTAGTTCCTGGGTCCAAGCCATGCAAGGGCTGCTAATTTTATATGATGCCCGGAATAATGGCTGTTGGATATTGGGTGATTAAGGCACTTTCAAGCAGACATAAGCGGTGCTCATTCAACAGTATGGAAAATGTAAATAAGTATGTAGGTGTATATGCATGTGTATGTACAGACAGATATATATATATATATATATATATATATATATATATATATCTATATATATATATATATATTTATATATATATCCATGAAGAATGAACATGGTCACAATAAAGCATTCATAACAAATGCAAAGGAAAACAGCAGCGGAGCCCCCGTATTATTTAGTGCTGTCATATCAAGCTGGCCAGAGTTAAGCAAACCTCCTGCATCTCTACCCACAGGTAGGATGCTAACAGTGGGACTATCTTTGTCCATGTGCTAAGTCTGACTTTTAGACAGGTAAAGGGCAATCCCAGTCTCCATTCAGAAGAGCCAAAAACCAGAAAACTATTTGAACACCCTGTCCATTATATGAACATATGTTCCAGGACTATAAGCTTGGGGCATCTGAATATACTTGTAGTGAGCCAACATACAGGACGTGTCTAGAGCAGTAGGGTGTGGTGTATATGTACTGGTTTGTTTTTTTCCAACTGGAGAATGAATGACAGCTGTGTTAGTGAAGTGTTGCGGTGTGTGTTCAGGTAACTATGAACCATGGGTATACATGTAAATGAAACAGCACAGCAATAGTGTAGTGGTTAGAGCATCCACCTAATGAGCAGACATTGCCGGTTTGACTGCAGCACACACCATTTCTGATGCGGAATCCGTATACGAGCATATTCTGACATTTTATGCTGTCTAACGATATAATACCATTGAAATGTGAACTGGAGTGATGTATCACAGTAAGAATGGAGAAGGCATTTGCGTGACGAGAAGCAGCGGTTAAACATGGCGAAATGGAAAACCGTTGCTGAAAAGTGTACTCACCCTTTGTCCAACGGCCCTTGTTCTGCCCAGCAACACAATAAACTGCCACGGCAAGGCTTGACACCAGGATCCTACACACCACAACCAATGTGATTTGCCACTAAGCCACAGCAGTTATACTTAATTCTGATGTTATCACAAACACAGCAGACAGCACAGTTATTCAACAGTATGATCAAAGTAAATAATCATGTAGATGTATATGCATGCGTACGTACATATATATATATATATATATATATATATATATATATATATATATATATATATATATATATATCTGTAAAGAACAAACATGGTCACAATAAAGCATTCATAACAAATGCGAAGGAAAACAGCAGAGGAACTCCCGTATCATTTAGTGCTGTCATATCAAGCTGGCCAGAGGTGAGTAAACCCCCTGCCTCTCCAACCACAGATAGGATGCTAACAGTGGGACTAACTTTGTCCACGTGCTAAGTCTGACTTTCAAACAGGTACAGGCCAGTCGGACCAGCCAAAAACCGGAGGACTATTTGAACACCCTGACCATTATATGAACGTATGTTCCAGGACTATAAGCTTGGGACGTCTGAATATACTTAGAGTGAGTCAACATGCGGGACGGGTCTGAAGCGGTAAGGAGTGGCGCATGTGTAGTGGTGTGGTTTTTTCAACTGGAGAATGGATGACTGCTGTGTTAGTAAGTGTTGAGGCATGTGTTCGGGTAACGATGAACCATGGGTATACATCAAAATGAAGCAGCACACCAATAGTGTAGTGGTTAGAGCATCCGCCTAATGAACAGCATTCACGGTTCAAGTTCAACTATAGCACATATCATTTTCCATGTGGAATGAATGTTGTTCTGCTGTAAAACCGACATAATAACGTGTAAAAGTGAACTTGAGTATCGCATGGGACTTTTAACAAAATCCATTCAATCAAAGTGGTACTGTCATAATGAATAAGGCACAAGTCAGCACAAATAATCAGCAGTAAACATATATAACAAATAGTAAGCAAATCTGAGTGCACTTGCGCGGGTGTAAGCAGTGCCCAGCATAGAAAATGTACATAAGTATGTACAGATGTAATATGTATATATATATATATATATATATATATATATATATATATATATATATATATATATATATATGGTTCTAGGTTATAACATCGACAGCTACTTTCACCGACAACAGAAACATCGACACCACATAATCGACATACCATAACCACGACACCTCACATGCCCGACAAACAAGTAACCGACAGTCCACAAACATGAAACCCCATACACTGCACACACCACAATAACAACAATCAACTAACAAAACACATCCCCTATCCAAAAACCACACACAGAACACAAGCACACCAAAATCCTCACAAACCCACACTAAACCTCACACGCACAACTATGTACAACCCTAACCCAAACCCTTACCCTAAGGTCCGTCACTATCGCACTCAGCTAACCCGCTCTAACCCTAACTCACTTAACCGCCCGCCCTAACCCAAAAAATAGTACTACCAAGACACTTACCTAACCCGCCTAACCCTAACTCACTTAACCGCTAACCCAAAATACCACTACCGCACTTACCTAACCTGCCCTAACCCTAACTCACTTAACCCGCCCTAACCCAAAACATACCACTACCACACACTTACCTAACCCGCCTCTAACCCTAACTCACTTAACCCACCCCTATCCCCACAGACTGTCACTATCCACACTTACCTTACTCGCACCCTAACGTCCGTCACCACCGCATCGCACACAGCCTTCTTTCCAAGTCACTATCCCTGGCGTCGTTTTCATCCAGAGCATCGGTCTTCCGAATGTCGATCATCTGGCGCCCGCTAATCCGTTGTCGGTGATGTCGGCTCTCGATCTTCTAACCTAGACCCATATATATATATATATATATATATATATATATATATATATATATATATATATATATATATATGCACACACACATACGCACACATACACACACACACACACACACACACACACACACACATATATATACATATACACACACACACACACACACACACACACACACACACACACACACATATATATATATATATATATATATATATATATATATATATATATATATATGAAGAATGAACGTCGTAACAATAAAGCATAGAAAAGGAATGAGAAGGGAATCAACAGCAACTATAGTTTTATATAGTGCTGTCAGCGTATGTCATATCAAGCTGGCCAGGAGTGAGCAAAGCACTGCTACTCACACCACAGGCAGGGATTAACCAGTGGGAGTAACATTGTTGATCTGCTAAGTCTACTTTACAAACAATCAGAGGGTAGTCCCCAGTGAGACTACCAATAACTGACAGCATATTTGGATCTCTGTCCATTACACAAGCAAGGGCAGGTATGTTCAAGGACTAAATGGTGGGAGAGTATGATAATACATGTGTTGGGACAACATACGTGTAGAGCCCCTAATGCTGGGGGGAGGGCAATGTGTGGAGGTGTATCATGGCCATGAAAGCAACTGGATAATGGATGGATATCGTGTATGTCGAGCTCGGGTGGGGTTGAGCAACCATGGGTATGTGATTATGGATCCAGGCATGTCATAGTTGCATGTCCTGGTTCTAAGTGGACCGCCTCATGTAGGCCAGTGAGTTAGTTATAAGTATGTATGCATACACACATGCATACATCAGTATGTAGAACTACATTCCCTGTAACATATCCATTCCATTTGCAGACATAAACACATGAATGTGCCCTTACAAACCTCGACAGTAGATAGAATAATAGGTAGTGCATAAGAGGGGAGGGACAAAATTGCTAAAACGCAGAAGTGTATACAATGTCTCGCACAAGGAATATTCCCAGTGATCTGCCTGCAATGGCAATGCCAAATACTAAACCGGTCTATTTGTAAAAGAATCACACCAAACACGTACATAATTAGTTCTCATGTGTAATATGTACGTTACCATATAGTCAGACTGATTAATTCATTGTAGTGTCATGTTAATGGGAGTAAGTATGTAAGGAAGTAAGAGTCTAATCTTGACATAAAGACAAGTGTGTCCCATGTGGGATAATGCAAAAATTGTGAATAATGTCCTATTGGTCACTCATGTCACCAATGTTTGTGGACTAAATGTTAGGGATTCCTGAGGATACGTGTAGTGAGTCAACCGATGGGATGGGTCTACAGGGGTAGGGAGCGGCCAATGTATACTGGTGTGGATGCTCCACGAATCCAACTGGAGAATGGATTAATACAGTGTTAGTGAAGTTGGGGTGGTTGTTTGAGGAACTAGGAGACATGGGTATATGGGTATATATGCAACTGAAGCAGCACAGGAATAGTGTATTGGTCAGAGCATTCGCCTAACAAACAGGCATTCACAGTCCAAGTCCTACACTAGCACATATCATTTTCCATGTAGAATGTGTATATAAACATATTTATACATTGTACTGCTGTACAACCTACATAAGAACATGTACATGTGAACTGGAGTACTGCATGAAATGTTTAATTAATGTCATTCAATCTCAGTTTTAGTGACATAATGAATAAGTTATTATTAAGCAGGTATAAGCACCAATATGAAGTAGTAAACATATATAAGCACCAGTAAGCATGTTTAAGTGCGTTTGCACGGGGGTACTTTTCCATTAACGGGGCAACACTGTTAATGCGGTTGCTGACTTCTGAATCCAGTGTCAAACCGTGTATTTGTGTTAGCCTTAACATGTGTGTGTAAAATGTAGAAGTTACAGTTGTTTTCATTTTGTTTTCACATTGTATCCATTTAACTGATTTACACACAACTGTTAACATTAACATCCAGACAACATGGCTTGAGGTTGGAGTCGGAGCGTAGCACCTGCATTGAAAGTGTTTGCCCGAATGCAGAATAGTGCAAAAACAAAGACAAAGGCCTACTATTACAGCAGTCTATCCATTATAGGGAAAGCAGGCATTGTAGAAAACGTTTTCATTGTCAAATACACGTCCTCAACATCTCTAATTATACTTACTCGGCTTCTTTAAGCCGCAAGGATGTGATTACAATCAGTAAACAGTGATCGTTTGTTTTTTAAGAGTGTCAGGCATGGACTTAGGAAGGCATCGCTGAGCCCGGAAATAACTGTGTTTACGTTGTATACATCTGTTGCTATTGTACAAGGCTTTTACATAATTACTCCAAGTTGAAGCCTAATCTTAACAACTTGTGTCTTGTAAGCCCTTCAATTGCACTGTCTTTTAATCATTATTTCACATGCCTCACAGAGGACTGAAAACTGTCTGATTACAAATGGTCAGCATGACTACGTCTTTGTAAACTGTAAGCACAGGCAGTTATTTCATGTTAGGTATTTCATGCAGTGTACATATCACCATGTCATGCCTAATTAACAGAAGAAAGGAATGTCATGTTATTTGCAAGTATTTCCTTATTACTGATTTCCTGTCTGTGTGCCTTACCGGGGCAACACTTTAAAGCGATCGCTGTGCTGTAATGGAGTACCTTAACACGTCTGTCAGGCAGACATGTGTAAAATTAGACTAGTTACTTGATTAAACATTTAATTATAAACACAAGCCTTTTATACCAGCATGTGCTCAACTGGCATGTTAATGAGCTGCATTATACCTGAATGATTGCATTAATAGTGTTGCCCCGATATAACGGAAATGTACCCATTCAACAGTATAGGACATGTATTCAATTACGTTGATATATGTGTGTTAAAGTCCATATATATATATATATATATATATATATATATGTGTGTGTGTGTGTATATATATATATATATATATATATATATATATATATATATATATATATACACATAGATATAGATTATATATCCCAAGAACAAACCTTGTGACACCAAAGCATTAGGAAAGAATGAAAAGGAAAACACCAGCAGCTCCTGTATTATGTACTGGTGTTAATCCCAAGGCAAGTGTGTGTCTGTCTGATACATGGGTTCAGACTGTAGTCCGGGTAATAATAGGGTGGCTAAAGTTACTCACTAGGCCTATTGCCAAATCTATGGGCACGTCTCGCCAACCCAGTCACTTGGCTGATTTGATATATATGGCCACTATATAGGAAACTACAAAACACGCTCCCCAACACATCCAGTGGCTAGACACTCACAGACACCAACACGCAGGATATGTCTGACAAACACACACACCTGCTATGCCTTGGAATAGAACACCTACCTAACTACTTTAACACACTACAGCATTATGCAGAAACAGAATGCACTACCGAACTTACTGGGTTACAGTAGTCCTAGAGGTGTATTTCTAGGTGGGTGACATCAGCAGGACTGCCAAAGTTGAGCATATGAATTGTACGGAGTGTGAGTACTCCAAAAGCATTGGTCTGTCCTCAGACAGATGGACACACAGACATACACACACACACAGTTGGCAAGTCTGGGGTTAGAACTACTACCTAATTAGTTTATCACTACAGTAGTATGCAGTTATGGGGCGCACCATGAAGATTACTGAGCTACAGCTCTCCCAAAGGTGCATTTCACATTGGATGACCTCAGCAGGCTTGACATAATACTGCTATGGGGAGGGCAGTGCGTGCATGGGCCATAACTCATTCATGTAGGGGTCAACATGCCACATGCGGGCACACATGGGGTCATATGTCACAGGTACATGTATACAGCTACTAGATGACTACTTCCTTGTACAGTGATATTGCACAGCTGGCACGTGCACCACATAGTCTTTCATGCTGACAGATACTAGTGGCTAGTATCTGCAGTGAATGACATCTGCACCTCATGTGTTTGGGGCCCTTTGGTTGTGTGCTGGGTGAGACAGGCCCGGATGGGTCCTTATCACGGTCACCCTCTTCCACACATCTATGTCCGTCTACCTCTGGCTTATTATAGTGTGTTGTCCTTACATATATGTCTGTATTCCTATCCACTGTGTGTGCAAGGCAGGAGTGGTGCATACTGACATGTGTCTGCACTAAGAACTGCGAGTGCCAGATATGTCTGGACCACTGGTGTTTGCAGACATGGCCTTCATGTGTTTAAGTGTGTGAGCATGCCCAGTATGACTTTTCAGTATGTTGTTGACTGACATTGCCTTCACACCTTCAAGTGTGTGAGCATGCCCAGTATGGCCATCTGTATTGCATGTGTGGATCATGTCCAGATAGATTGTACTGCAGTGCTGACCTTTGTGTTGTACACCGACAGGTAGCATACTGTGTCTGCAGGGTATCCATCGGTCATTTGGCATTGACTGTTGCTACATGTCTGCATAGCGAGTGGGGGAACACCTGGCTGTATCTACATTCCTACACAGGAGCAGGGGGGCACACCTGACTGCTGCTATAAGTGTACGTTGGATGGGGGGGTACACCTGACACTTGTACACATTTGCTAGGATCGTACTGGTATGTCAGGTATTCCATTTCAGTGTGTAGTCTTACCTATTGTGTTGGCTAGAGGCATACCAGTGTACTACAGATCTTAGCTTTAATTACCAACATATTAGTTTCTGACTTCCTAGTCTTCACAACTTACATCCTACTGTCTGGCCTGCTGTAGTCTGTTTGTGTGGGTCTGGGGGTGGGGATACCCACAGGGCACATTCAGAGGCCATAGTACAGCATTTGTTTGTGTCTGTCTACACCTGTCCTGCTGGCTGAGACTTGGGTGGGTCTTATGGGCACACATCGCTCAGCCCATTACCTGTAGTGGGTTGTGTCACCCTGTGTAGTACTGGCTACTATGGTGACTCCAGTATGTGTTACAGATGTCATGGTGCCACTATGGTTGTCTACTGTCTGCTGCCTTAACATTTGGCCACCCAATTCCCTTGCATGCTCACATCCATACCGTAGCTACAGGTAACAACACATTCTACTCCATTTGGCAATTGGTAGGTTGATTGACTTACCTTGAGGGTGTGCCAGACTTGAAGATGGTGCTGGAGGGCTGCCTATGTTGGATGCACATAGTACACTCCCTATACATGGTTGAGCACAGGTAGTGTCATGTTTGGCATCCCTTTTACTGTCTGTGCGAGTCAGAGAGGGTGCCATTCCCTGGTTCCCTACTGTGTCAGTGCATATGCTATGCATTGCCTCTTTGCCAAGGCCAGGTCATACTGGGCATGCCTCCTTCTGCCTACTGGGTCAGGCTCAGGTTGTTCCCCCTCCAAGTCACTCTGTGTCTGTACAGGCCTTGACATTGGTGGGGGGCTGTTTGGCCCTGCCCCATGTTATTCCTGCTGCAGCTGTTTCCACAGTATCATATTGTGTAGCATAGCACATACCATAACAATTTGGATGCATGTAGTTGGTGAATACTGCAAGGCTCCACCAGATGTGTCCAGACACTGGAACCATTTCCTGAGCATCCCAAACACATGCTCTATTATATGTCTGGCCTGTGCGTGTGCCTCATTATGGTGTTGTTGTTCAGATGTATGTGCATTTCTGATGGGTGTCATCAGCCACGGCTCCAGTGGGTACCCAGCATCCCCCACTAGGCGACCGTAGAGGATGCCCATATTGGCAAATCTGTGGTACAGCTGCATCAGATGCCATATTTCTGAATCGTCATAGCTTCCAGGGCAGCCAGCACACACATTCATTATAATGCCTTGGGCATCACATACGACCTGGCAGTTGATGGAGGGGATGCCCCTGCAATTGATGTAGGCCCTACCCTGCTCACCGGGTGGTGCTTTGATGTGTAAGTGCATGCAGTCTATAGCACCCACTACCACAGGGTATTCTGCTATTTGGTGGAAGAGAGGCATATTGCTGGCCAACACCTCACGTGTGTTGAGGAAATAAACATGCTCACTGGCATATGCTGACATGGCATCCAGGAACTGGTGGAATACTCTGGATACTGATGCCTGTGAGATCCCCATGATATCCCCAGTTATGCTTTGGGAGGTACCTGTGACTAGTATATCTAGGCCTACACATACCTTGGTATCCACTGGGATGGGTTCCCCTCAGCCAGTTTGATGTGTCAGGTGTGGGAACAGCTTAACAATTTGCTGTAGGAGGTCTCTGTCCACCCTATAGCACTCCACTATCTCCAGCTCATGTAGCCCCTGGTAGGTTACCCTGAGTCTGTACAATCTTCTCTGTCTCCTCACTGTGGGTTGTTCGGCAGCATTCACATCCTCACCACCCTCAGCCTCTTGCACATGTTGTTCTATGTTGCCTGCTGCAGCCCTCATTTTGTAGGTTTGTTTGTTAAAATGTCCCCGCTTGTATACACCAGTGATGTAGAGTGTGGATAAAACAGAGGGGAAGGTGTTTGCTTAGTTTATAGTAGTGTTCTGGGCTGGGCTGGTCTGCTGCCTCTGTAATTGGCTGATCCTGATACATTTCACCTGTCAGCTCAACTAGTTCTCCTTGATTACTTTCCTACTGCTGTTTCCCCTTCCGATTGTCCTAGGCAGGTTTAGACACACCCCTAGCTTAGCCGTACTAAGCTACGAGCAAGCCTGAGTCACAGGGCTCCAATTCACTTACAGTATGCCTGACACCCACCCCCCCATGATGTCACCTATATCCAAGTCTTGCACCTGGCTATCTATACTCTTGGGACCTGTCTCACACACTGGGATTCACTATCCTTCACCTCATTTGCATAGGAGTTCCTGCTAATGCATAGTTACATGTTCCATACTGAGCCTCCCATAAACTAACCACTGCTTACCGTCACGCAATCCCACACTCACCCACTCATATCTACTTAAACGTGCCTTACTCACTCCATATCCAATGGTCCTTGTTCTGGTCAGCAACAAAAGAACAGCCTCTGCAAGGCTCGAAACCAGGACCCTGCACATCACAGCTGATATGCTTTACCTCTAAGCCATGGCAGACATTGGAAGTTATCATGAACGTATCATCCAGCACAGTCATTCAACAGTATAGGACATGTATTCCATTACGTAGATGTACGTGTGTTAATGTATATATATATATCTATATATCTATATATATATATATATATATATATATATATATATATATATATATATATATATATATATGCACATACATAGATATAGGTTATACATCTCAAGAACAAACCTTGTGACACCAAAGCATTAGAAAAGAATAAAAAGTGAAACACCAGCAGCTCCTGTATTATGCACTGGTGTAAATCCCAAGGCTGGTGTGTTTCTGTTTGACACATGGGTTCAGACTGTATTCTGGGTAATATTAGGGTTGCTGACTTTACTCACCAGGCCTATTGCCAAATGTATGGATATATCTTGCCAACCCAGTCTCTTGGCTAATTGTGCCATATATGGCCACTATATAAGGAAACTACAAAACACGCTCCTCAACACATCCAGTAGCTAGACACTCACAGCCACCAACACATAGGATATGACTGACAAACATACACACCTGCTATGCCTTGGAATAGAACACCTACCTGACTACTTTAACACACTACAGCATTATGCAGTTACAAAACTCGCTACCGAGATTACTGGGTTACAGCAGTCTGAGAGGTGTATTTTGAGGTGGGTGACATCAGCAGGATTGCCATAGTTGAGTATAGGACTTGTACGGTGTGTGAGTACTCTAAAAAGCATTGTACTGTCCTCAGGCAGAAACACACACACACACACACACACTTGGCATGTCTGGGATTAGCACACTACTTTATCACACTACAGCATTACGCAGTTACAGAACGCGCTACTGAGATTACTGGGTCACAGCAATCCCAGAGGTGTATTCCTAGGTGGGTGACATAATCAGCCTTGCCAAAGTTGGGTATAGGAATTGTACGGAGTGTGAGTACTCTAAAAAGCATTGTTCTGTACTCAGGCAGATGGACACACACACACACACACACACACACACACACACACACACACACACACACACACACACACACACACACACACACACACCAGTGGTGGGATCAGAACACCTGCCTATCTACAGATCACTGTTACAGTACTGCACAGTTACAAGTTGCACCACAGAGATTACACAATCCAAGGCAGTCATCATGACCTTCTAGGATTGCGGACATCAACAGGGATGCTGACAGTTAAGATGTACATAGCTGTGAACCTGTGTGTTTAAAGTAGCAGTCCATCCTGAACAGGAGTATGCCCATCTGTGGAATGGATGCCTACTATCACTATACAGGGTTACAATGGCCATGCTCATACACATAGAAGCACATAACTTACACAAGGTGTC
Organism: Protopterus annectens; assembly: GCF_019279795.1. NCBI lineage: Eukaryota > Metazoa > Chordata > Ceratodontiformes > Protopteridae > Protopterus > Protopterus annectens. The sequence continues at coordinate 1,424,145,732 of NC_056739.1, read as the reverse complement.
AGTGGGCATACTCACACACTTAGTAGCAGAGGGCTGTTTGGAATGCACTATTAGTCCAACTACATAAGGTTATATTGGGCATGCTCATACACGTAGTAGCACAAGGCTGTATGGGATGCACTCTGATTCTAAACACGGAAGGCCACAGTGGCCATGCTCATACAGGTAGATGTACAGAACATGTTGTAATGGACTCTGGTGTTAGTAGTTGTCATTGTTAGCAGGAACACTGCACTACATATATCTGACACTGGTCATCTACACAATGTCTGCTGCTGTCTGTCACCCTAGATGTATCAGTCTATACCAAACACAATACTACCACTCACAGTGATGTCATGCTATGAATGACAACTGCTTGACCAACACAATGAGCCAATGTCCTGCTGTAATTACGAGGTTGTCCAGTGTCTGTCATTCTGGGATGACATGACTGACAGAAGACAAGCCCTTGTCACAGATCACATGCATCCATGATTCAAGGGAGGGGTGATAATACCTAGGTCGCATTTGCCAATATAGTGCCATTCCAAGGCAAATGTCCTAAACACAGGATAACACCCTGACACCTAGAAGACAATTTTATTGAATGCTTATGCTAACCAGTACTAGATGTGTTGCTGTCGCAATCACAGCTGCTCACTGTAGAACCTACAATGGGGAATATTGACATCTGTGCAGTGAGGAACACTGGCTGAAGGCTCTGTAATGCACAATAGCACTACCACCATATAACTCAGAACCAGACACATGGGCCATAACACTGGTACGGACCACTCCAGGTGGTGGTGTCCCCGCATTCATAATGGCTACTCACATGTACAGACCAGTACTCCAACATAAGTCATCACAGATGAGCCAGGTGCAGGTCACAGTGTCAAAAGCTGTATTCTAGGATGTAATTCTCAGACTCCACCATGTTCTCAGACCACCAATACACATCCCTACATGTGGTATGACATATAATGGTACAACACCAAGTAACCTTTGACTGGTGGACTGTACCTAGCCCTACAACAACTGTGCAGAGTACCCATGTACTGACACAGTTGCATCATGTGTTATGCAATGCAATGATACCACTGTTTGTAACCAGGTCAGCTGTACACATACAAGGGTCTTTCGGATATTGACAGCATTAACAGATGTCTGTTGCTGTGCACCATTCAGTGTGTACACAGCCTGACATGAAGCTATGATTGTACATGATATTTATGTGGAGAGAAAATTGTTTTGAAATTTGTGTAGGATACAACCTTGGATGTGGTCAGGTCCCATGCAGCCTGTATGTATGGAATTAGAGAGTGCAGCTTGTACCTGCATAGTTGTTATTATAGGGGCTCTGTAGTGTACATGGATATATGAATGTGTACCTGCTGGGGGGCAGTATGTTTATGTTATCCAAGACCCTATCTGGATGAATAGGTGCTATTTCCATAGATGCAGTACTTCTCATGCCATAGTGCTGTGAAACACATCAGGTCTTGTTGTTGCCATTATGTTTCATGACACAGCTATGGAATCCTCTGTGTTTGGCCTTATAATATGTGGATTATTAGTTTCACAGTAGCTTTGTGTGGCATTATATGGTGTATCTGCATCTTATTGAGGCTGACCATGGATCAACTTTCACTCATGTGTGTTCACTCTTGCACTAGTTACTACCTTCTGTGGTACAGTTTAAGGCATGGTACCACCGGTTTGCCTTCATGTTTGTGTTTGGTTGATTCCTGTTTCTGTTTCAATGGCACAATCACTGCACATATGTGAGTGCTTAAAGTGCATTTGTGTAGGCCCAGCATTTACACATGCATTGTACATCTGCATAGGTGCCATGACAGTCGCCACTTTGCTCTTAAGGAGCATAACACTGGCTTTGAAGACTGACCGTGTGTGGCATACTGTTAGCCCTGTTGATGTGACTATGGTGATCCAGGTTACTGGTGTTGATGAAATCCAGCATGCATTGAGCACATGTGTTGGTACATGATGAGTCTTCCCAGTTCATAATGGGATATCTGAGTGGCCATGATTATGGTTTCCTGTCTCGAAACTGCTATTCCCCATTACAGCACAATGACAGTTGGGAATTCTGAGACATGGTGGATGATCTGTCACAAGGTGCAATTCGAATTACACTTTGGCACAAAGGTAGCTGCTCAGCATAATGCACCTTACATTGTGCAAGTGCAACTAGCGTGGGGGTGTACATATCTCTCAGGAAGTTGGACACACCTGTGGCCCATGTGTTCCAATAAACGATGATGGCCAAGAGGTGAGGTATGTGTTATAACATGGTCATGCAGGGGTGCTCTCCAAAGCATTGAACCATATCTCAATCACTGCACAGATATGTTCTCCATGTTTCAGATTGCCGTAAGTGTGTCCATATTGAGTACCTGATTTATATCATTGAGCAGCAAGACCCACAGTTTATTTCCTGGCTGTCCCTGTTGCACCACTGGACTTTCACTTGAACCTGGCATGATGAGGGCACTATAGGGCCATTGCCAGTATCCAGATTCTCAGGGGAGAAAAGTGCAGGCCCTGTCTGGCAAAGAATCATGGTCTGTCAAACATGTTATCCCAGGCAGAGATATGCTGGATACTCTTTGAATTACACCAGTACATTACACAATTGTGGAATACAATCCTTGTCTCTGTACTGCTGCATTATTCTGGCCAATGGCAGAATGCTACCCAGGACTTGGGACATACCTGCGTGGGCTACAAGACCTGACAGTTCCTACATGTGTTTCCATGCAGTCCAGGCTACTGCATCACAGGTCCTGCACAACAACATATAATATGCCAGAGACATGTGTATAGTTCTAAAGGTGGTCTGAGTGTATGGGTATGTGGCTAAACATGGCAGACAGGCAGTTGACAGTATGTTTGCCCTCATATAGCTTGGTGTGTAACATAGTGCTAGAGTTTGCATTCACAAATGAGTACTGTTGACCATGTTTCTGGCCACGTGTTCTGAGGTGTGACACAATTATGCAAACTATGTCATACAGTCTTTTTATTCTGTTGTCTGTCTATTCCAACTTGGGAGGCCTCTTGCTTGGCCAGATACTTAGAGGCCTCTGTGGAAGTGTATGATATCTGGTGGCATGTGTGTGTGCCCTTACTGTGTTCTGGTAAGGATACGTGTTGGTTGTGGTGATGAGATGCATGTGTTAACCTACACCTCTTGACTGTCTAGTCCAGTCATGGGTGTAGAATGGACTGCCTCCAAGTTCACCCCTGTAGCTGCATCCCAGACAATGTGTGGGGTGTGGTGATAGGCGGGTTTGACAGTGTACATGGTATGGTGATTGCATTCCCCCAGGATGGCCACGTACACTATGCTGACATTAGTAAACACCAGTGGCTGACTAGTGGACATGCCTGTATGAGCATTTAGTACTACAAGTACCATATACTGTATTTAGTTTACTTACTGCTTATGAAGATGTTTTAGACAGTGATGCTCACATGTAAATATTTGTGTTATGTACATGGCAACACTAGCTATTACAGGAATATGGTAGCTACCTTTAGTTGCAATCCCCTTCTGTGGACCACATCACATCCTGATAGTTGATTACAGAGGATGTAAGTGTGAACAGGGCTGTATCCTTGTATGGATATATACTCATATACCCAGCAGAACCATGAGCTCTGTTGGGCACCGACACCCACTCCCCACACAGAGTCAAATATCAATAGACTCTGCTGCCACTATCGACATGATCAGGATATAATCAGATAGTGCACGTCATCACCTATGAAGCAGCTATTACACATGGGCAGCAGTTTCCTACATCTTACACTCCTACTGCAGATGTCACACTGGAGTTAAAGATGATATGCACCCTGTTTCATTACCAATATTGTCAACATATTTCCAAGCAGCTGTTAGTCTGGCAATGAGAGGTTAGGCTGCACAAATCTAAACATTCAACCAGTGTGTCTCTCCTGTCAATATCTACTCTATGTAGGTGTGCACATAGCCATTTGGCACAGCCCTGTAACAAGGATCAGTACACATTTGCAGAACATGTACACATGAACTGCTGTCATTGCTTGCAAACAATACTAGAGAGGTGAATATTAGGCAAGGTTTACTTTTAGGCAAGGCTCAAAAGACAAACCCACCACCGTAAATAACACAAGTAACCAGTAACTGAGGGTATTGCTACTCAACGCCAGAGGTCTAAACCTCAAAATGTACAAACTCAAGGCACCCCTCAGTATGGAGAACATTGATATCTGTGCAGTAACAGAAACCTGGTTTAAGGCTCCAGAGAGCACCCCAGCACTACCAGACTATAACTCATACCACACCTTTCAACCACAGAACCCGGACCAGAACACAAAAGACCGGGGTGTATCCATATTCATCAAGGATACTCACACCTCCAGGTTAGTGGCACAGCACGATGCATCAGAGATCATCCAAGTGCAAATGACAATGAGCAAAACTGCAATCCAAATTGTAGCTTGCTACAGATCACCCGCCATGACCCAGGACCCACATTCCACATTTCTGGAGACACTGGGAAATATGCAGGTCTTACCAAACACCCTAATACTGGGTGATTTCAACTACTAAAACATTTAACTGGGAGAACTACTCAAGTACTAACTCCCTTGCCCAGTGCTTCCTAGAATTTATAAACTCAAACGCCCTGAATCAACTGGTCAACACCCCCACCAGAGGGAACAACATATTGGACCTGGTCATCACCAACATGTGCGACTGGTGTTCCACACCCGATGTCAACCCCTTGCTGGTTAGATCAGACCATAGACTAATCACTCTGGATATTCAAATTCCACCCACAACCCCAACCAAGGAAACCACCATGAAAATATTTTCCAAAGCAGACCTCACGTTGCTTAAGACCAAGGTTGAAAGGTTCACAGCCTCCACGCTAATGGACAGTGATGTCCAAGATGCTGAAACCTATAAAAAGGCACTCTATGATCATCTGCAAGAATGCATGGATTGTGCTATAACAAGTCAAACCTAGACTCACTCCTCCAAGAAAAGGAAACCGGTCTGGTGGACCCCTGCCATAAACCGGCTCTACAATACAAAGAGCAAAATCCCTAGAAGGACAGACATCCCTGATCAGTATCAGCAAGAAACTACAATCCCTCATGAAATCATCTAAGGCTAGCTTCAAAAGACAAATTTCCAAGGACCCTACAGATAACCACAAAGTGTTCTTTAGCTATGTCACGAACCTAAGTGGGAACTCTCAGATCTGCTCTGAGCTGGTGCAGACTGGCACAAAATAAACTGAACCGACTGATATTGCCAACATTTTTGCAGACAGGTTCAGTGCAAACTTCACTCCTTCTCACCCCCTAAATGGCCCATAACCATACCAGAGGAATGTACGGCCCCAGCAATCACTGACACACAGGTTAAAACAGCCCTATCCAAAGCCAAAAACACAGCCTCAATGGGACCGGACAGTGTCCCAGGCTGTGTCTTACAAGAGCTCCAAATGAACTAACCCCTCACCTAAACACACTGTTCAAACCCAGCCTCTCTACAGGCTACATACCCACAGAGTGGTGCACAGCAATAGTTATCCCAGTCCACAAAGGTGGCACCACAAAGGACCTCGGGAACTATTACCCTATAAGCCTGACTATCCTGGTCTGCAAGGCTATAGAGCACATCATCATGGAACTCATTAACAGAGACATTGGGAACCTCCAGACACTCGACCCAACCCAGGTCAGCATGACTGAGTGCAGATCATGCCTACTGAACCTGTTTGACATCTTACAGTCACCTAGACTTTAGGTGAGGGGTGTGGAAGTTCACACATACTACCTGGACCTCACCAAGGATTTTGACACCATTCCCCACTCAGGTATAATTTATAAACTCACCAGCCAGTTCATACACCCATACATCACAGGTTGGGTTGCCAACAGGCTTACACACAGAACCCACATGGTAAGCCTAGCAGCCTCCAGGTCCAACTCTTAACCAGTCACAACTGGTGTCCCACAGGACTAAGTCCTGAGACCCCTACTGTTTGCCATATACTTCTCAGAGCTACAGGCAAACACAGGTGGACTACAGCAGACCATGCATGATGATTACTGTAAACTGGGAGCCATAATTGGCAGTCCAGCTGTAACAGATGTCCTTCAAGAGGCCTCACATAGACCAACACAGGCTGTCAAAGTCATGGCCTCCAGCGAAAGGCCACAAACTGCATGGTCATTCCATTTTGGGAAAACTAAACACCCACATATTAACACATGAGTGGCAGCCACTTTAATACAGACGAGGTAATGGGTATGTGGGGACTACATTAGATAGTGATCTCTCCTTTGACAATCATATCTCCAAAGTAGTTAGGACATCCTTCTATGTAGGCCATCTGATGACTTAGGGGTTTGCATCTAGACATACTGAGGTTATTGTGCCCCTTTACTCATCACTCATCAATCCCATCATCAAGTATGATAACCCATATGGGATGTACCTCAGAAGATGCATCCAACAGCTGGAGGGTCCACGAATGTACCTCGCCAAGAGGATTACTGGCCTCAGACATGTGTCCTATGCTGCCAGACTGAATGAACTCTTGCATTACTCAGTGGCATCTCGTTTACTCAGAGATGATCTTTGATGGCCAACAAAGCCATGTCCAAGTCAGGCTTAATGGATATGCTCCACCTATGGGAATCCATGACACAGTGAGCCACACACTGTAATGAGCTACACCTTGCCACAACCATAACTGGAAGATGCTGGAGTGACAGATTCCTGTCACATGTACTCCCCATGCTTTGGAACTACATCCCTGATTACATTATACAGAGCCCCTCACTAACACTCAAGGGAAACCTTGCAGAGTGGATACATCTCAGGGATCCCACAATTGGCTCTGCTCTACAGAGTGACAGTTAGTTAATCAATGGGGTGGTGACAGCTGACACATTTTGGTTAGGCTTATGAATGGCCTCGGGCAGTTAGCCAAGTACCTACCTATGTACCTATGAACCTATACATACAGTATCAGCACATGCTGATAGCTTAATTTACTGTTCAGGTGTTAACTTACCTTGTGCCAATAGCAGTTGTGTGTGCAATAGTTGAGGGCTGCCTATGTAGGATGCACACAGTATACTAACTATACATGACAATTTGCAGGTGGTCTTGTGTGTGTGCCATCCATGTTTACTGTGTGTACAGGTGGAGAAGGGTGTCAGTCCATAGGTGCCTACACTGTCAATGTGTGTGCTATACATTCCCTCTTTGCCAAGGAATGGGCATACAGGGCATGCCTCCATCTACCTATTGGGGCTGGCTCAGGATGTTCTTGGTCTGAGTCCCTCTGTGCCTGTGGGGCCCTTGACAATGGTGGTGGGCTGTGAGGGCCTTCACCATTCTGTACCTGCTGCAGCTGTTTCCGCAGGATCATATTTTGTAGCATGGCACATACTATGAAAATGTGGGCACACGTGCCTGTAGAGTACTGCAAGACTCCACCAGATATATCCAAGCAATGGAACCATGATTTCAGCATCCCAAACACATGCTTTATGATGATTCTGGTATGTGCGTGTGCCTCATTATGGCATTTTTGCATGGGTGTGTGTGCATTTCTGATGGGAGTCATGATCCATGATTCCAGTGCATAGCCAGCATCCCCCACCACGTGGCCATATGGGATGTCCCCCCTGGCAAATACCTGATACAGCTGTGAGGCATGCCAGATGTGGGAATCGTGATAGCTTCCAGGGCTGCCAGCACAGACATCCATGATAATGCCCTGGGCATTGCACACAACCTGGCAGTTGATGAAGGGGCATCCCTTGTGGTTTATGTATCACCTACCCTGCTCACCAGGTGGTGACTTGATGTTTAAGTGCATGCAGTCTATTGCACCCAGTACCTCTGGGTATTCTGCCACATGGTGGAAGAGATGCATATTGCTGGCCAACTCCTCCTACGTTTGGGGGAAGTATATGTGCTCATTGGCATGTGGTAACATGGCATCCGGGAACTGATGGAGTACTCTGGATGCTGATGCCTGTGAGATCCCCAGGATATCCCCAGTTGGCCTTTGAAAGGTACCTGTGGCTAGTATTCTCAACCTTACACATACCTTCGTGTCCACTGGGATGGGATACCCCCTGTGATTTCTTGCTTTGAGGCGTGGCCGGCAGAGCTGAACAAGTTGCTGTATGGTGTCCCTGTCCACTCTGTAATGCTCTACTATCTCCAGATCATTTGGCCGCTGGTAGGTACCCTGGGTCTGAACACTCTTCTTCTCCTCCTGAGCCTGAGGTGGTTGTCAGCATCATCCTCCACACCACCTTCAGTTTTCAACACATGCTGATGAATCAAAGCTATGGCAGCCCCTAACATGTGCATATTAAAAGTTCTCTGTCTGTATACACTGATGGTGCAGAGTGTATGGGAATACACGTGTGTGTAAAGTGCTTTCAGACTTTATACTATTGTGCTATGGATGATGCTGATGTCATTGGGTGTGTATGTGCAATTCCAGCTGCAGGGTATCTTAATTATGGGTTTTACAGTAGTACTGCAATTGTGGGGCCTTTGGTGTTGAATTATGCTTGGCTGCCATGATTCGTCTGTTGCCCTTTAATTCACTTTTCAACCCGAATTCCCTTCCATTGTCAAGCATGCATCCAGCTGCCGGCTTTCTTGTTTTGTACTTTCCCTACCCAGGAATGTGTTGTGAAATGTGTTATGTAGCTGATCTACTTGCAACTTTGCTTTGTTCTGCTGTGACAATACTGTTTTCTTTGCAGTACGACACCTCCCCTTTCCTGTTCTGCAGGTAGCTGCTAGCAGCCTTGTTAGCTGTTGTCAATGGCTCAGTGTGGGTTCTTAGGTGTTAATTACTCATTTGTACTCCAATTTCCATGCTGCAGCATTTCCTTATGTTTTCCTGTATCCTTCCTGTTTCCGCTTTGGTGCGTGCCGTGCACAGCCGTTTACTGGGTTGACAGCACGTTTTCATCCACGTTCACATGCACATTCAGTTACCTTGTGTGCTCTCAGCTAAATAAAGCAATGGCTACTTCAACACACCCCTATCCTGCAGCTTTGCTTAGCAACAGGAAAACCGGATTAGCAATGCTCCAAATGCAAAGGTGGCACACCCCCTCCCTTGATGTCATCTTTGTCTCCAGGGCACACCTCAGTGTTGTAATGTTACGCTGTGAGGTATATCCTTTCACCGGCGGGGAATTTGTGATTCACTGTTACTCCTCTCATTTGCATGGCATTGCCTACTAATTCCTAGTCACAGCACCTTAGCAACCCTTGCACCATGGTGTGGTGTAGCATGCGTGCCACTGACTATTATGTGGAAATCATGAAAAGTGTTACATTGCAGTTTTATTCTATATAATTCTATTTTCATTGTAATTCTGTTTGTGCACCAATGCCCTGTGCTTTAACTTTGCGTTAGTGTGGGAATAACATTAAATATTCTTTTTTATATTTTGCGCATTTTTTTCATGCCAATGGCTATATATTTAGCCATTGGCATATATTAACAGTATAATACATGTGTTTGGTCTGCTGTCATGGCTCCGATTTTATGTTTGAGAAAATGTAAACCTTTTTTTCAGTTTACATTTCTGCATGCTTACACTATGCCTGCACCACTTCCTGAATCTCTATATAGCTTCATTTGCATGCTACACTGCTGCACATGGGGTGATTAGCATACATGCACCAGGAGCTGTGTGGGCGTAGCGTACGAAGGTAGTGCACGTGGAAATAGCTCATACCTGAATCGCTCAGCAGCCATATTTGGTGTTAGGTCGCCGACGCTACGCCTGCACCTGGCACAAGCTTCATGAATCCCGGGGTGTATATATATATATATATATATATATATATATATATATATATATATATATATATATATATATATATATGTAGATGTATATGTATATATACATATATATTAAATGGCATACCTGAAATTTTAAGACATGCTTTTAAAAGGTTTTCATACACTTGTACCAAGTATCATTACTCTGCATCTTTTTGTCGTGTTTCTTTTTAAGTATTTCATAAAAACAGTATGCACATCAGTTGCATGAGCTGGTAGTACACTGCACTAATTTCTTCAATTTACGACAATGTTGTACCATTGTATAGGGGCTCTGCATTATGACAAGTGCATGTGTGTGTTTGATCAATAGATGTTTAGTCGATTGCACACATTCTACTAATCAGCTGATCAACAGGTGTGCAAGGTCGCACAATTACAGGGTCAGGAATATATTTAGTATAGATCATATAGATAAGTAGCAGGGGATATGTTTTTATGCATTTTCAACAAAAAGATTTTGCATGTTCCAAGGTTGTTTCTCAGAAAATGCATAATGTTCCATTTTTTTAACCTTATGCCGTCGATAGTTTTGAGGTTAACAGTGGGTGTTTTAGCTGAAATATACTGCACCTATATGTATATCTATCTATGTAAATATATATGTTTTTTATATATATATATATATATATATATATATATATATATATATATATATATATATATATATATATATATGTGCATGTGTGTGTGTGTGTGTGTGTGTGTGTGTGTGTGTGCACGCGTGCGGTCACGCGCAGTCTTTTACTATCATGTACTCGATGACTGCATAAGCTCACAATACCAAAAAGATCTCAAAACATCTCATATTGCTGGGAATTACAATATGGAATTTCTGAAATGTCCCATGCAGGATCCATGTCAGAGTTTTTTCTGGATCCGCAGCATTAGTGAGTTTTCACAGTCAAAATTGTGTGGTCTTGTGGACTTATACTGTGGTGAGCTTTGGTGTGATTGTGATGGGACTGTGGCTTTCTGTGGTGCAACCAACTGTGCACATCATAGCAAACCTGTATATATCTATATCTATATTTGTATACACACACACACACACACACACACACACACACACACACACACCCACATGCACGCACACACACACACACACACACACACACACACACACACACACACACACACACACACACACACACACACACACACACACACACACACTCACACACACACACACACACACACTTACATATATATATATATATATATATATATATATAGCTATATATATATATATATATATATATATATATATATGTGGATTCCTATTACAAGAACGAAGTTCACTACTTTGAACTTGTAATAGAAAGCCTCACATCTGCGAAAGTTCACTTTAATAAAAGTGAACTTTTGTGTAAGTGCACTTCACCGAAAACACCGCAGCACAGTGAAAGACATAAAAAACAAGCTATGTCCTACACTATGGTGCGATAGTCATGGACCTTAGGGTTAGGCCACGGGTTAGGGTATGGGGATAGTTAGTAAAGCTGTCCCCTTACCCTAACTCATGTCCTAACCCTAAGGTCCGTGACTATCACACCATAGTGGAGGACATTGCTATGTCCTTCACTGCACTGCAGTCGTCACGGACCTTAGGGTTAGGGCACAGGTCATGGTAAGGGGATAGCCCTAAGGGCTATTCCCTTACTATGACCTGTGCCCTAACCCTAAGGTCCGTGAGTACTGCACGGAAGTTCAGTACATCACCCGTTCATTGTACTGAACTTCTCGTAAGTGCACTTTCGCTGCAGTGAGCATTCCATGCACTATTTCGAATTAGTGAAAATTAGATCTAGTGTATGGAACCCATAGATATATATATATATATATATATATATATATATATATATATATATATATATATAGATAGATAGATATGCATCAATATAGATATATGGATCCCTAGCAGTTGATCATGTTTTCAGAAACTCTAAATTCATATTGGTGAGAAGATACGATCGGATTTCAGAAAACTCAAAGCTTTTGAATGGAGATCGTGGTACAGTGAGAATCAAGAAGTTTACCATTTTCCTTAATGTAGTTTTCGGATAATCGATCATAACGTCTCACTGATAGGAATTTTGAGTTTCTAAAAGCTCAGTCAACTAACATACATCCAGACAACTAAAAGGTTTTTATTAAATTCTAATTTTGGAAAGTAGAGCTGTTTTCACTGGTCTTTTGTGTGGTTTCAGAATAATTTGCTTTTGGATAGTGGTTATTTTAACATACATCCATATTTAAATATATTGAGTACATAATAGCAATCCTGTTGTGTATGTAATGGAAATTCTGTTGATCACCTGCCCTTTTCTGGTCAATAGGCCTATTTGTTTTCCTTCACCAGAGAGAGGATGGATAGGTATGGACCATCATTCAGATAGCTATCAAGGATAGATCAAAAGCATTAGGACACATCATTGCATCAATCTAAATCAGCTTGGTTGACTTGAACTACCCAGCCTAATCCAGTATAACTAACTGATTATGGCCTATAAAATCCTCTATAATCCGGACAATACTCCTGCACTTAAAAATATTATCACCCCCTATAACAATCCTAGACCGCTTTGATCCTCTAACAAACTACTAATTCAGACTAGCAAAATTAATAACACAGCCGGTGATTCTCTCTTTGCAAACTCTGTAAGTAGATCCTGGAACTCTCTTCCAGCTGATATTACCTTACTTTCCACCTTAGGTTAATTTAAAACTAGACTCAAACAACATTTGTCACTTAACTGGCTATGTCAATGTATCAAGCCTGGCTAACTCGAATGTGTAAAAATCTGTTAACCAGTTTACTGTGTAATTTAATTTAATCCTGACTTGCGCTCAGGATTAACTGTAACCTGTGGAACTTGTTTAACTTGCTTACTTATGTAATCTCCATAAATAATCTGTTTGTAATATGTAATGCTGGTATTATGTAATGCTGTATCTGCTTACCCTTGGAGCTTTTCTCCCCGGGCCTCCGCTGAAAATGGACATGCATCTAGTCGGACTATCCTGGTCAACAAATGTAAAATAAATAAAAATAAATCATTTTTTTCTTTTACGCAGTCATAATTCCCAGCAGGTACATGGCATATAATACTCCTATGAGAATCCCCACCAAGGTAATTGTACAATGAATGAGCAACAAAGGATCCACATCTCTACCCGTCTCTTCTGTCCCTCTCTCTCCCCCTCCTCCCACCAAATAAGCTGACCAGGGAATGTCTCTTCACTCCTCCCTCTACCCTGCCTAGCTTCCCCAGTGCTGGGACTGCTAATTTAACCCTGGTCACCTGGTTCACAGTCAGGGTTCAGTGTTCTGCACCATGGAGCCAGCCAGAACAGTGCCTTCTTTTCAGTTGTAACAAGATTACTTTAGAAACAAGAATAATGATTAATGCACAGTAAAATGTTTATCAAGAGTTGCTCCCGTGGGTGGTATATTAAAATGATTTAGCTCTTAAATGATTTCTAAACCATAAATAATATTAATTCAGATATATAAGCATGTGTCTTGTTTTATTACACTATTATGCTGAGCTGCTATGTATCTTTTAAAATCTGATAAAACATTTCAAACTGGTCAAGTACTCCTGAAATTAAAATGGTAAACCTAATACTTTATTTGTACATATATGTATGCAACATAATTTAATATTAGACCACATATGGGTTTTATTAGGTATATGTTTATCAGCAGATAGGAGAGGATTATTACTGTTATACAATGCTATTATTAAAATAAGAAAGAAATTGATTACCTTTTTAAAGAGGGATTGCATGTATGAGCTTCTCTGTTGAGTAGTCTTTTCCCCCCATCATCCACTGATGGGGACAGGTTCTTTTTGAACATGTATGTGCTCTTGCTTTCATAGAGCATAGATTGTACAGCACTTTTCTCTTTGTTAAGGCATGTGCATGCATTCTTCTGTTATGTGAGGATGCTATGTCTCCTGATATCCTGTCAGTGTTTGGAGAGGATGGAACTTTTTATCCACTTTGTTGATTATCTGGTATGTTTTGTTTTCACTTAGCAAAGGGGAGAATGTGACAGCTGCAAGTTTTGTCTATAATGGCTACAGCTGCCCAAACTTATTTTTTTGCAGTAGCATAACTAAGGTGGGACAAAGGGGGCAATTGTCCTAGGTGTAAAGTGTTAGGGTGGCATGAAACAAAAGGAGGAAACTAGTACAGCAAAGAGTAAAATCCCAAGAAGGAAAGACATCCCTAATCAGTATCAGCAAGAAACTACAATCCCTCATTAAATCATCCAAGGCTAGTTTCGAAAGAAAAAATTGCCAATGACTCCAAAGATAACCACAAAGCATTCTTTAGCTATGCCAAGAACCTAAGTGGAAACTCTCAGATCTGCTCTGAGTTAGTGCAGACTCTCACAAAATGCATTGAAATGACTGATATTGCCAACATTCTGGCAGACAGGTTTAGTGCAAACTTCACCCCCCTCTCACCCCCTAATGGGCCCATAACCATACCAGACGAATGTAGGGCCCCATCAATCACTGACACACAGGTTAAAACAGCACTACCCAAAGCCAAAAACACAGCTTCAATGCGACCAGACAGTGTCCCAGGCTGTGTCTTACAAGATCTCCAAAATGAACTAACCCCTCACCTAAACACACTCACACTGTTCAAACTCAGCCTTTCTATAGGCTACATAACCACAGAGGGGCGCACATCAACAGTTATCCTGCTCCACAAAGGTGGAGGCACAACGGACCCCAGGAACTATCGCCCTATAAGCCTGACTAGCCTGGTCTGAAAGGCTATGGGACACATCATCATGGAACTCATTAACAGAGACATTGAGAACCTCCAAACCTTGGACCCTACCCAGTTTGGCTTTGTTAAGGGCAGATCATGCCTCCAAAACCTGGTGGACTTCTTTGAGACAGTTACCAAGGCATTAGGATGAGGGAAAGGAGGTCCACACAGCCTACCTAGACCTCGCAAAGGCTTTTGACACCATTCCCCATTCTAGTATTATAGACAAGCTCACCAGCTTGAACATAAACCCCTACATCACGAGATGGGTTGCCAACTGGCTCATGGATAGAACCCACATGGTGAGAGTTGCAGGCTCTACGTCCGACTCTAAACCGGTTATAAGTGGTGTCCCCCAGGGATCAGTCCTAGGACCCCTCCTGTTTGGTATATACTTCTCAGAGGTACAGGCAAGCATAGGAGGACTATGGCTGACCAAGTTCACAGACGACTGCAAACTAGGGGCCATAACTGATTCTCTGGCTGATACAAACACCCTCCAGATGTGTCTCACTGAGACGGATACCTAGTGTCAAAATCATGGCCTCAAGCTAAATGCCAAAAAGTGCATAGTCATCCCCTTTGGAAAAAACAAAGTACCTGCAAACTACCACATAGGTGGTAGTCCCCTAAATACAGAAAGCGTAATAAGGGATCTGGGGACCCAAGTAGATAGTAATCTCTCCTTTGATAATCATATTTCCAAGGTGGTTAGAAAATCCTTCTATGTGGCCCACCTAATCACAAAAGGGTTTGCATCTAGAATACAAGAGGTTATTGTGCCTCTCTACTCATCACTCATTAGACCCATCATAGAATACAATGGCCCATTTCAGATGTACCTTACAAGACACCTGAAACAGCTGGAAAGACCACAAAAGTACCTCACCAAGAGGATTACTAGCCTCAAAGAGATGCCCTATTGCAGCCCGACTCAAGAAACTCCAGCTGTACTCGGTTGCATACCCCTTACTCAGAAGTGATCTCTGCCTGACATACAAGGCCATGTCCAACCTAGAATTGATGGACATGTTCCACCTAAAAAAAACAAATCCTGGAGAGCCACACGCTCTAGAGATATAAACCTTAACACAATGATAACTAGGACATGCTGGAGGGATAGATTCCTGTCCCAGAGACTCCCCATGCTTTGGAACAGGATTCCAATATACATCAGGCAGAGCCCCTCACTAACACTCTTCAAGAGAAACCTTGAAGGGTGGATGGGAAACAGACAATTTACCCCGGGGATCACTGCAGTGGCTCTGCTGGACAGTGACGCAGGGAACTAATGGCTCTGCTGGACAGAGGCAGATAGGGTACTAATCAAGGGGGTGATGAAAGCCAACACATTCTGGCTAGGCTTATAGATGCCCTTGGGCAGATAACCTAGTACTTACCTATGAACCTATGAACCTATGATCAGCCCGATCACTTTTTAGTAATAATTCATGCTGGCTTTATATGTCAGTATTGCATTTGCAGTCAAAGCTGGACACTCTAGAGCTCCATGCATGCTACAAATGTAGCAAGTGGTTCTCTACAGTTTAAACCAAAAACATTTTTTTTTAATAAGTTTATTGCTTTAGATTTCCATTTTCCTTATGAATAAACTGGAGCAACTTCTAACTGCCAATGTATCAAGCAGTTTCCAACAGTTGAAAAAAAAGAGAAGAGCTTTTGTATTTTTTTTCTCTCAGATGAGGAAGGACGGCAGGGGTGGGGTGCAGAAATGGGACATGATTGGCTCCTACATGGCACCCAGTGCCAGATCAGGAGCTTTTTTTATTGCTGGAATGCCACCAAAGGCAGATACCAGTGAAATAAAATAGTTTAATCCAAGAAACACTCCAAACATTAACGCCACAATACTCATACGTTTTTGTCGTAACCCAGACTTCATCAGACAATGAAATAATGCACAGAGACAGACCTTAAATAATACATTCAAATATCCTAACCAATAAAATCATACATCCAATAATCCATTTAAGATCATTAATATAATTAAATACTTATAAAACATGAAATATATATCACATAAAAACTTTAATAAAAGCCTATATATAAATATGAAGTGCATACAAATATATATAAGAAATGTATGATGAAATGTAGGTATAAGTGCACAGAAAACCAATTCATGGCTGAAAATTAATTATATGTTTTCAGTGGAATCTAATTGGCTTGTTAGCATTTCAGGATTAAGAGTCAGTTGCCAGATCACAGGGGCTTGGGTGTATTGTAGGAAACTGACCGGTATAAAGTTATCAATCGGACTGTTTCAGAGAAGGCCAAAGTTCTTTTTTTTTTTTGCTCTTCACTTAAGAGCTGGGGGAGGGCACTACATCGGAATTGGGCACTGGAATAGATATGCCATGTATGGCTCTGTTCTGTTGGGTAACACTGGATTTACAAAGAGCGTGCTGGATTGGTTTGTCTTATAAATTTGCACATTTTGGAATATTAATGACAACAATGAATGTGGCTAAGGCAGAGATAAAATTACAAGTAATTTGTATTCAGTGTATTTTTTCCCCTAAGCATATGACACTCATAGATCATATGAGGCAGTTGATTGCAGAGATTATTAAGGGTTCCACCATAGCAGTTTAAATACTGTCCCATCCATAATGTACTGATGAGCCTGACCTGGATTGAATTTAAGGTTACTAATTCACTTGTATAAATTAGACGTAAGGAGAGCAAGTGATTGATAGTAAAGAGAAGTTCTCACTGCCTTCTAATCACACCACAAGTATTCACCACAACACCAAGCCACAAGTTGAAAACCAAATTGTAAAACATTGGGTTTTCAGCTTGTGGACTGGTGCTGTGGCGGATACTTATGGTGTGATTAGAAGGCAGTGATAACTATTATTTTCTAAAATATTAATACATTTTATTGCATAATGATGTATCTACAGAAATAGTATAATGCTCTGAAGTCTTACTTTGAGCAGTTTTGGTGTACTGAAGTTGTACTAATAATTGCTATCTTCCCAGTGCAGCAAAGCTGTTTTTTTTTCATTCGATTTTCTCTTTTTTCTTAAAATAATGTTTAGTGATATTTTATCTGTATGCATTCAATAATTCTTAAATGTGCTTAGTGAGCCAGTGCATTGCTCATATATTTCAAAAACATTATTACACGTTACTATGTTTTAAATCTTTTGTGAAGTGAGAAATTAAAATTAAAATATGTCTCATGAGACAAACTATAAAATGAAACCTTGTGCCTCATCTTAATACACGTTAATAGAGACAACAACCTCATTATACAAAGGCAAGATCAATCCTGCTGCAGATGAATCTGTAGAACAATGCTTCAATTGCAATTAAACTTGTTAACCAAGATCATTTACAAACAATTTCATCAAATTATGTAGAAATACAGTGGATTAGTTATCTAAATAAAACCGAAGTTTTTAAAGAAAACCTAATCAGCAAATATTATATCAGGATATTAATTCCCTAAACTTCTAAGAATTTGAGCAACAGACATTGTATAAAGCATCTGTTAAAATGGTTCATTTGATAGCATTGAGCATTATCATTGCATATGATGTCATTAATCATTGAAACCTCTTCTGCTTGTTCAGACAGATCAATAACAGAGTCTCAGACTGTGAATCACTGCTGTGTTGTCTGTGTATATAGCATATTAGAAGTGTTTCTTATCAGATCATCTGGCAAAAAATGTGTAATCCTTTTATTAAAGCAAGAATTTCATGTTAGCATCTCAAGAGTAATGAAGGTGGAGCTTTAAAGGGAAAGCAGGGAACCACGATGGGTTCCATACTTCAAAGAGAAATCTAAAAGATAAACATTAAATGAAGTAATCATTACAGTATTAGACCACACAACAAAATATTACATTAGAGTCCCAGTTCATATAAAATCTACTGAATCTAAAATCATGGATGGATAATGTTAGCGTTTATATAATCTAATGACTGCATTGTCCCTTGATGTACAACATTTATTATTAACAATTTGTATTCAGTGTATTTTTTCCCCTAAGCATATGACACTCATAGATCATATGAGGCACTTGATTGCAGAGATTATTAAGAGTTCCACCATAGCAGTTTAAATACTGTCCCATCCATAATGTATTGATGAGCCTGACCTGGACTGAATTTAAGGTTACTAATTCACTTGTATAAATTAGACTTAAGGAGAGCAAGTGATTTGCTTTGTTTGATATTGAGATAGGTGTTCATTCCAGAGTTAAAGGACGCCTTAAAGAAAAAAAAAATCTGTCTCTCCAGCAGGTTATGATTATAATGTGGTGAAGATTCAGGTACACAGAGTATGCATTTGTGGTGTTTGTTGTTTTGTGAACATGTAGAAGGTCAAGCAGTTCAGGGTCAGTGAATAATTTGTAGTCCAGGCAGAGATCACAAGAAGTAAATAAGGGGTAGTGTAGAGTAACAGAGCTGTTAATTGTTCACTGCAGCTTAGGGAGCAATTACCCGAGATATTTTTGCTGAAAAAAGGTTATGTTTTTTCTAGCTGAGCCATTTGCTTGGACAGATACATTCCAGAGGCAGCATAAAAATCAGTTATGGATCTAATAAGGGCAGACGAGGGGTGTTCTATAACATACTTATTCCTAGATAATATTATTTTACTAATTGACTTATGTATGTAAAAAAAAAAAAAATCTGACCACAGTTGATACTTGGTGGCTAAGGAAGATTCCTTGTCCATAAAAGCAAGTCTCTAATGACAGCTTCAATTTAAGGAGGTAGGGGAGTTATTTATGTGGTAGTTGTATGAATATTCTTATTTCTCAAAGAAAACAATGCTATATTTTTAGCAAAGACCTTTAGTCATTGGTTAAAACAGCTATCTTGTGGGTCAGCAATAGGTTTCCTATAAGGAGTTTCAGTTCAAAAATATAATATTGCTGTGAGTTTCACTGTACTGTGCTGCACTATTTGGACCAGCAGAGAGATTTGTTTTTTGTTGGGGAGTTCTCCTTTACTCCAGAGTGGTACAACTGTGGACTTCATACACACACACACACACACACACACACATATATATATATATATATATATATATATATATATATATATATATATATATATATATATATATATATATATATATATATATATATATATATATAGCTTAGGGGGTAGCAGCTTAAGCTCCGCATGTAGGGTTGCAAATGCTTATTTATGTGCTTTTTTAGGATTTTTGACTCATTGGTTTTGATATTTATCTTTTAAAAACTGGCAAATCTAAGGGGCATATTTAGACTGCTAATAAGTAAATTGGACAAAACACCATCCCCGGGATTCAGTAGGCTTCATGTAAAGCCTACACGATGCTTACGTGCTAGGAAAATGAGCAATAGAGCTAATCACATACACACTATGGTCATTATGCTAACATGAATATAAGCATGTTTCCCTGACCATCATCAGTGTTGGCAGCCAGGAAACCCTGCTGAGCAGCACAAGCACATATAGTAAACAAACAGGGCTGTCTTTTGGGAAACCCATTAAGCGTGCTCCCTCAGACAACATGAAGAACTATATAAGGCAAATACTGCATGCTGTACTCAGACAGGAAATGAGTACTGTGCACATAAATAAAACATATAAATACAGTAATAAGTAAGAGGGGCAACTACAATACATGTGCTATCAGACAGGAAAAGTCCACTGTGGGAAATGTTCACAGAAAGATGTAACAGAGGAGGGTAAGTGCTCAAATTCTAGTAGGATAATTGACGTTAAGGTGTTATGTCACTAAGACAACTTTGTAATATTAAAATTTTGCAGTACCTATGCCAGAATAATTAATGCTGGTCACAGTTCCAGAGCATATGTAGGCAAATAAAAGCAAGCATGATATAGGATGTGAGAGTTGCAGAAATTCACATTGTAGCAGAGTTGTAACTGAGTGGAATTACATGACATACAAATGTCATTGACATGCTGAGTTGAGATGACAGTTCACAACTACAGTACTTACATAATGGGATGTTTGCAAGCAATGCATTTCATCCATATGACTTTTTGGAAAGCAGGAATAGCTCAGAAGCCACAATCTCCTTTTGTAAAAATCAAATCCATGGTATCAATGTTAATATTAACTGTATAAACCAGAGAAATAGGCCTAACACATCTAAGGGGAGAATCACCCTTAAAGGGAATTATGCACCTCAGTATTACAATAGATATGCATCCCATTTGTAGATGCATGTGGTGTTACACATGTGGGAGCAAAGTGTGACATACATAATATCCTTCAGTAAGGCACTCTTGCCTGATGCAGTTATTGTGCTAACAGATAAGAACAGATGCAAAAACCACACTGTGATACAATGTATTCCCCAGAGCTGTGTATCTAGGAGGTGAAAATGGGTTGTGTGACAAACAAATGAAATTAATATATGAATTCAGAAAGGATCCCTGAGAATAAATGTCACATCAGCATGCCAGACTAATGCCAATTAAATGAGTGTGCTCATGTGCACACAAATGTGATCAGCCTTATATCAATGTTCTGTTGTCAAGGATGGCTTCTTTATTTGTCTGTACAAATACTACCAAGAACTGCAGCACACGCATGTACACTACAGTGCATGTGCCAAGGTAGCATTCTCACCATTGTTTTGGCAGAACAAATGTGTATTTTCAGGAAATCCAAAGTTATGCTCACATGTGTTTGTGTAATATATCAAAGGATAACACTGACATGATATAATGTTTTTTGTATGATGTCAGTAGATTCACACAAAAGGAATCACTAAACTAAAACTGAACATCAAGCTGTAAAACTCCTCCAAATAGCAAGAAAGCTATTAATTACATTTGTCACACAGGAACTGTTATCAGAATTGTTGAAGTCCTCCTTAGTAAAGTCATTCAATCATATGTACTTTATTTGTCCATTATTTTTATCGTCTAAAAATGGATGGTGGAGGCCTATGTCACTCTGTACGCACAAAGTATAATGGGGGTGGGGTTCCTGCAGAACAGTTAAGGATATACTTACAGTCACTCAGTGTTGTTTGGAACACTTGCCTAAGTGCTGGGACAGTCAACACCATACTGAGATGACTGTACCATGGTATAAGTGCATCACCAATTGTCATATGTGTGGTTACGTCAAAGCATTACATCATGTGTATGGATCAAGGAATGTGTGTCCCTGTAATTACTTAGAAAGAATCTTGTTGTATGTCAGACAACATGTCTGATGCTAGGTATACCCAAACACAGCTGTAGCCTCCAGCTGTTGTCACTATGACGGTAGAACTAATATCATGTACAATGTAGATATAATCCTGTATTGAAACACATGCCTTACTTAGGCAACAATATACATTATATTATCTCATGTCCTCAGTCCTGAAAAGGTGTTTCACTACAACTGTGATGGGACAACAATCTATTCAAATGAGACCATTAGTCTGTGATGCAGTCTTTCTAAAAGAAATGTAGAATGTAGAATAAACTCTTGTAACAGGAAACAACATGTACTCATATACATAGCACATGTACATGACAACACTGTTGACAGCATGTATAGTGACTGCAAGCAAAGATTTCAGGATTCCAGCTATATAGCTAACAGCACAGGCTAATGAAGGTTTGCTGAAACACAAGGGCAACTACAGATTTATTTGATGACTTTGACACTGCACATTTCAAAGGATGACATCACAGTCGTGGATTACCTTCTTGTTTCCACTAAAATATTGCTTCACAGCACAAGCACACTGTATAGATATAACTCATATATATATTTGTAGTTTCTTCTGTGCATTAAAAGGAAGAAACACAGAACCACAGATGACAGATATTCCTGTATTCAAACTCCCTGCTTATATACTGAAACAACCTACATACAAGAGTGTTATATATATGTATACCAAAGAAAGAAATCTGAGTGCATGTGAGCCACACTGCATCTTTGAAAGGATGACATCAACTGTTCCATGCAAAGGAGATGTGTCTGCAAAAATGACTTCTACAGCTATGTGCAATGCAAAATATAAGAAATATAACAGACTCTGGCATTCATTTACATTCATACACACATTCAGAATAGTCTCACTGCTGTATTTGAACTCCCTATCTACTGGCTAACACAACATACAAACAAGTGTATTATATGCAAATACCATAGGAGAAGTCTGATTGCATGTGACCAACACTGCATATCAGTGAGTATGACATTAGCTGTGTCATACAAAGTAGATGTGTGTGCAAAAATTACTTCTACAGCTATGTGTTATTGTAAATCTTGTCAATACCAAGAGGTTTAACACACTCCTGGATCCATTTTCTTAAACACACACACACACACACACACACACACACACACACACACACACACACACACACACACACACACACACACACACACACACACACTCAATAGAGTTGCACTGGTGTATTTGAATTCTCTACCTATTAAATGATACAATCTACACACAAATGCATTATAAGCACATGCCACAGGAGAGGTCTGACTTTAGAGGTGTGAAAGTTTATTATTGAAATGATGACCTCATCAATGTGTTGCAGATGGTATGCGTTTGTGGAAAGAGTGAAAAGGGAATGTGGGATTAACCTGATCATGTAAATGTTTCTCATGAAGAGGAGTCAAATGAGTATGCCTGTTGAACTTATCTTCTAGTGAAGCAATGGACCCACCTTCACACACAGATTGATTGTTGTGAGATTAGAACCCCCCTACTATCTAATTATAAAATATGGAAGACACTGTACTTAATGCAAGTGTCATTACAGAAGTATGACTTATGTAGTGTGAGAGTAGATGCTATAAAGGATGACATCAGCATTGTGCTGCAGAGGAGATGATGTTGGGAGAAGGGGCTGAAATTGATGTGGACTCACTCATCAGTGTAATATTAACTCTGTGCTACTACTGTATTGTAGACTGCAGTAGTTAAGATCATACTTGCATAACTCCATACACAAAAGCACACTGCTGTGATATTAGAACTTCCTACCTATGCAGTCTATAAGACAAAATATTTAAGGCAAGTGCCACTAAGGAAGTCTGACTTTCATACTGTGAGAGTGCATTTTATAGAGAATGACATCAGTGCAGTCATGCAGAAAAGATGGATTTGGGAGAAGGGTGTGAAACTGATGTGGATTCACCCTGCAGTTTAAAACTAACTCTAGGCTACTATTATATTGTAGACAGCAGTAATTACAGTCATATTTTCATAACTACACACACACACACACACACACACACACACACACACACACACACACACACACACACGCATACATTGACTGCTGTGAGATTAGAACACCCTACCTATTACGCTATGCAACCTAGAGGACACAGTAGTTAATGCAAGCACCTCTGCAGAAAATGTACTTAGTATCAGCATCACATTCTATGTCAGCAAATATATTTTGATGTTGAAGGTTTTGTGCGAGTCCATATTTGTTGATATGATGGAGTAAGGTCAATGTTGTTATCAATAATACATACATACTGCTGACTTATGTCAGCTATGCTGTCATTATTGTATACTGCAGAACAGATAGTGATATGTACCTACCTGTCTTGTGTATATATAGACACACACACACACACACACACACACACACACACACACACACACACACACACACACACATGCACACACACACACATTTGTGAAACACATGATGGACAATTAATCATTCATGTATTAGCAGGTTATTATGATGGTATGTAAACCTTAATTAATGGTACTGATATTAGCAATGGTGTCTGCTCATGAATAGCGATGTGGACTGTCAATACCAAGCAATACTTAATGTTGCAATGCAAGAGGGATAAAAAAATGATTTCTCTGCATCAAGGCTGAATGTGGTTGTACGTCATTTATGAACGTCAGTGCTGTAGTGCAGACCCAACTGTGCAAAATGAAGTTGGCAATTAACTGCACAGTTCATTGCATTTCATATGAGTCTATTACACAGTTTCCATGTTATGAAGTGATATCATCCATTAGCAAATCACTTCTATAACTGCAATGCTAAAAAATGTATTTGCATGGATATTGGCAAAGTGTTAGCACTTGTGTGTGCAGAATTTGAAGTACTGAACTCAAACTGCGAAGCACCAGTGTTTAGTAGTGTTCAGTAGTACTCCCTGGCAACTATTGCACAAATATGAATCACAGAGGAAATGTTGTGATCTTGATTACATTTACAACAGATTAGTTTTGTGTTCACATGTTGCATACATAATACTCCTCATGTTTTTTTACACCGTTCAATGTTAGCTCCAAAGCTTAAATCAGAAAAGAAGTGTTGTGCTTGATTTTCCCATTTATGAGAAAGTATGTAGCAAGTAAACAAGAACTTTCTGCTGATGGAAACAGTGAAAAACTACATTTGGTTTTCTTTGTTCAGTACAAACAGACTTAGTGGTGATGCATAGCCATCAGAACTCTGGATAGTACTTAGTGGAGAAAATCCACCTGTTACCCTAGCTTTCTCTGTGACATAAGGTGTAAACTCTCTGAGCTAAATGGCAAAGCAGAGTTGAAGCAGGATTCAACTCCAGTATGTAGATGATTTTACAAAGAGTGTGAGAATGTGATTATTATATTAACATTTTATCACGACCTTAAGAATACCTAGGAATGACTATTATGAATCTGTTGCCTGGCACAATTGTGCATGTAATAGCTACAGAAATAATCCTTTATATCTATTACATACAAGGCATGCTTTGTGAGAAATCACAAGTTAACTGGGGGTACAATGTGGTGTTAGACAAACACTTACCACATTTTGCAATAACATTTGAAATGTCATTTAGCATGACATATTACAGTTGCTCATTGCCAGACTTAGAGAAACTGCTGAGGATTGAAACTGATAAAACAGAAGGAACTTAGAAAGATACACAGGCAACTCATTCACAGGAAAGACATGTATAAAAACAGGCAGTATGGGTTTCACCTAATGCTGGATATGAACCATTGTCAGAATGAAAAATTAAGTTTACAGAATATCATTATTTTTATAACCGACCAAGGAAATCCTACTTCGCACTTGTCAAATCACACATTTGAAGGGACAGTGATAACCTATTCAGCCAATGGAAGATGTAGATTTTATTCTTCAGCAAAGTAAAGGCAGACAGAAAATGCCATAACATGACGTTTACATCCATCAGCCTAATGAATAGTCAACAGTACAAAGGAGTGAGAGAGAAGGGGTGAAGGTAGACACAGATATACAGGCACATTTGAAAGGGTGGTGCTATGGGGGATTAATGCACATCTTTATGGTGTGTCCTCAGCATTAATCAGCTGTGCTCTGTATCAGTATGTGATGGCTGTTTGGGGTGAAGAAGCTGTAGGACAAGCACAAACTGATAATGACATAGGTAAAATAAGGGGGGGGGGTAATAATTTGTCCTGATGGGACTGGATGTGTTTTCAAATGCTTTTTTGCAACAGTATTCAAAATCTATTCATGAAAGTGTATTAATTGATAAAATTTAAGATGTATATAATTAAACATATCCTAGAAGTATAACATCACAGTAAGAAATAGTGTAACATACATCTGAACTTGAATTCTTGAGGCTCTGGACAAAAAAAAACATTCTTCAGATGAAACAGACAAGGTTGGTAATGGAAACAAAATGCTTGGGGACACCATGGTTGGGGACAGATAGGTGGTATCAGAGGCAGACCCATGTCAAGCCTGAGAACAGAGAGAATCTAGTTATCATCCTCAGAACTGTCTTCACTGTCTTCTGTCTCAGTTTCATGTGTCAGTGCTCAGTATGGCATTGTCTTGTCAATGTGATGCAGCACCTTTATGACATGGCCGATGTGGGCATTGAGGCCCATTTCCATTATATCCTCAACCAGCCCAGTCAGCTCTTGTCAGGTGACAAAATCACCATCTCCATTAATACTACACCCATAGGGTAACAGTGCACCAGATGCTGGAGCTAAACTACCCAATGCAGATGGGGCAGGTAGGGCAGGGGTTGTGGAGGCAGTGCTGACAGCTTGGGATCCTGAAGTGCTGGGTGTTGGTACTGAAACTTGAAGAGGGAGGGCGGACCGATCCTCAGTGGTCAGTCTACCTCTCTCTGCTGCATGTCAGGTACTGTATGCAGAGATATACAAATATATGAAGACAGAACATTTATAAGCTGAATAAAATACCCTCCAAACAAAAACAAAAACAAAAAAGAAACTGAGAGAGAAGGAGGTGGGGTGGGACAAAAAAGCAAGAGAGGGAATTAGATCCATGGCATATCACATGGCTATATAATTTCAGAACATAAACAATTATAGTTATCGTCTATACACCTTTGCCACATCCAAATATGATAGGACGATCTTACTCTGTTGTCCTAGATTTTTGGTTGCAGGTTGTCTTACTCTGTTATACCATTAATCAGTCGCACTGCTATGATATCATAAATGCAACTATTTATTACAGTATTGCCATATTACATACAATTGCAATACTTAATAGGCTTACATTAAGACTTGATGCATACATATTCCATGCCTCTCTGAGGCAAATTAACCTCCATTGGTGTGCCTCACTGTGGACTGCAATGTCTTCAGCAGCTTAACAAAGCAGAACAAGACAAGAAAAGACATGAAAACATATGGAATAACAGTCTTGGTTGGGTACTGCATTCTGGATCATTTAATACATATAGGTCCATGTACTTACACAACTATGGAATTTTAGCAGCCCTAAACTCATCTTCTCATCAGCTAAGGAGGTCCTCCTTGTGCTGTTTTTGGTCACTATAGTGGTGATGACAATTCTCTCCAGTGCATGGGATGCCAGTTGCACTGAAGACAGCCTTGGCTACTCTGTTCCAAAGCTCAGCCTTATACTGAGGCACAGTATAGTACATCTGCAGTAGCCTACATCTGCAGTGCTTCACAAGAAGTGTCACAAAAGTTTTGGACTCTTTAACACCCCACCTCTGTGCTCTAAATATAGCACCATCAACTCCCACAGCAGCCATGCCTGCAGAAATCAAGCAGCAACTCTAACGATGAATTGGTGTCAAATTCCAATCTCACATTTAAAGGCTAGCATGCAAATATGCACAACCATGCCAAATGAATGTGCGCTATGGTAAGCACTAAAAGGAACTTGTAAGCAAGGCAGACAGTATTATATCAAACAGCAATGAAGGTGTTAGACATGGCAGTAAGATTTGCCATGTGAGATGCTGAAAGCCTCAGTGGCTTAGCTTGTTATCCTTGGTGTTTTGGAAGTTAAACTGGATGATTTGGCACATGTCTTAAAATGCTACCAGTCAACACTGCACTCTGCCAAAACACATGCAAATGAGTAACACGCACATACACACACACACACACACACACACACACACACACACACACACACACACACACACACACACACACACACACACACACACACACACACACGCACACACACACACACACACACACACACACACACACACACACACACACGCACACACACACACACACACACACACACACACACACACACACACACACACACACACTCAAAAATATAATAGACAATTGTCATTAGTAACATATATAAGGTATTAAATATGAAAAGGCAGGATTGTGATGTTTCCTAGATCTGTATGAGGTACAACTTGATCCCATACATTAATTTTGTCAGATGCCACACTATCAGGAATCAAACCCTCAAATCTTATCTGTATTTCTTATCCCTTTTTGCCAACAGCACATGACTCAAAAGTATTACTTTCTCATTTGCTTGAACATGTCTAGATCAGTGTCATATTGATCAGTACTTTACATTAATAACGGTCCACACCAGTTTAATGTCAAGTTGCCAACACAGCCAGCTATGTCTTCTCTTTATTTTCTGAACATCTTCCCCTCCTCTCTGCTTAACTACAAGAATGCAATGTCATGGCCATTTATTTGCATCTTTGTTTCAATGTGTAATTTAGCTGATCAGCATTTTAGACAGATTTTAAGCAGAGGATAGAACCGAGTTCTCTTATTAAAAAGATGTCAATGTTATTAAGTTTGCTCTGGTAGCGCTCAATGTGCTCACACAATTTTATTGTAAGTCTACTCTGCATGATACAAACACTTCAGAAAGAACAGAGACTTCTTTATTGATTGTTGTAGTCAGAACAACCAGAAACAGTTGCAAGCCATTAATAGCTAATTGCTATTGCTCCCCCGTGCAGTCCTTGGGTCTGTGTATGCAGTCATGTAGCTACCAACACCATGTTTACATCCCCAACAACCCTACAAGTGATATATATATATATATATATATTTTTTTTTTTTCTTTTTTTGGTATTCAGGAATGCTAATGATTTTACACCTCATTTGTACCTTCAGAGTGCTTAGAGGGCTAAATCTACACTATAGAATGGTAAGGATGGAGTGGAGACTGACTGGATACAGACAAAGCACTGTCACTAGTTACTTGGAGATTGTTCTACAAATCACTTCAGTATTTCATAAGATATGGTTGTTCTCTACACACAGTGCTTGTTCATATTTTTAATGCATTCCAATATGCAATGGAAAAAAAATGGGATGTGTGCAATTTTAAAATGTTACTGCTGCTATACTGCACATTTACCAGCAGTTGTTGCTGTGCTATCCATGTTAGTATGGTTATGTCACATTATTGAGTTATCATTTACTATTGCATGACAGCCTCAGCCATGTAGGTGACTCACTGGATAGGACAAGTGACACACTGGATCAGGCAGTGTTTGTGATTTTACATCTTCTTGGGGTGGACAGGCATCCACGTGCTTTGGTGCCATCCTTGGTCTACTGCACCCCCCCCCCCCCCATGACAATGAAGATGACTGAGACATGGGCTTTATTCATTTGTGTTTGACTTAGGGTTCCATATATGTCTGATGCACAGAGTGGATAGGTACAAGACTGACAGCATGCAGGTAGTTTATTTTCCTACACATTTGTTCGTATAATACAGGTCCCACACTTTTGACATTACTACAGTTAGGAGTCATGTGCTCTGGGGTTGTCTCTGTCTGAGGATATCTATGCAAAAATATTACATGAGCAAGTAACATTTGTGGTCATCTGATGGCATCACTTTCAATATTTGCATGTACTTAGATTGCTATCTGTATTCTTTTGCAGCTGATTGTATGTGCTATTATTTCCATCTTAGTTCCTGGATGTGTGCTCTGAACTTTGTGTCTTAGGTGGTGAGTACATGTTTTATCCTTTGCCTGTTAGCCAGGCCAAGGGCATATTGTGCAAGTTTATGTCTGCCGGCTACCTCTGCACCTGGAGGTCCCCCCTCAGATTTCTCATCTGTATGCGCAGGAGTTGCTTGCTCTGCCTGTGGAACAGGAATATGTGGTCCTGATCCTTGCTGTCCTTTTTCCAGTTGTTTCCTCAAAATGATATTGTGCAACATGCCACAGACTGTGAGAATTTCTGCATAGGTGCCTGAGTTGTACTGCAGGGCAACCCCTGATATGTTTACACGGCAGAACTATGACTTCAGCATGCCAAACACATGTTCTATGATGTTTCAGTTTGAGTGTGAGCATTACTGACTCTATCTTCTGTGAGTGTGTGTATTTCTGATGGGTGTCATGAACCACAGTTCCAGTGCATAACCTGTATAACATGAGGAACATGTCATATGTGTGAGCCATGTTAACTGCCTGGGTTGCTTGCACAGGCATTAAGGATGATCCCTCAGGCATTACAAACAACCTAACATTTGAATGAGTAGAACCTCTTTCTGTTGATGAATGCCCTTAACTGTTCCCAAGGAGAAAATTTCATTTCTGTTTGAGTGCATTCTATGGGTCGCCAAGACTTCAGGGAAGTGCGCTACAACATATAATTATTGCATTGTTCTTGATCTCTCCTCCGGTGTGCATGGAAAATAGATGTACTTCCTTGCATGTTATAGCATAGCATTTATACACTGGTGAAATATTCTTGAAGCTGAGGTCTGTGACACCCCTGTCAGTCTCTGGAATGTATAGTAGCCAGTATCCTTAATGCTACACATACCTTAGTTTAGGCAAGTATAT
The DNA here is from genome assembly GCF_019279795.1 of Protopterus annectens. Lineage (NCBI taxonomy): Eukaryota > Metazoa > Chordata > Ceratodontiformes > Protopteridae > Protopterus > Protopterus annectens. Next base: position 1,424,114,947 of record NC_056739.1, on the reverse strand, counting down.
GTTCTTCGTGATTTCCCTTGGATCTGAGGTGGGGACAACAGAGGTTGCAGATTTTCTGTAGTGTTTCCCTGTCAACCCTGTAATGCTCTACTATTTCAATATCATACAGTTAATGATATGTTAAATGGGGTCTGAACACCCTTCTCCTTGGACAAGGTCTATCAGCAGCATCAGCAGCATAGATTTGAGGTGTTGTACATACTGTACATACACATGCAAGTGAACAGTATCAGTCCCTAACATTGCTTTTTTTTTTTAAGTGTGATGGTAGCTATATTCCAATGTGTTTTGGTTTTCATAGCAAAGGGCTACACCATCTCTACAGGGTTACATCAGAACTTCCTGAATGGCTCTGCCATATTGGACTGGTTCATTAACATGTAATTCATCTGATTATGATTTCATTAGCATACTCTGCTGTCTACCTTTGTTTGATGACTCTGTATGACTAGTAGAGCCATTTAATGAAAACAAAATAATGCTATTGTATGCGCATCATGGCACAAACTTTTGATATTCATTAATCCAGCCCCATGAATTTGTATGAGTTAGGCCCCTTTAGATAATATCAGTGTCATATGTGATGCTAATGATATCTCTCAGTTCTCAGTATTCAGCAAACATACTGAGCCAGAGACATTCAACATCAGCCCCAATGTCAGGTAGTGTAGGGCAAAACAGTAATGGTCTAAGAATGAACCAATGTGAGAAGTCACTGAGAAGTCTTTTTGAGTAAGATACACCACTTAGCTGAATAGAATAGGTTCTTTCTCTCAACTGGTTTTATCCAGGGAATTAAAAAGTTGTTTTTTTCTGGATTAGTTTAGCAATGATTTTTAGTTAGGATATGTGATTTGATAACCTTCAAATGCTGTGGTAGTTTCTCATTCAAAGAAGTTAACCAGGTTTAGTAAGTAGGTTCTGTTTTTCATAAAGGCAAATTAGTTAGGGTTGAGGGATTGTAAGCTGCCAGCATACTTGCTTATGAATTCCATAATGATACATACCATTAGCTTGCATATCTGGCTATTGAAGAAAATCTGTCTGTAATTTCCAGGGTTTGTGGTCAGAGGGGAATAACAGCAGATGCTCTTTAGCAAGCTGTGGTTAATTGATTCACATGTGGATCCAAGAGGAAGTATTTTTTTACAAACAGGAAAAAGATTGTTTTCTGGACCATTAAAGCTAGTGTTCTTTGTTTTAGATTAGGCATCTAATTTGTGATAACAGATAGTGATATTGATTTGCTGGTAATGGGGAGAAGCTTGAAGGGAACAGATGGGAGACATTTGAACTAAATTTGACCAAAAGTATATTTGTTTATATCAAGTGGTACTGTCAGTTATGAACTCAGTGTAGTGGTGAAGAAGGTTTGGCAGATGTGTTTGAAAGAAGTAGAAATATTCAGATCATATTTTGCATTGCAAGCTTTGACCTGCTGACTTAATTCTTTGTTTGCTTTTTTAAGTTTGCTCTTAGAATAGTAGGTTCTGAAGAATTTTTCTATTTGTTGTAGAATTTGTTCATGCAGTGTGTTCTACTAAAGGGGCTTAGTGCTAAACTTGGAATTACTTTTGTGAACAACAAAGAGAGATATTTGACTGCAGGACTTTACATCTGAGTAAACATCAGTGATACGTGTGACCACTTTAGCTATGAGATCCTTGTATGCTGGGGACCTTTTCAATATCAAAAGATTGGTAACTAGTTTGATGTTTACCTTGGAAAATTCTTTGAAGACTTTATGATTCAAGGGTAGCTTTGCTGAGAATGTTATAGAAGATATTATAGCACAGTGATAAGATTTAAACAGTAAATAAATAATTACTGATATGGTACATAACAATGCCATATTTGTGAGAACAAATTCACAAGGCTTGGGACCCCAATGGGATATGAAGACATTGGTCTATGGAGTGACTGTTGCTGATATCCCTAAAAGTAGTGTTTTGGGGGTATCTTAGCAAGTTTATGGATTGTTAAAATTCCCCATGATGATTGTACTTTGTTGAAAAATTACAGATTCTAGTCTACTGACATAGTCTTCAGGGGAAGCAGGTGTCATGGTCTGTGCTTTCTATTTGCCTATGATAAGATTGGTGGATGTATCTGCAGTGTCTGCAGTGACCAAGATATGTATGAAGTCTAATTATCTAGCATGAGAAGGTGACATATGATGGGATTATGAATAAAAACATACATACTCCTACCAATGGCATTGACATCCTTGAATCCAGAGTTTATCTAAAGAATCCTTTTTTGTTTGTGATTTATTTATCTTTACTGTTAAAAAGAAGTACATCTGCATGTGATAGTAATTAAAGGAATTATAGCTTTTGTCTGATTTTTAGAACTTGTATTGTCAGAACAACTTTACTGTATTTACTTTAGTATTTAGTTGTATATTGCTTGTGTGATTTTTTTCTCATAGAATTTGATTTAAGTTCTGTCAGATTTCTGTGGTTACTGATTTTGATTGTTCTTTTTTATATATGTTTTATTTGTTTGAAGCTAAATATGATTTCCTTAAATGAGTATGCCATTAATGATTTGCTAAAGCACACATATCTTGTACAGTGTAATAAATGCTATGCATATTTAAAGGTAACATATAATAACACTGGTGATCCATGTTCCTCATGTAAAAAGCTGGATGATTTGCTTATTATTAAAAGTAAATCAAGACTTAGTGACAATGATTGCACTTGTGCAATCGGCATGGCTTGGAGAACTGTTGCTACATATATTAATGACTGGACTGGTGAGGTAAATAATGTTAGGCAAAGAGCAAATAGAACACATTTAGGAAATGACGTGCTTATTGTCTGTAAAGATCATTCAACTCTTATGAAACAAGATGATGCCCCTGACAACTTTGAAATTCTAGATGTAAGTATTGAGCAATCTGAGGATTTAGAGCGTTTAGAAGGAAACAAAAAAAGGAAAGATAGGAAGAAGTTCACAACAAATAACAAGGAAAAAAAAGAAACTGATAAACATCTGTAAAGTAAAGAGAATGTTGTTGTTGTATCTTTCGGCTTTTCCCGGTTAGGGGTCGCCACAGCGGAACTCCGGTCCGCTAATGATTGGGAATAGATTTTTACGTACCGAGTTGCTAGCCCTGATGCACAACCTTCAACGAAGGTACGCCCATTCATGCATGTCTCCACACAGAAGACGCTTTAGCTGAGAATCAACAGAACAACGTCATACTGTGAGGCGACAACGCTACCGCAGCACCGCCACCACAGCCTTGTAAAGTAAAGAGAATATGTGCTAAAAAGGACACTGCTTTGTTATGTAACACATAGATTATAGGTAGTTATAACATTTTTCTATCAGAAACCTTCAGTCTACAGAAATGATAGAGCAGATATTATTGCAAGTTGAAGATTCTTCGGATCTTGTCAGAAACGATATTCTTGTAATTGGAGATTCTATTATTATACATTTGCAGAGAAGATAATGAACATCAAATAGTGTTATGTAAGGGAGTATGGATCTGTTTTCATTCATGTCAGTACAAACGATCTCATCTGCAAGGACTGTCTAGCTGTTAGTAGGGAACTTACAGCCATCTTAGATAGTATAGCTTGTACTGGTGTTATGACATATTTTTCAGAAATCACATATAGAAAGGATAGTAAGATTATTCAGAATGAAAAGATTTTTTGGGTAAATACCCATATGTAAAAATTATCCTGTTTTAAAAGATGGAAATGTGTAGAGCATCAAAGCCTAGTTTTGGGCATACGTGTTCAGACTGGATGACATGCATTAGTAGAGATAAGGCAAGATCATTTTTGCAATATTTTGTAATATTTGACAAACACTAGGCAGGATTTTTGCCAGGTTGAAAATTTAACAGTTCACAGACAGCAACATTTGATGCATCTCCAATGGTTGTTAATGCCAGGAACATTAATAATAAAGTTCTTTAATGGAAAGCTTGCTACATTTCCACAAGATTTATGTTATTATTTGTAAAACGTGGGTAAAGAGCAATGATTGGAAACCATTTCTGCCAGGGCATAAATGTTTTTACTGTAACAGACATTCTAAGAAAAAATCAGGTGGAGGTGTTATGATAGGGATTAAAGACAGTTATGAGACCTGTGATTATTACATGTTTGGTGATAACACCAATAGTATAGACTGTGTAACTGTGACAACAAAGATGACCCTGGAACATATGACAATTGTTGGAGTGTACAGACCACCAAAGTCAAGTGCTGATGACCTAGAGGAATTCATACATTTCTTGCATGAAACACAGGAAGGAAGAATATTAGCTGGGGACATAACTTTGCCAGAAACAGATTGGAATAATATTGATTCAACAACATTAGTAAGGAAATCAGTCACAACATATGTTTAGGAACAAGAATTGCTTCAGATTGTGAAAAAAAAAAAAAAAAAAAACTACCAGGGAACGGAACTCACTAAACATTTTTTGTATTCCTAGATAATTACTGTTGCTTCGAGTCAAGTTTTACCACAGTTGGTGTGCAGTGATCATGGGGCTATAGATGTTAATTTGTTGATAGATAATTCTGCCAAACTGAAATCTAAACTAATGCACAGAAGATTAATTACAGATTATATTCAAGCAAAACAGTTTCTATGTAAAAATAACTGGAGTGGTGTGTTCAGTGGAAAATCTGCAAATGAAATGTGGAAAGTTTTGAAAGACAAATTGAGTCCAAAAAATAAAACAAGTCTTCAGAATCTAGGCATACAACACAAGGGAGATATATTTCTATAAGAACAAGATACATGATTAAGGTGAGAGACAAAAAATATAAGAAATTAAAGAGTGGTTGAACTAAAACTTTGAAAATTGAAATTAACAAGCAGGGCTAACAAATTAAGCATAGTGTGAGGCAAGATCAAGAAAAATTTGAAGACATTTTTTATAAAGATATTGAGTATAATAGGAAACATTTTTTTATAGATACTTAATATGTGGAAGCAGTAAAGACATACAAATTGATAAACTGTATGTAGATTCTGAAATGTATTCTCAGACGCAATAGATAATGGAAATATTTACAAAATCATATAGAAAACCGTTTGGCTCCACAAAGTGGGTGACAAGTTATCTTAGTGACATCCAGGTAACTACTGAAACTAGAATCAAATTAGATTATTTTGAAAAAGAACTGGGCAAACTGGATCCATACAAAGCAAGAGAGGTGATGGAATTAGTAATAATGACCTGAGAACACTTCAGCAAGAACTTACAGTACCATTATATCTATTATTCACTAGGTCATATGAATACAGGGAGATTCCTCAAGATTGGGGGACATGCCCTTATTAAACCTGTCTTTAAGGGAAAGGGAAGTAGGACAAACCCAGAGTCATATAGATCCTTAAGTCTACTTTCATGTTGTGGAAAAACAATGGAGAAGGTAATACTGGATAAGTTACTGTCAGAACTGGATAGGTTGGGACTTGAAACCATATATCAGCATGCATATGTTGAAAATAGATCTATTACCACCAATAACATGATGTTCTATAACAATATAATAACAGCTATGATAGACAAATTGTGTTGCGATGTGATTTATATAGATTTAACTTCAGCATTTGACAGGGTCATACACAAAACACTGATCAATAAATTAGTACAACTAGATATTGATGTACTCTTGATAAGATGGATAGCTGCCTGACTTACAAACAGGACATGGCAAATATCATATAGCAATTGGAGAGTTTAAATTCTTGGTTACAGTCAAGGTGTCCCACAAGGCTCTGTCCTAGGCCCTTACTTGTTTATATTGTATTTTTCAGACCTAAGTTTTTTTTATCTGAGGAGTTCTGTAGTCTATATGCAGATGATGAGAAACTAAAATGAGTAAACTAATTACATTTGTTACAGATAAGGCACATCTGCAAAAGAACTTAACAAAATTGACCATTTGGGCACGGGAGAATAATATGGCGATAAATACATAAAAAAAATAAGCATGTGTGATTTGGGAGACATAAATTGAAGGGTGAATATTTAATATAGCACACAGTGATTGAAACTGTAGATTCATTTAAGGACCTGGGTATATTTGTAGATCCAGCTTTGAGTTTTTTCTAATCATATCAATTAATTAGTAAATAATAGTTATCGGACTATAGATTATATAAAAAGATTTATAAAGTCTAGGAAATCAGAAATGATGAAGTAATTGTTTGTTAGTTACATTAGAATCAAACTTGAATATGGAATAATAATATGTAAACCTTATAAGAAAACAAGCATGAGTAAACTGGAAAGAGTACAGCAGAAATGTACCATGAGCATCCATGGATGTGAAAATTTAAGTTATTATAAAAGACTAAAATATTTGAATTTGTACAGTGTTTCTTACAGATATCTAAGAGTAGATCTTAGTCAGGTATATAGGGCATTTAGAGACAACTATTTCTAGGAATGTTTGGGGTTATCAAAAAGTGCTACAGAATCATCAGACAACTTATGGAGAAGATTCTATAGGAATGAGAAGTGTACTAATTGGTTCTCTGACAGAGTAGCTGATGCTTGGAACAGACTACCAAATTACATTAAAGCAAGTACTAGTTTAGATATTTTTAAAAACAGCCTGGACACTTATTATGGGAGCAAGTGTTCTGGTATATTGGCAATGCCCATGCTAGAAATATCTATATGTATGTATCCCTTTCCAAACTTCTAGAAACTGCAAGAAAAAACTAGACACGCTAAAGTTTTCATGGTGTGATACTTTAAACTTCCTATAAAGGAGACCCATGGAATATATGAAAATGACCCCTTAAGGACATCAAGTACTACATTTAAATAACTTCTGAATGCCCATGACTTTTAATCTTTTACATCTTTATGAATACATCCAGGCTAATAAAGCCAAACCCCAGCAGCAGTGGACATGCATGCATCATCCTTTTTATTGACCTTACCAGCACAGTATAAGTGAATCGTTTAACTTAACTGCAGAAGCACAGGGTATTTAATCCCAGCTGATGCCAATAAACATTAAGGTGCTTGCAAAATATCCCAACTATCATCCAAACCAAAGGATAAATGTCACATAGACAAACTATTCAGTAAAAACTGCAAAGAAAAACCCCAGCCAAGCTAGGGTTTTTATGGTGTGGTACTATAAGCCTCCTGTAATAGAGGCCTATAGGATACATGCAAATAATCCCTTAAGGATATCAAGTGTTTCAGCTAAATGCCTTCTAAATGCCCGTGACCTTTTTACATATTAAGTATTCATGGATACATTCATGTCAATAGCTGTGGACATGCATGTTTTGGCCTTATAAATGACCTCATCAGCACAGCGTAAGTGGATTTCTTAGGCTAAACTGTAGAAACATGTCTTTAAATCCATCTGATGACCATAAATATTAAAGGGCTTGTAAAATATCCCAAGTAACATCCAGTTGGATTTGTAGTTTTTACTGAATGGTTTGTCTGTGTGACTTTTTTATCCTTTAGTTTGGATGTTAGTTGAGATATTTTGCAGGTACATTAATGTTTTTGGCCATCAGTTGGGTATAAATACCCTGTGTTTTTCACATTTAGCTGGTCAATTAACTTATGCTATGCTGATGAGGTCAATAAAAATACTGAAACATCTATGTCCACAAGTAAGTGGGGTATGGCTTTATTGGTCTGAATGTATTCATAAAGACTTAAAAAGAAAAAAAAGTAATGGGCATTCAGAGGCAATTGCACTTAAACAACTGATGTGCCTATTACATGTATAGTTTTTACTAGATGGTATGTCTGTTTGACCTTTTTACCCTTTAGTTTCTAAAGTTATAAAGTACTGGTACGCAATAAAACTAGTCACATAACAAATGTTATCATTTTGTTGAAATCTTAACTCTGTGGCTAGACAGTTGTCTTTACTTTCAACGGCTAGGAAGGTTTCTGAAGCAGGGATTGTTTTTGTTAAAGCTTCTGGTTTTGAACAGTGTTTTTGCTGATAAGAGATTGCTAATTTGGTTGATATACAAAACTGATTTTTCCTAAAAGGGCATTATGGGGCAGAAAACATCTTAGCCAATATGTGGAAGCTCAGTGAAAAGAGTTGCAGGTCATACCTACAAAGCAGGTAGGATTAATAACAATTCCCCTCAAGCTAAAACACATTGGACCCCCCTGGAATGACATCAGTAATTGAGTCACATGATGAAATCAATTATGCTCCATTTATATTGTGTCATCATTCATAGTCATGCCAATATAATGCTCAATACTAGTTTCCTTCCTACAATAGCAACATACTCAGAGATCTCATTTAAGTTAATCTTCATACGTTCAAAGGAAATTCCATGCAGCTCTCTCACACTTGTTTAATGACCATTTGTAATGCCTACTTATGGTGAAGAGACATGAGAACTCTAGTGCATTATAGTGCCTGTACCTAAGAGGCAGCTCACTGTCACACTGTTCTTGCTCATCCTCATTAGTGGTAGGTCAGTATGACGTTACAGTTTTAACCATGAACACAAAATTCTTATGTACAGTAGCAGTGCCTGATAGCCTAAGGGGCTTGGGAATGTCATCTTGTTTGCACATGTTTATTGTTTTAGTAGGGTGTACTGTTATGTCAACTGGTTTCTATGCATTAGTAGAATGTCTAGAAGGCCTTTTGAGATTTTGGTAGGGATTTTGTTATAGCCTCAGCATATGTGAGTTTATTGCTGGCATAGTATTGACATAGTGCTGTGTGTATGTTTATGGTGTGTGCGTGTGTGTGTGTGTGTGTGTGTGTGTGTGTGTGTGTGTGTGTGTGTGTACATGTGCGTGTATGTGCATGTGTGTGTGTGTGTGTGTGTGTGTGTGTGTGTGTGTGTGTGTGTGTGTGTATGTGTGTATGTGGGTGTGTGTGTGTGTGTGTGTGTGTGTGTGTGTGTGTGTGTGCGTGTGCATGTGTGTGTAGTCTGAGAGGTTTGCTTTCAGTTTAAGTAAGTATTTGTACCTCTCACATGTAGAGTCAGTGCTAGTGACAGATGAGATAAGGAGACTTTATTCCCTTGGTATACAGAAGTCTGGTAGACAGGAACGCAGAGTTTAAAGGGGGTATGGGACTGCTGTATAGTGGGGTGTAAGTATTTTGCAATCATAGTAGGAAGGATAGGTTTTGAGGATTTAAATAAAGTTTAAGGATCATGTCACTTTCACTTGCAAACAATTTGCTCAGAACACTGTGTCATCAATGAACAGGGTACTGCTACATCTAAATTTGGCATGTTGCTCAGGACAATGTCTGAAAGCACAATTTAGGGAGCAAAAGTGGTAGAGGAGGAAGACTATTTTTGGAGAATCCTAAGAGAGAACTTAAATAGGCACATACTGGCTACTATCTAGCATGGATTATCATGGTGCTATCCATAGCAGCAATTTTACAGCAACTTCATTCAGACAAGCACAAAGCTGTGCAATGCTGACAAAAGTAAATAAATAAATACATGAATACATGAATAAATAATAAATAAATAACTAAATAATAATCACCATCAACATCATCATCATTATAGCAATAAACCACTAGATAAGCACATATAACAGTTTGGAGGTAACAGTGTTAGCAGGCTATAGTCAATACCTGAAAAGGACACTGCAAACCCCTCTCTCAGAAGTTCAAACAAGTTCAAAGCAACACAATGCTCCCAAAATGAACCTTAGAGAAACAATAGTAAAAATTAATAAACTAAATACTTAGATGCACTCTGCACAAATGGCTATGGAGACTTGTGTAATTCCTTCTCTGAATATGCAAAAAAGGAAGCATGTGACTTTTCTGATAGAACCATATTCCATCCCCTAATTCCTCAGTAATGCTATTTTGGTGGAGACTCGAAAAATAAAAAAAAATAAAAAAATTTCCTGACTTAAATATTGTGTAGAAGAATCTGCAATTAGTTTGTTTGGAATACCGTAATGTGAAAATTTTGACTTGTAACAGTATTGTTATGATTTCAGAAGTGATATTATTAAATTTGAAGACATAATGATATTTAAAGTTGTAGTCAGTGCAGATAAGGTACCAGTTGTCTGTTTATTGGAGCAAATTTGATTCAGTTTTACTCATGGTCTGTCTGGACTCTCATGTGATATCACTATATATTTGCAGTAGCTTGTGAGATAAATCTTGCAAAATTGACATTATTTTAACCATTATTTCAATCTTTATGAGCATTCTTTGCCAAAAAACGAAAATCTTGTATGATTTATTTATACTTTACAGTTCTTAAGTCTATGCCATGAATCCTCTGTAATATAAAAATACAAAGCAAATGTTGTACAATCACTAGGTTAGGGTTAAACATCAGTCCTTATGACTTATGAATATCATCAGAGTAAGTGCAATAGACATAAATCAGTGATGGCACTTGCCATCTGGCCATCCTGTTAGTATCATATTTTTCAATAGTTGTAAAGCATTTTCAATTTGAGTATCATAAAGAAGTTGAAAGTTTTTTTTTTCAGATGACATTATAAAATATAGGACTATAGACAACTGCTTAAAGATAACATATTTACAGAGTCAGTGAAGTCTTATGATGCAGTAAATAAGGAAGCAACACAATTTAATATGGATAATGTATTCTTTTCCTGTGTTATGTAATCCAATTTAGAGTAATACATGCCTGCAGATGCAGAAACACACACACCCATGTTTATAGATGGATATATATATATATATATATATATATATATATATATATATATATATATATATATATATATATGGTACAATATGATTTATTGAATGGAAATATACTGAAAGTCATAATACTGTATACAAAATCCTGAAATGTCAAAATGTTCAAAGATTACAACTTGAACTCTAAGTATCTACTACTAGTATAGATGTACTATGCATGTACACTGCTCCAATACACAGCCAGGCAACAAATATCACCACCCTGTTAGTGAAAGTCAGAAACAAACACTAACAAGGGTCCTGCAACACACACACACACACACACACACACACACACACACACACACACACACACACACACACACACACCACATGCACACACACCATTGAGAGGTAGTTCTCCCCAGTTAAAGGTTAGAAATGTCCAAAATGCAAAAAATATATAAAACTATAAATATATTGCTTGCAAATATTTTATTGTGCAGGTATGGAAGTTTTTGAAAATGCACTGTTTATATATATTGTAAGATGGTAGGGCATGATTAAGATAGTAAACTGTCCGCAGCATTTGTAATCTGCTCTGAACATCATTTCTAAATCTGACAGAAATATTCTTAAACATTGTTTCTGAAAGCAAGAATCTTAGAATTCTAATCAGAAAAGACTACCAAACAGTTTAAAAAACTCTTCTCCTAGATCCATTATCATTAGATTAACTTCAAACTTGGATAAAGACTTAATGCTAACAACAGCCTTGTCCAATTCTTCTACAAGAAGAGGTGAAAGTCTTATAAAATTTGACAGTAACTATAATTGGTGAACAAAAATGAAAGCTTCTCTATGTTTATTTAAAATGTGTGGTTTTAAAATACATGAGTTTCCTGCAAGAATAAAATAATACTTATCTAATAGCCAAAAAAATTTAACACTTTAGAAGATGCTGTTGTTTTTTGTACAAAAGAAAAAAATATTGGAATATATCGAAGGAATGGACTGGAGTGCTGCAACCTTAAAAAGACAAGCAGAAATAAAATGGATAGAAAACAAATACAAAAACAATGAAGATTAAGGACAAATGAAAAACAAGTAAAAGTTATTTTTGTTGCTGTTGTTTGTTTTCCTATGCAAAGTGGAAGTAAAATAAGATCCCACATCTGCGCTTGTTTCCCACCTTTCCTGTAACTAGTCTAGTCCATTTACAGATTTGCAGTATCCAGGACTGTTTGTAAGCTTCTGAGTGGTGCCAACGTCTGCTCTTCAAAATTTCTCTTAGCTTTGCTAGTTCTCTCCACTCCTACACTTTTACTAGCTTATTAGTTTAGTACTTTACCAGACTTCTTGTAGCAATTATTGTAGCACACAAAAGTGCTACCAGCACTAAACGTTCTACAAGGAAACATCTCCAGTACTTATTATTAATGCCCACCCCTCCAGTCATATCTAAATGTTAGTTCCCTGTGCTTTCTCATATTAACCTGGTGAACTTTGGCATCCTGAGGCAATGTAGCAACTGCCTCATGTACACTGACAGCCATCTCCTTTTACTTCCCAACACTCAGACATGCAAGAGATTCACTTATATATCCAGATTGGAAGCCATGGACTCTTCAGTCAAGGCCAGAATAGCTGGTCAAGAGGAGAAGGTCAACACTTGCACCACACCACATGGAACACATAGCCCTCCAGAACACACACCAACACTGCCTTCACATAAAAACAAAAAACACACACCCACCTTCATGGTGGATGCCAATAAAAATCTACCCAAACAGCAGAGACTTCCATGGCAGAGATGCACTTACACATAACTCTCCTAAACAGTGTGCCACTCAACCAAAGCCCCTAAGGCAAAACAGCATGCTCAACACACTAGTCATGATGTCCCACTCACTAGATTGAATAAAGAGAAAGTAACAGTCAGCTGCCTGTCACGTGCCAGGATCTGCCACATAATGCATGCACTCAGGTCCCTCAATAACAGGTAAAATATGACTCTGTCAATGTACATGTGGGTGTGAATGACCTGAAATGTACCTATCTGGACTACATGAAAGAGACATGGAGGAGCTCTTGGATTATGTAGCCCAGGTGGGTATGGCCCTAGCCCTGAGCAGCATCCTACCATCACCCAGAATGATACCACAGTACAAGCAGAAAATGATTAATTTCAACAATTGACTAAGTTTCTGGTGTCATTCTAAGGGGATCCAGTATCTGGCTGCCTGGGATGACGTGATTGACAGACCTCAATGCTTTGCCAGAGATGGCCTGCATCTGTCACCTCCGGGCTTCCGGATACTGGCCAAGGCTCTTGCCTCCCCTATAGTGCCTTTTTTAGGCAGTGTTCCAAAGACCAAATTACCACTGTAACAGCTACAAATGCAATATGAGGGTCATACTGCTCAATGCTAGAAATCTAAATCTCAAAATGTACTCGCTCAAAGCACTCCTTAAAATGGAGAACATTGACATTTGTGCTGTAGCAGAGACCTGGTTCAAGAAGCACTACCAGGCTATAACTCATTCCACATCTTTCAGCCCCAGAACTTGGACCGAAGCTCCAAAGGCAATGGTGTTTCCATATTCATTAGGGACACACACATGTCTAGACTGGTACCCCAACATAATGCATCTGAGATACTTCAGGTGCAGCTAACATTGGGTAAGACAGCAATTCAGGTCGTATCCTGCTATAAGTCCCAGCCATGTCCCAAGACTCACACTCCACATCGCAAAGCATCCTGGAGAATATTAGGATCCAACCTAATACTCTCATACTGGGTGACTTCAACTACCCCTCCATTAACTGGGAAAACTATTCATGTACCAATACACTAGCCTAACATTTCTTGGAATTCATTAATTCCAATGCCCTGGACCAGCTCATTCTAACCCCCACTAGAGGTAGCATCATCCTTGACCTGGTCATTACTAACATGGGTGACAGCTGATCTACACCAATAGTCAACTCCTCCCTGGATAGATCCGACCACAAACTAATCACCTTGGAAATCCACATCCCTCCCACCCACCCTCACCAAAGGTAGCCACCATGAAAAACTTCTCCAAAGCTAACTTTGGGCTCCTAAAAACAGAGGTGGCTAACTTTACGGCACCCATACAAATGTAGAATAGTTGCATGATGTTGAATCATACACCAATGCACTGTACGGGCACGTACACAAATGCATGGATCTCGCCATACCCAAGAGAACCAAGATGCTCACCTCCAAAAAAGGAAGCCAACCTGGTGATCCCCTGCCATAAACAAACTCTACAACAGAAGGAGGAAACTGATGTGGAATAAGGTAAAGTCCCAAGACTGGAAAAACTCCCTTATCAGCCTCAGCAAAAAGTTGAGATCCCTCATCAAATCCTCTAAAGCTATATATGAAAACAGAATTGCAGCAGATAGTAAAGACAACTACAAGGCCTTCTATAGCTATATAAAGAATCTCCACAGCAATACTAAGATTTGCTCTGAGCTACTGCACAATGGTACCTTCTATAATGAGCCAACATATATTGCTAATATACTGGCCAACAGATTCAGTGCCAACTTTACCCCTCTCCTCCCCCCAAAGGACCAATCACAATACCAGTAGATTGCTAGGCACCCAGTATTACTGCTGCACAGGTTAAAACAGCACTGTCCAAGGTTGAGAATACAGCTTCTTTGGGACTTGACAATATCCCTGGCTGTGTTCTACATGAACTACAGTGTGAACTGGCACCTCACCTGTGTGCCCTGTTCAATCACAGCCTCACCTCAGGCTTTGTCTCTATCAAATGGCTCACTGCTACAGTCATCTCTCTCCACAAAGGAGGAGCGACTACAGACCATGGGAACTATTGCCCCATTAGCCTGATGAGTCTGATATGCAAAGCTATGGAATGCATCATTGTGGACCTAATAAACAAGGATATAGGGAGCCTCCAAACTCTGGATCCTACACAGTTTGGTTTTGTGAAAGGTAGATCATGCCTGCTCAACTTGGTCAACTTATTTTAGTCAGTCACCAGAGCTGTGGATAAAAGCAAGGTGGCTCATACAGCCTACCTTGATCTGGCCAAGGCTTTTGATACCATTCCCCACTCAGGAATCATAAAAAAACTAACTAAGCCTGGCATCAACCTTTATATCTCTAGGTGGGTTGCAAACTGGCTCACAGCTAGAACCCACAGTGTGAAAGTAGCTGACTCCAAGTCAGACTGCAAGCCAGTCACAAGTCGAGTCCCACAGGGTTTAGTCCTGGGCCCTCTCCTGTTAAGTATCTACTTATCTAAAGTCCAGACCAACACGAATAAACTCTGTCTGATAAATTTCTCAGACAAGTTCAAGTTGGAAGCTATTATTAACTCCCCAAGTGATGTTAATATCCTACAGAAAGGCCTCGCTGAGACCAACGACTGGTGTCAGAACCATGGCCTTAAACTCCATGCCAAAAAATGTGTCATCATCCCACTTGGGAAAAACCTGATTCCCTTGAATTATCACATCAATGCTAGTCCACTGAACACAGAATGTGTTATAAGAAATTTGGGAACACAGGTTAACAGCAACCTCTCTTTTGACTACCACATTGCCATTGTGGCCAGAAAGTCCTTCTATGTGGCACATCTCATCAATAAGCATTTTGCATCCAGGAAGAAAGAGGTCATTGTCTCCCTCTACTCTTCCCTCGTTAGGCTATTCATTGAGAACAATGCCCTATTTGGCATGTACCTCACTAGACACAAGCAACAACTGGAAAGGCCACAAAAGTAAAAGTACCTCACAAAGAGGATCCTAGACATTGAACACTTGTCCTATATGGACAGACTCAAAAAACTCCAACTATTCTCTGTCCCATATCGCCTACTTAGAGGCAATCTCTGCTGATCTAGCTTTGTTAGAAATGCTACATCTAAAGAAATTCCAGTCCCTCCAGATCACATGATCCAGAGACCTCATCCTTATTACCAGAGTGCGAAAAACACAAAATAAACTACTAAAATAGAAAAAAAAAATAGCTTCAGAAAACAACCAGTAGTTTTAAAGTGCATAAAGCACTTTTTGTTTAATAAAATCAAACTTCTTCAGATGCAAAACATTCAAGGTACAAGTTTCAGTTAAATAAAATACCAGGAAATGCTTGAGCCTTTCAGCTCACATGCTGTGATGACATCAGCAACAATGCTTAATGCTTCCTTTTCTACACACTATGAAAAATACTGTTTAAAACTAAAACAGTGCTGACAACCATGAACAAGGAAGATTGAAACTATGGTTTAAAAGTAAAGAATGGTGATAGGTATATTTTAAACAAGAACAAATAAACATATGAAATAATAAGGTTACCTATAAGGAATTACTATTACACTGCTGAAATTCTGCAGTACAAACTTTTTTTTTGCACTACAAGCTTTTTTTACTACAACATTTCATACTGATTCATAGCTAATTGCCTAGCCCAGAAAAGTAACTCAGCTGGCAGTTGGAGAAATAAATTTAGGCATCAATAACATTGACTAAAAGTATAAAAACCACCACGGGTGGCAGGACTTGGTTCAAAGGATCTAAAATGTATCCAACTGAAGAAAATCAGGAGCAAAATAGCTGAGAGGTATCCAACAACTTTTATTCTTTAAGAAAGATAAAAAATCAGTCAAGCGCTTTCGCCTGGTTCCTACCAGGCTTTATCAAGATGAAGAACCTTTACAAAACAGAATTGTTAAATACTACTTGAAATCAACAACTAATTAGTTCAAATACAATTAAGGTTGTTCTAATTACAGATTTAAAGCACCAGTGACATCCCTAGTATCAAATCTAGCAACAAGCTAGTGAGATTTATTACATTTGCGAAATTGCATCTGGACGAGCTCTTAAAAGTATTAAACATGCAGATAAATAAATAAATAAACAGATAAATGAATACAATCAATTATCATATTAAAAACAGGTAACAAATAATAATTCATGAATTTCATTCATATACATCTCCTGCAGCACCAATCTATACTGTTGTCTGCTGAACTATGAGGCCCTATTTAATTATAAAAAATTATACCATTAATAACCAAAACAATGAAATACAGTAGGGTCTTCCCAACCTAAAAAAATATATATAAAGATGAAACCTGAAGAATAATGTGTAACCAACTCATAATTTTTCTCTATTTAATTTTAGAACGCTGGCTATACTAATACCTTCATTCAAACCTGGAATTTTCGTGGCATTTAGCTTAAGTTGCCACATTAATTCCTTATTTTCCAACCGAGTCTCCCAGTCACCTCCTCTGGGATCCTGAGTGACTTGATCCAAAACCAGAAATTTTAAATTCATTTTACTACAGACCAAAGAGTGCTTGTAAAAGGCGTTGGTATCCTTTTCCTTCGAAACCTCATATAGATGCTCATATATCCTTTTTCTTAGTGGTCTGTCGGTCTTGCCTATATAAAAACTACCGCATTCAGTGCAGGTACCGAGATAAACCACCCCTTTGGATGCACAATTAAAGTAGCCCTGGGTACTAACTCTAAAATTTCTGGATGGAATAAAGAGGTTACTTTGGTCATGAATGTAGGCGCATTGCTTACATGCACCACATTTAAAAGTACCTACTTTGTTGCAAAGATACAAGTCCTTTTTGTACCTGTAGCCACCTTCCAACAAACCCTTTAAGTTGGTATCTCTCCTTCTTGTAAAACCAGGCTTGTCAGGAATGATTTTGTTGATACTACCACAAAATGATTTTGTTGATGTCATCCTGCAATTTCAAAAGTGGCCAATATGTGAGAATGGATGCTTCTATATGATGGGAGTCTCTAGTGTAAGTATAAATAAAATTACTACTTTGTAAACATTGGTCGGTGGCAATAGTTGGTATCAAACCCCTACCTTTACCAAGTAGTGGTGGGTATTTTGATTCCCTCTCTTGTAAAACTTCTTTGATCAAATTTTCCACCAGATGAATTGGGTAGCCCCTCTCTAAAAAGAGTTTCTTAAGAAAATCAACCTCATTCAAAAAAAGTGCTAAGGTGCTTGTCATTCTGGATGCTCGAATGAGCTGTCCTTTTACAATACCTTTTTTCTGATAAAACGGATGACTGCTATCAAAGTGTAAAAAGGTGTTAGAAAAGGTTCCCTGCCTGTAAATTTGGGACTGAAAAAGATTGTTAACCTGATCCTTACTTAAAAGAACATCCAAATAATGTAATGATTTGTCATTGACTTCATGTGTGAAAGCTAAAAAATCGGTGGTGGAATTGATGTAAGTGACAAAGTCCAAAAAACTATCCATATCACCGTTCCAAAGTATACAGATGTCATCTAGGTATCGCTTGTAATATACAATTCGCCCTACCCAGCTAGATGAAAATATAAACTTGTTCTCCCATAGGTGTAGTACTATATTAGCGTATGTAGAGGCACAGGCTGTGCCCATCGCTACCCCTTTCTTTTGCCTGAAAATCTCTCCATTAAAATATATAAAATTGTTGTGAAGCACCACCTCCATAAATTCCACCAATAGATTAACCATACCATTACTAAATTCAGATTCTGTTGCTAGGACCTCATTAAACCATTCCAATCCCGTCACATGGGGAATACTCGGAAACAGTTCTATAATGTCAATGGTTGCCATCAACAAGTTGGAGTTGTATAGATTTTGATGAATGTCACTGAGGAATTCCCAAGAGTCCTTATAAATTAACCTCAAAGTTGAAACAAAGTTCTTCAGGGTCTGGTCTATAAACTTATCCAAAGGTTCTGTAATTCCCCCTGTACCTGCTACTATCGGTCTAAATTTCAGTGGGTTTAATCCTTTGTGTACCTTAGGGATCCCAAAAATGACCGGGATCCTGGGTTTAGCAACATACAAATATTTGTATAGTTTCTCGTTAATAAAACCCTGCATTAAATGGTCACTCAACATATAGTTAATCTTAGAATATGCTATGTTGAGCTCATTCCTCGAAACTAATTCATAAGTCACTTCATCCTGCAGCATATTGTGAATGTGTGTTTCATAAGCCCAGTGATACATTAAGACCACCCCCCCCACCCTTGTCGGGTTTCATCACACGTATACCTTCCTCTTTAAATGAGTTGGTTAGTTGCTGCAAGTAAAAATCAAAATTATTCGGTGGTTGGTTTGAACCTAGAAGATGCTACTTTCTTAAGTCCGTTTCCACCAGTTCTTCAAAAATTTTTAGACTAGGATGGATAGGTGGATTAAAGGTACTGCTCCTAATGTTGACATGATTAACAGCAGTTTGCCCTTTAAAAAACAAAGCTAAATTTAATTTTCTAATAAAAAGTTTCAGATCCACCAGTGTTCTAGGTAGATCCATGGATCATAGGGGCACAAACTGAAAGCCTCTGGTAAACAGTTCAAAAAATTCTGGTGAAATTACAATATCTGTAAAATTATATATTGCAAGACCATCCTTCTTAAAAACCTGGTATTTGTCTGTGGACTCATCTTCACTATTGCTATCAGGCACATTCCATTGTTCCCCATTACTTGCGTGCCCTGTTCCAACTCTTTTGGTAAAAAGTTGTGTTCCTCCCCCCTGGTCTGCCCTGGGGATACTGAAAAACCTGATGTTGGTTGTTGCTACTTTTCTGTGCCAACCGCTCACTCCTCCTAGGTGGCTCAACTAGTGGAGTATTGGGATTGTCTGAATTACCAGCAAAACCAGTTACTACCTCATCATTAGTAACTTGATGCTTAAATTTCCCTGGTAAGGGATATGCCTTTCCATCCCTGTATTCAAACAAGTCTCGTTCTAATTTCCTAATTTTGCGGTCAATAATTTTTACACAATGCTGGCCTAGTTCATTGAAAATGTTGTCATAACTTCTTTTAATACTCAGAAAATTCTTATTTTGAACAATGTTATCATTTAGGATAGTCAGTTCGTTTAATAGGGTGTTGGCTTTAATTTCATAGTCTTGGGTCACAAGATTTAACATTTCCAGACCCGTTTTATCAAATAATTCCACCAGTTTTGTGTATAGAGTAAATCCATAAACTGCATTGTTGGGGAACTTGTAACAACGCAGCCCCTTAGGGATGCGTTTTACTCGTATGCATTCCCTCAAGTAATCTATCTCTAGTTGAGTGTTTTTGTAGGCATATAACTTGTCATTCAGTTTCTCAAAGTCAAGTTCCAAGCAATTAAAATGCCCCTGAGTGTAAAAATCAGTACCTTGTTTAAACGTAAACTGCTTCTCAGTCCAAGTGTGGAAATTAAAATCCTTGCACTGGGATCCATGCACATTGTTCTGACTTGATTGTCTAGCTTCCTGCTCCTCCTGGGTATCAGCCCCCACCAATAAAATGTCATCGGAAGAATTCCCTCATGCTATGCCGTTCGGTTCTCTAGAGTGAGGGTTAGCATTTCTTTTATCCAAACCTTGCTGCTGATTGTCAGGTAATGAGACATTACAGCTGCCATTGTGTGTACTTAAAAGCTTGTTCATTTGCGTCAAAAGCACTAGTACCTGGTTGAATTCACTGCGTGACACCGGTGCATCGTCTGATTCGTTACGTAGTAGTAACGGAGTGTCCAGAAAATTGATTTGATCCAAGTCTTCCGCCATGGTAACACACAACAAGACCAAAAAACCACTGCAAAACAAAATCCAAAGCTTAAAAACCACCACGGGTGGCAGGACTTGGTTCAAAGGATCTAAAATGTATCCAACTGAAGAAAATCAGGAGCAAAATAGCTGAGAGGTATCCAACAACTTTTATTCTTTAAGAAAGATAAAAAATCAGTCAAGCGCTTTCGCCTGGTTCCTACCAGGCTTTATCAAGATGAAGAACCTTTACAAAACAGAATTGTTAAATACTACTTGAAATCAACAACTAATTAGTTCAAATACAATTAAGGTTGTTCTAATTACAGATTTAAAGCACCAGTGACATCCCTAGTATCAAATCTAGCAACAAGCTAGTGAGATTCATTGCACAAATAAATGTTAATAAAAATGCTTGAAACATTTGCGAAATTGCATCTGGACGAGCTCTTAAAAGTATTAAACATGCAGATAAATAAATAAATAAATAAATAGATAAATGAATACAATCACTTGTCATATTAAAAACAGGTAACAAATAATAATTCATGAATTTCATTCATATACATCTCCTGCAGCACCAATCTATATTGTTGTCCGCTGAAATATGAGGCCCTATTTAATTATAAAAAAATTATACCATTAATAACCAAAACAATGAAATACAGTAGGGTCTTCCCAACCTAAAAAAATATATATAAAGATAAAACCTGAAGAATAATGTGTAACCAACTCATAATTTTTCTCTATTTAATTTTAGAATGCTGGCTATACTAATACCTTCGTTCAAACCTGGAATTTTCGTGGCATTTAGCTTAAGTTGCCACATTAATTCCTTATTTTCCAACTGAGTCTCCCAGTCACCTCCTCTGGGATCCTGAGTGACTTGATCCAAAACCAGAAATTTTAAATTCATTTTACTACAGACCAAAGAGTGCTTGTAAAAGGCGTTGGTATCCTTTTCCTTCGAAACCTCATATAGATGCTCATATATCCTTTTTCTTAGTGGTCTCTCGGTCTTGCCTATATAAAAACTACCGCATTCAGTGCAGGTACCGAGATAAACCACCCCTTTGGATGCACAATTAAAGTAGCCCTGGGTACTAACTCTAAAATTTCTGGATGGAATAAAGAGGTTACTTTGGTCATGAATGTAGGTGCATTGCTTACATGCACCACATTTAAAAGTACCTACTTTGCTGCAAAGATACAAGTCCTTTTTGTACCTGTAGCCACCTTCCAACAAACCCTTTAAGTTGGTATCTCTCCTTCTTGTAAAACCAGGCTTGTCAGGAATGATTTTGTTGATGTCATCCTGCAATTTGACTAATGACTAAAAGTACCATACAAAATATTAACTTGATGTTAGTACATAATTTTAACTAGCTATGATGACCATATTAATAAATCTATAGCATTCATACTATGTTATGCCATTCACTTAATTCCACAATATGGCATTCATTATATAAAAATAATTTAAAAAATATGTATATAAAAAATGCACAATCAAACTATGACCTTTAAGGAGAATTGAGGCTGAATATTCTGGTATCATGTTTACTAACGTAAGTTACTATTAGAGATGAATATTATTCATAATATTAATATAAAATTAATATAAAAATTATATAAAAATTATTTTTGTGTTACATAACTAGAAGAGAAATCATCTAGTTAAACTTTTCAATTTAAGTAGACATCTAATCGAGCACATCTCATGAATACCTGGGTAGTAGTATGCGTTAAGGTGAATTTGCCAATAAAGTTCAAGTTCTTCAAGTCTTAGGGAGATGGGACCACCTCTAATGTTGTATTTGACTTGATCAATAATATTGAACTTAAATTTATGGTTTGGAAATATTCCTATATGTTTAGCCAATGCATTCTCTGTTTTCTTTCTTTTCTTTTTTTTTTTTTTTTATTGATAGCGTACTGGTGTTCGTACACTCGCTCCCAGAACTTACGCTCAGTCTCGCCTATATGAAATACTGGGCAAGACTGGCACTTTGCTAAATATACTGCTAATTTGGTATTACAATTGTATCTGTCTTTTAATCTAAAGACATGGTCGTTCACCTCAAATGTGTTTCCTACCTCAATGAATTTACAAAACTTGCAGGATTCACACTTAAACATCCTGAGAAACTTCACCAATTGTGGTCTTCTAGATTCCAAGTGTTCTTGATATTACACCCTCTCCTATATATAATTTTGAGTGAAGTACCTAAGGTACTGAGTAAGGTTGGGTTGCGTCTAAGCCACTCCCAGTTTTTTCGGACCAAACTCTGTACAAGATGGTTATCCACATTATAGGTGGTAACTAGGCTCAAGGTGAAATCATCTTCTGTAACTGGACTATCCACATTAAAGTCTAACCCACACTTTTCTTTAGATATTGATGCTGGTATTCCTCCCAAACTCTAAATCGAGATGTAAAAGCCTGACCTTCTCTTACTCTGAACCTCCTCCGTAAGTGAGTCTTATTAGATCACTGGGGTAGTCTCAAGCTAAAAACATGTTCCTTAGTAAATCACATTCCATCTCAAAGTCTCTATACAAAGTGATAATTCTAGCTGTCTTTACCAGCTGGCCCTTAATGACTGAACGTTTTTAATGGTAAGGGTGGCAGCTGGAATAATTGAGAAATGCGTTGGAATAAGTACTTTTCCTGAAAATTCTAGACAAGTATCGGTTTCTCCTCCCATCTTTTCTAAGATAAATATTTAAGTATGCTATTTCATCACTATCATCAGTGTGAGTGAATTTCAGGAAGGATGTGGTATTATTAAAGTAATCCAGTAATCTATTAGCGTCTACAAAATCCCCTTTCAGCATAATAAAAATGTCATCCAAAAACTGAGTATAAAACAAAATCAGGTTCTTGCATTCCTCAATACTGAATACAAAATTCTTTTCCCAGAATTCCATAACTAGGTTTGCCAGACTGGCTCCACAAGGGGAACCCATGGCAACCCCAATTTTCTGCAAGTAGAAGTCATTCTCAAAAATAAAATAGTTGTTTGATAAAACAATGTCCAACAACTCAGATATAAGTGAAATTTCTGAATCAGGGGTTCCTTTCTTCCTTAACATCTCCATAATCCTTTTGATTCCTTCCAAGTGTGGGATAGATGTATAGAGGTCTTTTAAATCTATCCTAAGAAAATTATAGTTCTCGCTGCATCCAAGTTCATTAATTTTCTTTAAAAATGACCATGAGTCTTTACAGACTTGACTGTCACTTGTCAGGTATCTTTTCAGAATAGCATCCACTACTTTATCACATGGATAAGTGACTGAATCTCGACCATCCACTAAAGGTCTCATTGGTGGATTAGTTAGATCCTTATGGATCTTGGGTATCCCAAATAGTTTCAGGATTTTAGGGTACGGCATGGTCATGTAGTTGAAGACATTGGCTTCAAATCCAGCTGTTATGAATAAATCGTTCAAATACATATTTATCGTCAGTAAGCCATGTTCATTTCATTAAGGGAGGCTACTTGGTAACCCTCCTCTGCTAGAATGTCTTTCATTCGTTTCACATATTTGTGATGGTCCATGATAGTCAGGCCACCACCTTTATCTGGTTTGGAAACACATACTTTAAGTAATCTTAAATAGTTAATTTCATCCCACTCGTATTTGCTGACGTTCATTTTGACAGTAGCATTTTTAGAGAATTTCTCTAAGTGCCTTAGGTTGAGCTCACATGCATGTTCGAATATCTGCAGACTGGGATGTAGTGGTGGGTTGAAAGTACTTGGTACACGTAAGGCATTCCTGATATTTGAACTGTTACTGTCATTGTTGCCAAATAAAATATTTAGATTTAGTTTCATGGTATAATTTTTGATGTCGAGGATTGCACTGGATACATTAATATGTTGTGAGGGAACAAAGGTTTACCCCCTAGCTAATATTTCAACTAATTTGGGACTAATGCTAACTTCCGAATAGTTGAAAATTTGAAAGTCTAATGTATTGTTTTTAATGATATTCGGATTCTCTTTAGGCTCAGGGTACACTTACAACATTTCTTTCTGTTGAACTTCCTGCTGTTCTTCCTGTTGTCCATATAATTCACTCATTTGGGAATAGCCCTCTGTTGTTGGGGATTCTGAAAATTTGCACCAGGTGTGGTGTTAACCTCACCTTTCTGCTGGCACCTTCCATTTTGATTATTGATTCTCTCGCTTCTCCTTATGGAGAAAGACTCATTCGTGTCCTCCTGGCAGGGTGTCTGAGAGTTCATTTGTTGATCAAGGTTAAAGCTTAAGTCGAGATCACCCACCCGAGTAGGGCCTTGCATATAGGCAGTGCTATTATTGTTAAATGCCCCTGTTTGTGATATCGGTGGGCTTGGGTATGCCGTACCATTGTCGTAGGCTAAGCGATCTCTTTGCAATTTTTTAACCTTAGTAGATTTCAATTTATTGAGGTACTAGTCAATGCTGGTAAAAGTTCTTCTATAATCATATTGGTACCTGTTGAAATCTAAGTGCGCTTTAATTTTGTGATCTAAATCAGTCATTTCTTTTATGATAGTTTCAGCCCATGAATTGTAATGTTTTATCATGAGTTTTAGAAGTTCAAATCCCTGTTTATTATATAATTGTAATAATTATACATGAAAAACAGAGTGATTCACTAAGCCTGTTGGATACTGGAATCTCCTAAGGCCTTTTGGTACTATACGCCATTGTAAACATTCATTAAAGTATGAAATTTCTAGTTGCAATTTTTTAACTTTGACAAGTTTAGAATCAAAGACTTTCAGCATGTCAACAATACTGTTATTGAGATTAAAATTACCTCCAGCCAGTTCCCACTTCCATAGAAAAAGAGAAATTTCCATTTAGCCAACCCGTTAGGACAGGCGCCCCAATAAGCTCTGAGATATGGATCTCATGGTGAACGTATGAAATAATAAGGTTACCTATAAGGAATTATCGTAATAGTAATTCCTTATAGGTAACCTTATTATTTCATATGTTTATTTGTTCGTGTTGTTTAAAATATACCTATCAGCATACTTTACTTTAAACCATAGCTTCAATCTTCCTTTTTCATGGTTGTCAGCATTGTTTTAGTTTTAAACAGTATTTTTTCATAGTGTGTAGAAAGGAAGGGTTAACTATTGTTGCTGATTCACAGCATGTGAGCTGATAGGCTCAAGCACGTCCTGGTATTTTATTTAATTGAAACTTGTACCTTGAATGTTTGCATCTGAAGAAGTTTGATTTTATTAAACGAAAAGCACTTTATGCACTTTAAAAATACTGGTTGCTTTCTGAAGCCATTTTTTTTCTATTTTAGTAGTTTATTTTGTGTTTTTTCCACTTGGTTTGTGTGTTATGGCATCAGGAAGCAGAGGTAGTCTGAGATTATTCACTCAAATGCAAGATAAAGTGAAAAACTGTGAGATGACAGCTTTGACTGAAGCTATGGCAAAATGGATGGAATTACTAACATCACGTCTGGAATCTTTGGACAACCAGCAGAGTGAACTACGTGAGTCAGTGTCATTGTCTAACACAGTGCTTACACTGCATGAACAGGATGGAAGCAATGTGCAGGCAACAACTAGACCTAATTTAAATGCAGCAGAGAAGAAACTTGCAACCTAATGGTGTACAACAACAAAGTGTTACCAACAACTTGCAATGCTCATCAGTTCAACTAGGAGCAATCCGAGAGCACCAAGGAAGTTCTATGAGTGTTCAGCATGAGATCCATACCTCGGGGCTTATTGGGGCTCCTGTCCTGATGGATTGGCTAAACGGAAATTTTTCTTTTTCTATGGAAGTTCACAATCCACCATGGGGGCAACCGGCTGGAGGTATTGTTAATCTCAATAACAGTATTGTTGACATGCTGAAAGTCTTTGATTCTTAACTTGTCAAACTTAAAAAAATACAGCTAGAAATTTCATACTTTAAGGAATGTTTACAATGGAGTATAGTACCAAAAGGCCTTAGGAGATTCCAGTATCCAACAGGCTTAGTGAATCACTCTGTTTTTCATGTAGAATTATTACATATATATGATAAACAGGGATTTGAACTTCTAGAACTCATGATAAAACATTACAATTCATGGGTTGAAACCATCTTAAAAGAAATGACTGATTTAGATCACAAAATTAAAGTGCACTTAGATTTCAAAAGGTACCGATATGATTATAGAAGAACTTTTACCAGCATCGCCTGGTATCTCAATAAATTGAAATCTACTAAGGTTAAAAAAGTTGCAAAGAGATCACTTAGCCTACGACAATGGTACGGCATACCCAAGCCCACCGATATCACAAACAGCGGCATTTAACAATAATAGCACTGCCTATATGCAAGGCCCTACTCAGGTGGGTGATCTCGACTTAAGCTTTAACCATGATCAACAAATGAACTCTCAGACCCCCTGCCAGGAGGATACAACTGAGTCTTTCTCCATAAGGAGAAGCAAGAGAACCAATAATCAAAATGGAAGGTGCCAGCAGAAAGGTGAGGTTAACACCACACCTGGTGCAAATTTAAAGAATCCCCAACAACAGGGGGCTATCCCCAAATGAGTGAATTATACGAACAACAGGAAGAACAGCAGGAAGTTCAACAGGAAGAAATGTTAGAAGTGTACCCTGAGCCTAAAGAGAATCCGAATATCATTAAAAACAATACAGGAGACTTTCAAATTTTCAACTATTCGGAAGTAAACATTAGTCCCGAATTAGTTCAATTATTAGCTTGGGGGTAAACTTTTGTTCCCTCACAGCATATTAATGTATCCAGTGCAATCCTCGACATCAAAAATTATACCAGGAAACTAAATCTGAATATTTTGTTTGGCAACAATGACAGTAACAGTTCAAATATCAGGAATGCTTTATGTGTACCAAGTACTTTCAACCCACCACTACATCCCAGTCTGCAGATATTCGAACATGCATGTGTACTCAACCTAAGGCACTTAGAGAAATTCTCTAAGAATGCTACTGTCAAGATGAATGTCAGCAAATATGAGTGGGATGAAATGAACTATTTAAGATCACTTAAAGTACGGGTTTCCAAACTGGATAAAGATGGTGGCCTGACTATCATGGACCATCACGAATATGTAAAATGAATGAGGGACATTCTAGCAGGGGAGGCATACCAAATAGCCTTCCTTAATGAAATAAACATGGCTTAATGACGGATAAATATGTATTTGAATGATTTATTCATAACAGCTAGAATTGAAGGGAATGTCTTCAACTACATAACCATGCCTTACCCTAAAATACCAAGACTATTCATGATACCCAAGATCCATAAGAATCTAAACAATCCACCAATGAGACCTTTAGTGGATGGTCGAGATTCAGTCACTTATCCATGTGCGAAAGTAGTGGATGCTATTCTGAAAAGATACCTGGCAAGTGAGAGTCAAGTATGTAAAGACTCATGGTCATGTTTAACGAAAATTAATGAATTTGAATATAGCGAGAAGTATAATTTTCTTACGATAGATGTAAAAGATCTCTATACATA
Organism: Protopterus annectens; assembly: GCF_019279795.1. Taxonomy (NCBI): domain Eukaryota; kingdom Metazoa; phylum Chordata; order Ceratodontiformes; family Protopteridae; genus Protopterus; species Protopterus annectens. Next base: position 1,424,087,176 of record NC_056739.1, on the reverse strand, counting down.
TATCCCACACTTGGAAGGAATCAAATGGATTATGGAGATGTTAAGGAAGAAAGGAGCCCCTGATTCAGAAATTTCACTTGTATCTGAGTTGTTGGACATTGTTTTATCAAATAACTATTTTATTTTTGAGAATGACTTCTACTTGCAGAAAATTGGGGTTGCCATGGGTTCCCCTTGTGGAACCAGTTTGGCAAACCTAGTTATGGCATTCTGGAAAACTAATTTTGTATTCAATATTGAGGAATGCAAGAACCTGATTTTGTTTTATACTCGGTTCTTGGATGTCATTTTTATTATGCTGAAAGGGGATTTTGTAGACGCTAATAGATTAGTGGATTACTTTAATAATACCACATCCTTCATGAAAATCACTCACACTTTTGATAGTGATGAAATAGCATACTCAGATATTAATCTTAGAAAAGATAGGGGCGAAACCGATAATTGTCTAGAAGTTTCAGAAAAAGTACATATTCCAATACATTTCTCCATTATTCCAGCTGCCACCCTTATTATCAAAAATGTTCAGTCGTTAAGGGACAACTGGTAAGGGTGGCTAGAATTATCACTTTGGATAGAGACTTTGAGTTGGAATGTGAATTACTAAGGAACATGTTTTTAGCTCAAGACTACCCAAGTGATCTAATAGACTCACTTACAGAGGAGGTTCAGAGTAAGAGAAGGTCAGGCTTTTACACCCTGATTTTGAGTTTGGGAGGGGTACCAGCATCAATATCTAAAGAAAAGTGCAGGTTAGACTTTAATGTGGATTGTCCAGTTACAGAAGATGATTTCACCTTGAGCCTAGTTATGACCTATAATGTGGATTGCCGTCTTGTACAGAGTTTTGTCCGAAAAAAATGGGAATGGCTTAGACACGACCCGACCGTACTCAGTAGTTTAGGTACTTCACCCAAAATTATATATAGGAGAGGGTGTAACATCAAGAACCTCTTGGAATCTAGTAGACCACAATTGGTGAAGTTTCCTGGGATTTTTAAGTGTGAATCCTGCAACTTTTGTAAATTCATTAAGGTAGGAAACACATTTGAAGTGAACGACCATGTCTTTAGATTAAAAGACAGATGCAACTGTAATACCAAATTAGTAGTATATTTAGCAAAGCGCTAGTCTTCCCTAGTATTTTTATATAGGCAAGACTGAGCGTAAGCTCTGGGAGTGAATGTACGAACACCAGTATGCTATCAATAAAAAAAAGAGAAAAAAAAGAAGAAAATGCAGAATGCATTGGCTAAACATATAGGAATATTTCCAAACCATAAATTTAAGTTCAAGTTTATTGACCAAGTCAAGTACGACATTAGGGGTGGTCCCATCTCCCTTAGACCTGAAGAACTTGAACTTTATTGACAAATTCACCTTAACGCATACTACTACCCAGGTATTAATCACATGTGCTCGATTAGATGTCTACTTAAATTCAAAAATTTAACTAGATGACAGAATGTCTCTTCTAGCTATGTAACACAAAATAATTTTTATATAATTTTTTATTAATTTTATATTAATATTATGAATAATAGTCATCTCTAATAGTAACTTACATTAGTAAACATGATACCAGAATATTCAGCCTCAATTCTCCTTAAAAGTCATAGTTAGGCTGTGCATTTATATATATATATATATATATATATATATATATATATATATATATATATATATAGCTATATATATGTGTGTATTTTTTTTTAATTATTTTTATATAATGAATGCCATATTGTGGAATTAAGTGAATGGCATAGCATATTATGAATGCTATAGATTTAGTAATATGGTCATTATAGCTAGTTAAAATTATGTACTACCATCAAGTTAATTTCTTGTATGGTAATTTTAGTCAATGTTAACGATACCTAAATTTATTTTTTAAACTGCCAGCTGAGTTATTTTTTCTGGGCTAGGCGATTAGCTATGAATCAGTATGAAATGTTGTAGTAAAAAAGGTTTGTAGTGCAAAAAAAGTTTGTACTGCAGAATTTCAGCAGTGTATTAGTAATTCCTTATAGGTAACCTTATTATTTCATATGTTTATTTGTTCTTGTTTAAAATATACCTATCACCATACTTTACTTTTAAACCATAGCTTCAATCTTCCTTGTTCATGGTTGTCAGCATTGTTTTAGTTTTAAACAATATTTTTCATAGTGTGTAGAACATGAAGGGTTAACTATTGTTGCTGATGTCATCACAGCATGTGAGCTGACAGGCTCAAGCACTTCCTGGTATTTTATTTAATTGAAACTTGTACCCTGAAGTTTGATTTTATTAAATGAAGAGCGCTTTATGCACTTTAAAAGTACTGGTTGCTTTCTGAAGCCGTTTTTTTTTTTTCTATTTCATTACCACAATCAACAGAACATGCTGGAGGGACAGCTTCATAACCCAGAGACTGTCCATGCTCTGGAATAGACTTCCCATACATGTCAAGCAGAGCATCTCACTGGCCATCTTGAAGAAAAATCTTGATGAGTGGATGGGAAATAGAAAATTCACCCTGGGGATCACTCCAGTGTCTCTACTCAAAAGAGGCACTGGAAACTAAGGTCTGGTGGCACGATGCCAGGGTAATCCTATGGGCTAGGCTTGTAAAGGTTTCAGGGCCATTAGCCAAGTATACACCTATGAACCTATATACCTATGAACCTAAAATGACTTTAGTTGTCTTTCTGATGCAGGTAGGAGATAAATAAACCAATTCTGTTTATACATTATATCTGTATGCTTTTAGTTCCTATCTGGGCCATGTAATTTAAGAAATATTTACTGATAGCATGGATAGTATAGTATTTGTATAACATTGCTTTGTTTTCCTTCTCCTTAGCTGATGTCTCACACTGTTTTTTAATATGTAGATAAGTCCTGTGGATATTAGAATCTGTTATTGCTATTAGTTATTATTCTGAATGGTGTGGTTTAACTTCTTCTTTTAGTCTGAAAAGTTAACCATTTTTTTTTTACTTTTTTTTCACTACTGCATTAGCTGTCAGTCGCTATAGTAATCAACACTTGCATTAAAGGAATATTTTGTATCTGGTCTTCTCTTTCAAGCCCGCAGACACATTGTGAATGTTTACCAACAAAACGTTCATAGGCTCATAGGTTGGTACTAGGCTATCGGCCCTAGGGCTTATACAAGCCTAGCCCTAACAATTCCCTGGCTATTTCTTCCCACAGTATTTACTTACCTGGAACCCTATCTAGCAGAGTGACTGAGGTGATCCTTGGGGTGAATTTCCTATCTCCCATCCAATCGTCAAGGTTCCTTCTGAAGAGGGCCAAAGAGGCTCTCTACTTGACATGTGCAGGCAGTCTATTCCAGAGCCTGGAGAGTCTCTGGGTCAGGAACCTATCCCTCCAGCATGTTTTGTTCATTGTGATGACAAGATTTAGATCACTGGAGAATGTGGCTCTGAGAGATTGGGATTTATTTAAGTGTAGCATGTCTGGGTATGACATGGCCTTGTATGTTAAGCAGAGATCACCTCTGAGTAGACGATATGTGACAGAGTATAGCTGGAGTTTCTTTAGATGGTCTGCATAGGGCATCTTCTTTAGGCCTGTGCTTCTTTCAGTGAGGTATTTCTGCGGCCTTTTCAGTTGTTGCAGATGTCTTGAGAGGTACATACCAAATGGGGCATTGTATTCTATAAAGGATCTAATGAGGGATGAGTACAGTGGGACAATGACCTCATTTGTCTGGATGAAAAGCCCTTAGGGATGAGGTGTGCCGTATAGAAGGATTTCCTGACTGTTATGGTGATGTGGTTATCGAAGGTGAGACCACTGTCCACCTGTGTCCCTAAGTCTCTTATCACACTTTTGGTGTTTAGTGTACTGCCACCTATGTGGTAATTCACGGGTATATGTTTTTTCCCAAAGGGGATAACTATACATTTCTTGGCATTGAGCTTGAGCCCATGGCTCTGGCACCAAGCATCTGTTTCTGTAAGGCCCTTTTGTAGAATATCCACATCATTTGGGGATTCAGTAATGGCTCTTAGTTTGCAGTCTTCTGCGAACTTTGTTAGCCAGAGTCCCTTAGTGTTGGCTTGTACTTCAGAGAAGTAGATGCCAAACAAGAGCAGTCCCAGGACTGAACCCTGAGGTACTCCACTTGTCACTTGTCTGGAGATGGATTTGGAGTCAACTACTTTTACAGTGTGGGATCTGTCAGTAAGCCAGTTGGCAACCCATCGAGTGACATAGGGATTAATTCCCAGCTTAGTAAGTTTATCTATGATTCCTGAGTGAGGGATGGTGTTGAAGGCCTCGGCGAGGTCCATATAGGCTGTGTGGACTGCCTTACCCTCATCCACTGCTCTGTTGAATAATTTGAGGAAGTCAATCAGGTTCAGGAGACAAGATCAGCCCTTCACGAACCAAAACTGGGTGGGGTCCAGTGTTTGAAGGTTGCCAATGTCTTTGTTTATAAGTTCCATGATAATATGTTTCATGGCCTTGCAGATCAGGCTTATCAGACTGATGGGGCAGTAATTCCCAGGATCCAAGGTGGATCCCCCCTTGTGGAGTGGGATAACTGTAGCTGTGAGCCTCTCAGTGGACATGAAGCCTGAGGTGAGGTTATAATTAAACATATCACTTAGGTGAGGTGCCAGTTCATTTTGTAGTTCATGTAATACACAGCCTGGATGTCGTCTGGTCCCATGGATGCTGTATTCTTAGCTTTGGAGAGTGTGTTTTTTACCTGTGTGGCTGTTATTACCAGAATTTGGCAATTATTCACTATTGAGATGGGCCCTTTAGTGGGTGAGAGGGGGTTGAAGTTGGCATTGAATCGAATTGCCAGGATATTGGCAATATCAGTATATGTAATGCCCTTCTGTTGTAGCTCAGAGCATTGCCATTTAGATTCTTGACATAGCTATAGAATGCCTTTTGGTTGTCTTTGGAATCTTTGGCAATTTTATTTGCATAACTAGCTTTGGAGGGTTTTATGAGGGATCTCAGCTTCTTACTGAGGCTGGTAAGGAAGTTTTTTGCATCCTGGGATTTTCCTTTTTTCTGCAACATTTTCTTCCTTTTGTTGTAAAGTATGTTTATGCCAGGGGACCACCAGATTGGCTTCTTTTTTTTTGGAGGAGAGCTTCTTGGTTCTATTTGGGATGGCATGATTCATGCATGAGTGGATGTGCTCATACAGTGCCTTAGAGTAGGATTCAGCAGTCAAACATTTAGTTCCCGTCTGCATGGGTGTCATTAAGTTTGTCACTTCTGACTTGAGTAGCATGAAGTTGCCTTTGGAGAATTTTTTTTTTATGGAGGTTTCCTTATTGGGGGGGTGGGATGTGGATGTCAAGGGTAATTAGTTTATGTTCAGACATGACCAACGAGGGGGTGACCATATGTGTGGAGCATCAATTTCCCATGTTGGTAATCACCAGGTCTATGATATTGGAGCCCCTGATGGGATTATGTATTAGTTGATCAAAGGCATTGGAATTTATGAATTCCTGGTGTTGGTACATGAGTAGTTTTCCCAGTTAATGGCAGAGTAGTTGAAATAACCCAGTATTTGGGTGTTTGGTTGTATCTTAACATTTTACAGTATGTTTAGAAAGGTGTAATGAGAATCTTGGGGCATGGTGGGGGATCTGTAGCAAGCTGCATTGCAGTCTTACCTAGTGTTAGTTGCATGTGAAGAATTTCAGACTTATTGTGTTAGGCAACTAGCGTGGTGGTGGGAATATCCTTGGTGAATATGGACACTCCCCCACCTTTAGTGTTTCAGTCCTGGTTTGGTTGCCAAAAAGTGTGGTAAGAGTTGTAGCCTGGTATTGCAGGTGTGCTCTCTGGATCCTTGAACCAGGTCTCAGTTACTGTACAGATGTTGATGTTCTCCATTTTTAGGAGTGCCTCAAGAGAGTGCATTTTGAGGTTTAGACTTCTAGCATTGAGTAGCACTACCGTCAGAGTTTACATGCTTGTACCTGTTACAGAGGTGGTTTTGTCATTTGAACTTTGCCTAAAAAGGCACTATAGGGGTGGCAAGAGCCTTATCCAGTAACCTGAATCCCAGAGACGACAGGTGCAGACCATCTCTGTCAAAGCATCGTGGTCTGTTGATCATATCATCCTAGGCAGACAGATACTGGATCCCCTTTGAATGACACCAGAAGTTTAGCCTTTTGTTGAAGTCAATCATTTTGTCCTTATACTGTGGTATCATTCTGGGCAAAGGCATGATGCTACTCAGGGCTAGGGTCATACCTGCCTGGGCCACATGATCCGAGAACTTCTCCATGTCTCTTGTCGTATAGTCCAGGGAGGTATGTCTCAAGTCATTCACTCTAACATGGACAATGACAGAGTCATATTTGTACTTGCTGTGGAGTGACTTGAGTGCATGCGTTATGTGGCAGATCCTGGCACCCGACAGGCAGCTGACTGTAATTTTCTCCTTGTTCAGCCTGGTGAGTGGGACATCAGTGTGCCTGACTATAGAGTCATCTATAACTAAAATGTTGGGTACATTGTTTTGCCTTAGCGGCTGTTGTTGGGTGGCACACTGGTGTTGTGAGCTATGTGACACTTTGGTTGAAACTGGTGTCTGTTTGCATTTCAGCTTCAGAGGTCTTTGTTTCTTGGGCAGGTTACTGTTAAGGGCCTCCGCATATGAGAGTTTAGTGTTGCTATGTGAGGGTGTTGGTGGGGTGGGTTTAGAAGCGCTATGTGTTGCTTGAGGTGTAGTGCGGGTGTTACCCTTCTCCTCTTGACTGTCTAGCACAATCTTGGGTGGAGAGAGCTTCGCTTCCATTTTGGCTATGTAAGTGCATCTCTTGCAGGTTGTAGTTTGGGTGGTAGGAGGAGAGGGTTGTGTGCACATGAGGCAATTGCTGCATTGCCCCAGTATGCCCAGATTCACCAGGTGGACAGGCGAAATCAGTGGAAGCTGACCTTTGGACATGCCTGATTTGGTGCTTTTTTTGTAATGTACAAGAGCTGTTTTCCCTTAACTTAGCAAGGTACTTTGCAATTAAAGGTTGTTTAGTGCCTATGATTAATTTCTCCTTATTAACAAGGAGAGTTGAGTCATTGCATAAGTTTAAGGCTCCCTAGTGCTTTCCAGCAGGTTTTAGAGCAAGTGCTAGTCACAGAGATGCCTAAAGGTAAGTTGAAAAATGGCTTATCCTAAACACTGCAGTGTGCACTAGAGGAGTTAGATGTGAAAGTAGGTAACTTAAGTTTTACCTGTCTAAAAAGTTAAGTTTTAGTGGAGAGTCACTATTTTTAAAACAGCAAGAGAGATTGAAACGGGGTGGTCACTTTTGTATTCTAGTACTATGGAATACAGTAGGATGGCCAATAAATTTAAATAGTTGAAGGGGAGTGATTTCACAAAATGAAAATTTTGTGCTTACTCACACAAGCCAGTAAAAGCAGAAAGGAAATGAGATATATG